>NC_142876.1:30592500-30893636 GCF_051225735.1 Oryctolagus cuniculus
GCAGTGCAGTCAATAGTTATGTAGGTAATAACACCTAGTAACACTAGGAGATATTGCTAGTCCCTTCCTCACAATAATTAATTTGATACAGGTTCCCAGAGAAACTTGTTCCACATTGATTTTCCATATCACAATTTCATTCTCACATTACTCAGGGAAGTATGTAGGGAGTGGAATAGACAATATTATTATCTCGTATTGAATGGGAGACAGGTAGGACGTGGAAGGGCTGGAAACACTGAAATGAGCTAACTTCGTGTGAAACATATATCTGGTTAAGTTTATATTGGAATCTCGGGTCACAAGAACTTCATGCTTATGATCGAACGTGTAGAGACGGTATTTGAAATACTCAGGGGTGTTTAGGGGTTTGAGTTGTTGTGGGACTTGACTTGGTCGATCTTCAGCCATCCTGCCTCGTAGGGAGGATAAGATTATGGTGTTCCCATTAAAATACACATTTGAAAAAATCCCAGAGTGGGCGCCCCATTGGCCTGCATTTTGATACTACTTTATTTACTTGTGGTCAGATTCCAAGAATCCACTTATTTGGCCAAGTGTCAAAAGTTTAGATGAGCCAAAGAGATTCTGAGCACTTGTGAGTAGCACCTTAGGAGAGGTGGCAGCCAGGGACACTCTCCGGTGATCCCTGTTGCTGGTGGAGATGGATATATTCATCTCTGTGCAAAAGCTCATAATAGCATTCATTTGTTTATTTCCTCATTTACGCTATAAATACCTTCAGATGCCTACTGTGTGCTAGGGCCTTTGCTAGGCTTTGGGGATTCAGCTAGAAATCAATACCGAGTTGCCCTCAAGCTGCTTCCAGTTGGGGAAGGGACATGTTAGCTGTAATGCAGTACGCATGCCATAATAGTGCTGTGAGCATCGGTAAGGCTTCTATAGCCACGTGTCCCTTTAGCTAATGTTTAATTTGTAATCGCTATGATTGGAAAATGCAGATATTTAATTTCTATGCATATGCGCTTGAATATAGAACAATGAAATGTCTTCTCACACTGCCTAAGCCAGAGTGCGATTTCTGATTTTTAGATGAATTCTTCACTCCTGGGGCAATCATCCCTGTGGTTTATCGGGAATCTCTCTCACCTTTCTCTAAACAAGTAAGGATGTAGACAACTCTTTAGATGATAGACACCTACTTTAATTCAGCCCAGTACAAATTCAGCTCCTCATCAATATTGGTTCCAGTGGATTTTTTAGTTCATAATTTTAATGAAGTTTATCCTTCCTTCAACTTTTGAGCCTTATTGATGACTGACTTTCAGCAGTTTCAAAGAGATTACATTTTCAAATGGCTTTTTTAAACTCTCCCTCTTAATGGTCATTAAACTTACAAGCAGTAGATACCGTGCTCCTGTAAAATTGGAAGGACCAAGCAGCCACGATTCCCCAGAAACCAGTGAGACTTTTATCTGTAGAGCTCTTTAAAATTAGACCCATGCTCAAAAGCAAATCAGAGAGTGTGGGGGCAGGGGAATGGTAGTTTGGTCAAAATATTACCTACTCAAAAAATAGAAATGACACTATTCCACTAGCAGTCCCCGAGTAAGGTTTTGCATACCCATTTGGAATAACCTCACTGAAGTTAAGTGATTTGAAATTGAATGCAGTGGGTTAAGCCGGCAAGACAGCTCAGAGCTATCGCAGGTCAAGGAAATCAGGAGGAGTGGAGTCACCCCCACTTCTCAATTCCTGTCATTATGGCCGCACCAGCACCATTGCACAGGGAGCAAGTGCGGCTGCATCTTGTTAGATGTATAGGAGTTTTAAAATCAATTTGATTTCCACTGGTATGATTCTCTAGTGTACTTAATAGGCTATGGGTGGATTTCTGAGAATAGTAAGAGGCAGTTACACTTCTCATGAATATATAGCGAATGAGGTACTCTGATTTATTATTCCATTCTATTTTAGAACATGCTTATCATTTTTTAAAAAAAGCAAAAGAAGAGAAAGAGAAGTTATTAAAAGCACAGACTGATAGATCTAGGTTTTAGATAAGCCCTTTAACTTGCCTTGTGCCTCGGTTTACCTGCCTATACAATTTGATCAAACCTAATCACTTTTAACTTACTGTTAACTTTTACTTATGAACAGTGTAATTTGGGGTCTTTCAACATTTGTGTTCAAAATTAAAGTTCCTATTCCTGATATCAGTTAATTTTTCTTTGTGAACAATTTCCCTTCTTGCTAATGATTTGTAAAATTTTATGCGTAGCTCAAGATAAAGAAGGACAATGAAAATCTTACTAGAAAAAATATTAAGTAGCATTATTAACTCACAGCACCTTCTAAATGCTTCTAAAACTCAAGAGAATTCTCAGTGAACCGAAGACCCACTGATCAAAGATATTGAATGCACAAGTTCAGGAAACAATGTGTATGCAACTTGCAGTACCTGTGATCAGAATCATGAAGTTTTCGGTAACTTTTAGTTTGCTATAATTCCACTGCTGTTCCTGAATCTTGCACTTGCTCGTTTTTTGGTAACAGAGTTAATATTCAGTTCACTTGGTGGCATACTCTCTGCCGTGGTATTCGTTTTTGTCTTCTGTGACTTCACTCAAATGCCAGATGTCACCAGGGAAGTGGATTCCCGTAGAACTTAGCACCCAGAAATTAGCAGAACTCTGCCCACCGACAGAGGAGAAAATTATTTAACCTTGCCGTCTACGTAATTGATTTTTAATGTCTCAGTGCAGAGTGTTTTTAAACACCTCTCTAAACCATATGTTGTGCTACATATATATATTTGTTATTCTTAACCATACTAGTTAACGCTAACTGTAGATTAATTTGGACCTGATCTACCTTGTACCTCAAAAATAGATTCTAAGAAGAGAAAGAGAAAATAACAGTTCCAGAAAATCTCACTGCCACATGATAAGAGTAAGATCAATTTTTAAAATCCAGGGTTTATTTGTGAGATAAGCACATATAAATACAGTCTGTTCATCTGAGCCCAGACTCTCTGCTGAGGTCGTTGGCCAACAACAAGGGGAACCTTAACACAATCAGAAAGGGCAGGATGTCGCTTGGGGACGGCGTGCTGAGAGCTTTGTAGCTTACAGTGCACGACATCTGTTCTCCTGTACCCGACCCCCGATTGGAGCTCAGGTCCCCACCTACTGCAGAGACCTCCGTGTGATAGGCTGGACTGCTTCATTCAAATGCACGAGTACATGTGTGTATCTCATGCCCAAACCAAGTAATTCCATTGACTAAATTTACCTTTGAATGTGCAACTAAATAGCATACTTTCTATCAGCAGAATCCTTCTCCCTAAATGCTTTCCAGAAAATGTCCGCAACCATACTGGGGGACATTGAGGCCTCTTCAGGGGTAAGTGGCTTGCTAGTCCCCCTGGAGCTGCTGCCTGGGGTCCAAGGGAGGCCGCTAAGAGCAGGCGTGGAAGGCCCAGTGGCAATGAAGGAAGGAGGGAGGAGAGAGTTTGTGTTTCCATAGAAGGGATAGATGAATGCCAAAACTTTTCTCTTCGTTCAGGTGCCAGGCCTTTCACACTGCAGTGTACACTGTACGGGAGGCGTCTTCACAAGGTTCATGCAAAATGTGTAGCATGAAAAGCTATGCATGGATCTCAAAATGTTTTTATACCCAAAAAATGGGCTTTTAATTCCATTTGCCAAGAACTTTCTGAAGTATCCTTACACAGGCTACAATATTTAAATGATGTATACATATATACATATATAGCTGATCTTTTATACATAATAAGTGTTTATATAAACTATTTGTTCTGTATATGTAAATATGTATATAAACTTTTGTGATAACTGCTGAGACTTAAATATTTTTTAGCTTCCTTTTTTTTGAAAGCCATAGAGATAGGGAGAAACAGAGAGGCAGACAAACTGACATCTTCCAAATGCTGGTTCATTCCCCAAATGCCTGCACAGCCAGAACCAGGCCAGGCCGAAGAGCCTGGAACTCAATGTAGGTCTTAATAAGGTGGCAGTACTTGAGCCGTCACCTGCTGCCTCCTTTGGGTGGCAGTCGGAAGCTGGGTCTGGGGTGGACTAGTCCATATTTGTACCAGACACTCCAGTATGGAGTGTGGGCACCCAAGTAGCCACCTAGCCATTGCACCAGGTGTCTGCCCTAGATGATCTTATTTTTTAAATTCAAAGTGCGTATTGAAAGGAGTGATAGCTGTTTTAATCAGCTTGTCCCCTTGTCCATGCTCACCAACAGAAGAGGTCAGCTGACCTCATTTGGCTGTTATAATTAAAAGAGCTCTAAAAATATAAGATATTTTGGGCTGGTACTGTGGCGCTGCAGGTTGAGCCACTGCCTGCGACACCCACATCCCATATGGGTGCTGATTCGAGTCCTGGCTGCTCCACTTCCAGCCCAATTCTCTGCTAATGCACCTGGGAAAGCAGTAGAAGACGGCAGAAGTCCCTGGGCCCCTGCACCCACGTGGGACTCCGGAAGAAGCTCCTGGCTCCTGGCTTCGGCCTGGCCCAGCCCTGGCCATTGCAGCCATTTGGGTTGGAAGATCTCTATCTCTCTCTCTCCTTGCCTCTGCCTCTCCCTCTCTCTAACTTTGCCTTTCAAATAAATAAATATTCTTTAGAAAAGATATTTTAGCTGTTGGACATACATAGTAGTTAATAATTTCAAAGTTTAGTTAAAATTCAGTGCAGTGATTTTATTTATCTTTAAAAGAAATTTTCAAAATGTCGTATGTGCACAAAAGTTATTTTCTGTTGGAACGTCACAAATTTCCCCAGTAAACTGAAAACAGCTTGCCTGATTTAGTCAGAATACTCAAACGGATCTGAATGTGCTTCTCCACTTATAGGAGTGCATGAGTGCTTTAGCCATTTAGCATTGGATACTTTATAAACCAGATGAGTTACATGTTCCGGAGCAGGTGTGGGAGGGGTGTATTTGTGTGGGTTCCCAGGGTCTGGGGGAGTACAGGTGGAGGGTCACCTGTGGGGCAGGACCTCTCTGCACTCAGAGAGCACGTTTGCTCGCTGGGGAAGCCCAGACCACTGCAGGCGAGACCCTCAAACAGTGGGTGCAAAGGGGAGACGTGTGGCAGCCAGCACTCAGGCCCCCCCCCCCGGCCCCGCCCCGGGAAGGGAGCGTCTGTGCATGTGCAGAAGTTGGCATGGGGCCGGCGCCGCGGCTCACTAGGCTAATCCTCCGCCTAGCGGCGCCGGCACACCGGGTTCTAGTCCTGGTCGGGGCGCCGGATTCTGTCCCGGTTGCCCCTCTTCCAGGCCAGCCCTCTGCTGTGGCCCGGGAGTGCAGTGGAGGATGGCCCAGGTGCTTGGGCCCTGCACCCCATGGGAGACCAGGAAAAGCACCTGGCTCCTGGCTCCTGCCATCGGATCAGCGCGGTGCGCCGGCCACATCGCGCTGGCCGCGGCGGCCATTGGAGGGTGAACCAACGGCAAAAGGAAGACCTTTCTCTCTGTCTCTCTCTCTCTCACTGTCCACTCTGCCTGTCAAAAAATAAAAAAATAAATAAATAAATAAAAAAAAAAAAAAAAAGAAGTTGGCATGGGAAGGGCCGCGGCCTTGGTGGCTGTGGATTGAATGGTTCAACATGAGTTTCTCATAGTCTGGGAACCGGGAAGTGCAAGATCAAGGTGCCTGCAGGTTCGGTGTCTGGTGAGAACTCTCTCTGGTTCCTGGGTGCGTGTCTTCTTGCTGTGTCTTCACAAGGCAGAGAAAGGGCCAGGGAGCTTTCTGGGGCCTCTTTTTATGAGAGCACCCATCCCATTCATGAGAAGTCTCAGTCCTCTCAGCCCCACCCCCCGACATCTTCATCTGGGGGCTTAGCGTTCCAACGCAGGCATGGGTCGAGGACGGGGTGGAGGGGCTCAAACATTTAGTCCTTGACTAGCGGGGACCCAGTAGCATTTTGGTTTTGGCTGGACAAAGGGAAAAGGGAAGGGCATCTAGGCAGAGCCCGTCAGAGGAGCTGAGAACTACTCCTCAAGTGTGTGTGTGTGACGGTCAGATAAGCTGGCCCAGCCGGTGTGACAGGGCTATGGGAGAACCTGGCAGCTCTGAGGGAGGCATTTCAAGTGACTTCTTCTGTGTAGACCATGGGAACCATGGCAGGTTCTTGAGCAGAGGTGTGCCCTAAGACTTGGAATCACTCTTCATACCGTGAAAGCTGGTGCTCCGTAAATCAGTCTATTGGCTGCTTTTTGTCGGTGGTTGTTTCTTTGTAAATTCCGGTCTCGACTTCGTTTGCTGCTCGTGTCTGATTTAGCCTGGCACAATCTCACATCCATGCCTCCGGGACTTTCTTTTTCATGCTTTCAAAATATTTATTCATTTGTTTCATTTGAAAGGCAGAAAGAGAGAGAAAAAGGCAGAAAGAGATCTTCCATCCACCGCTTCACTCCACAAATGCTCACAACAGCCAGCGCTGGGCCAGACCAAAGCCAGGAGCCAAATCCAATCTGGGCCTCCCAGGTGGGCAGTGGGAACCCAAGTCCTTGACCCATCATCTGCTGCCTCCGAGGGTGCCTGTTAGAAAGAAGCTGGTATGAGGCGCAGAGCCGGGACTTGAACCCCGGCACGCTGATTTGGCCGAGGTGCCAAACAGTGGCTTAAGGTCCCGTGCCTGATGCTCACTCCTGTAGTTCTGGTTCTGACAGCTGAGCCAGGGCAGCACCAAAGGTCAGGTGGACATTCCCCAGGAACATCTGGTGCTAAAGGACCCTGGAGACATCTGGCAGGCAGGCGCCTGGCAGCCCCGGGCTCTCTGCGCTCGCTCCGCAGTAGTGGAGAGTCCCCGGTGAGCGCTGGCCCTGAGAGCCTGCGTTTCTGGAGCACTGGGGTGGCACAGCCATCCAGGGGGTGCCTCTGTGTGCTGATGACCTTCCCCCCTCCAGCGTCACAGCACCAGGCTGTTTCCTTCTGTAGCCAGAGTGAAGCCGTGTGGGAGGGCAGGCCTCCGAGCAAGGTGTCCCTGGATTCCACGGAAGAGTCTCTCCTGTCACTCCACACTGTGAAAATGGCCCTGCTTCCTCTGCCCACCTTGTTTGTAACTTTTTTTAGAAGAGGGAATATAGGAGGAAGGAAAATAAGCATTTTAATTTGGGGATTCATTAATTTTGAACAAGTTAAAGGCATCTAACCTGATGGAATATTTATAAAAATTGGAAGCTCGTTGTCAAGTAAATCACATTTATTTAATCTAGTATTAGACTGCCTTTTTTTTTTTTTTAACCAGATGGAAAACATTAGCAGCCCTAGTGAACAGACCCAGCAGACTCCCAGAGGTCATCTTTAACCACCATTAGCAATCTGGTTTCCCCAGATTAGTGAGACACACAAGGCAGCCGTCCAGGAACAGCTGAATCGTCAGTGCTCTGTCGTCGCCTAATGCTGAACCGTTTTGCAAAAATCCTTTGAGTGAGGTGTTTGAACCTTCTAAGCTCAGAACTGGCAAATTGCACCTGGAAGTTTCAGTAAAAAATCGGAACTAGGGCCTGATGCAAACTAGTCCTAAAAGCCCGCACAAACTTGATAGAAAGGCGGATGGTTGTCAGCAGGAAACGTGCCTGGGGCTCATGTAGTCTTCATTTATCTGCTACCTGTTTCTTGGTTTCATTCGCATGTAAAGCTACTAATTGTGAAGTGGAAAAGTGGAAAAGTGAAAAAGTGAAACAATGCTATGTGAGATAAGCAGTCTGCAGGATACACTGATGAATCCCAGAGAATCCGGCCTACAATATCATTCTAGAGCAGGCTTCTAGAATCGCCTCTTCAGGAACAGACGATCTCATCTGAATCGTGTTTGGAGTGGAGGAGAAAGTTGTGGAATGGTTCAGGCTCGGTGTGCCTTCTACGTAAAGGCACAGAAACGTGCTTGCTTGCTTCTGTCTTGTTCAAGTTCGCTCTCGTACGTGAGTGTAAAACGTCTATACCTTTAACTGGTCAAATGAGAGTAAACATAGGCACAACTGCACATAACATGTGTGTATTTTCATTTCAAAATACCATTGTGCTTGGTTTCCTTACTACTGACCTTTTAGATAATCATATTTTCTAGGAATTAGAGTGAGGGAGGGATAGATTTAAAGGGTTTGCAGGTGTCTTGTCATCACATGGAGAAGAAAGCCAGGGTTCCTGGGTGCCCATGAGCCTACAGAGGTACAAAATGAGAGCGAGGATGAGGTTGTGTGAACATGGCCTACAGGTTGGAGAAGGTCTTGCCAGTAAGGAACTCAGGGATGCCAAGGATGCTGCTAATCTGCTCTCTCGAACTGCATGTACGGAATATGTGCCTTCTGCATAGCTACATAAATGTATTCACATACGCACACGCACTGCCAGCAGCTATCGGATGGAATGCAGGCTCGCCACTTACAACAGTGTGTTGAGGACAGTCTATAGCATAGGTTGTGGCATACGCTGCTGCTCTGGGGAGAAACTGTGCTTCCCTCTTTATAGGATTTTTCCCAGCATCTCCCTGTGTTGCTGCACACACTCAGGACGGTTGCATTCCACTTCTGGATGAGGGGAATGAGAGAGAATCTAAATGATGAATTCTGGCCCATGCCTTCTCCCTTTCAGTAACATGTGAAGGCACTTTGCTGAGTACCCAGTATATGTCCAGCACTGGGCAGCCACTGGCCACACAGAAAGACAGAGCCCCTGCCTCCAAGTATCACACAGCCCAGTGGACGAGGAAAGGCAATAGGCAAATGGCACCTTGCCAGAAATGTGAGCAAGGTGCCCTGGGAACCCCAAGGAGGGGCCGACCCCCAAGGGTGGAAGACAAGGGTCCATGAAGCCTCAGAGACCCTTCTCTATACCACCACATTCCTTTAGGCAGAAATGGAAAGCCAAATTAGACTATGTGGGAAGTATAGAAATCAGGTTGGAATTTGAAAAAAAAAATGCTGATTAGCTGAATGATTGGATTCATTTGGTTTATTTAGGTTTTCTGGATTGTGTCGACTCAATTTGTGACTGTAGATCAATACATTTGCTTAACTTGCCACCACTCCAGTTAGCTCATAAGCAAACACCAATCTAACCTTTATCCACAGTGTAGTTTTTCTGGGTTGAAGACAAGTGGCTAACAGACTGTCAACAAGCAAGTAAAAATTTATTAACTAACGTTGGGGTAGCTTGTTTCATGTCTCTGAGTTTGAGTTTCTTCTTAAATGAAGCATCAATTATTAGAAACCTCCTCTAGGTTTATAAATGTTCTCTGAAGGTCCCCTCCAAACCTCCCCCACTTCCTTTTCTCTGCCCTAAAGTCTGTGGGCAAGAAACGTAGGAGACCCCTGCTTCCATGGTCTTCAGGGCCTCTCCATGCATCAAGGAGAGGAACTCTGATCAGATTTATACAAAAATTCCTACTGTCCAGCCTCCTTTTTTGCCCTTTCTAGCAATTTCCTTTGTTGCAAAGGATGGCTAGTGGGGGGGGGGGGGAGGATGATGGATGTGACCTTCAGGAATCTTCCTTCTCAGAGCTGCCGTCCTCAGGCCAGACTCTGCCCTCACTGTCCGTTGCTCCCCTCCCTGCTTCAGGGGAATTGCACAGGAGCAAAGACTTCTAATTTCAGGTTATATTAAATAAGCTCTTTTTGTAAATATTGAATAGCAAGTGAGGAGTGGGCATTTGGCTCAGTAGTTAAGTGGTGGCTTGGGATGCCTGCATCCCCTGTCATGGTGGAAGTTCAAGTCCCAGCTCCACTTCCGATCCAGTTCCCTGCTAATGTACCTGGGACAGCAGCAGGGATGGCTCAAATAGCTGGGTCACTGCCACCCATGTGGGAGACCCTGATGGAGTGCTGGGCTCCTGGCTTCAACCTGACCCAGCCCTGCCTGGCTGTTGCAGGCATTTGGGGCACGAACCACCAGATGGAAGATCTTTCTCTCATCCTCACCCCCAGGTGTCCAGGTGTGTGTGTGTGTGTGTGTGTGTCTGTGTCTTCCATTTCAAATAAAATGAAAAAAAAAAAAAAAGAAAAAAAAAGCTTTCAGAAAACAGCCTACACAAAACTAATAATAGTCTTTGTCCTTTTTTTTTTTTTTTTAAAGGTGAACACACACAAGAAGCCAGCTCACCTCATTCACTCAAGAAGGATGTAGAAAACATGGGGAAAGGTACAGAGAAGCCTCAGTTCTGTAAAACTCTCCGCTTTAAAGGACTGGAGATAATAGGAGGATATTTTTGTTCTCCACCATATTTTAAGCCTGACAAGCAACATATGAATAATATATGGACCACTGGGTGGATATAATTGAGATTAATGCATACATATCAATCAATACATGACACTGTAATATAATACTTTAAAATAATATATTACATTGATTTATATTCATGGATTTCTGTACAAAATCTATCCTATGTCTATGAAACACTTTTTAAACTGGTAAAATATTTTGTCTTATAATAATAAATTGCCATATATAACAGTTCTCTGGAGAGTTATTTGTAAAGATTAGTAAAATGACTTCTTTTTTTTCTTTATTAGAAGAACTTCAGAAGGTTTTATTTGAACAAATAGATTTACGGAGACGACTGGAGCAAGAATTCCAAGTGTTAAAAGGAAACACATCTTTCCCAGTGTTCAGTAAGAAGTCGCTTTTGTTTCATTGTACTGGTGATATTTGGTGACATTTCTGGTTCCTGAGCTTAGGAGTGTGATTCTGAGTATTAAGTAGTTGTGCAAGCCTGCACTGTCTTCCCATGGTCTGTCTAGATTCATAAATTGTCCTCTCTCTTATTTATGCTTTGAATTTGCTCATAGATAAAATTTCTTGTAAGAATCATTTGCTACTTATTGATATCTGTGTGCCCATAGGTGTGTATTGTATATAGTTAAAAAATAATAGATACAAGGGCAAGCATTTGGCATAGTGGTTGGGACACCCACATCCCATGTTGAAGTACCTGGGGTTGAGTCCCAGCCCTGCTCCTGATTCCAGCTGCCTGAAGGCACACACCCTGGGAAGCAATCGGTGATGGTTCAAGTAACTGGGTCCCTGCCACCAACACAGGAGACTGGATTCAGTTCCAGGCTCCCAGCTTCTTCCTGGCCCAGTCTCTGCCATTGTAGGTATTTGGGGGAGTGAACCAGCACATGGGAGATTCTCACATACCTATCTATGTGTCTGTTCCTTCTCTCTCTGCTTTCAAAAGAAATGAAGAAAAATTTTAAAATATGTAATCAGATTTGTAGATGAAATTATATATTGATGTATTTTTCAATTATGTATTTTAAAACAGAACAATTACTCGGCTGTGGGTAGCTGCCTGGTGCTTGAGATATGTGTAACTATGAAGATTTAACCTTTAACAGTTCAGTGTACACACGTTCATTAATTGAAATTAATATCATCTTAGTAGTTTTGGCTTCTACATCTCTGCTTAACCTTAAATTTCCATTCCAAATTTGAGGGCAGGAGATATTGAAACCTAAAAACTGTTGGTTCTGCTGCTAGTGTCTTGGCATTTCAGAAGGACATCACATCCCACATTTCTCCCATTCACCTGCCCTGGTCTGGGTTACATTTGCACAAATCCATCATGGTTTTGTGTTCCAAGCCTTTTGGAGCCTTGTTGAGTCATAGTTCCCTCTCCAGAGAAAAGAAAGTGGGGAAGGAAATCGTATGCAACAGTTTTTAAAGTATGTGGCTTCTTAATTCATATTTTTTTCTGGGACACTTTTTGAGAATGTCAGCATGCCCTTTGTTATTCATCTGTGGGTACCAAAACGCGAGTGGCAGTTCCTGTGCCCGAGCCAGAGACCAGCAACTGTGACCATTTCAATAATATGAGCCTGAAGGCCTGCCCGCTACGAAGCTGGCCAAGTGGGATCATCAGCACGAGCGAAAGCGCTCAGGCAGTGCGTCGGCAGGGGCCTGGGTTCCTGGTGACTCGTCAAACCCAGAGGCGGCTGCGGGACGGAAGAGAGCTCTGACCACAAACCACGGCAGGGTCTGCCAAGTTTTTGATGGGAGCTTGGGCTCTCATGGTGCGTCAGCATTTTGAATTCAGAGATGCCTGATGGGCCGTAGGGGAAGATCGAAAAGAGATTGGCCAATAGCCTTTGATAGCGCAGTTAGGGCATGTCAACATGGGTGGCTTCCAGGAAGCAGAAACAGATTAAAAACATCTTTGCAATTTGAAGAGGACAGCAGCTCCTAAGGGATCCAGGATTCTCTGCTTTCTGAAACTGTTAAGAAAAACTGCAGCTTTTTTTTTTTTTTTTTTTTTTAGCAATGAGCAGACTTTGAATGATCTGTTTCCCCATAAGCTGATCTTTCTCGATTGTTGGATTTGCAAATCCTTGCTTTTAGACCCAACAGAGTGGGTCCAAGTCGTGTTGAGTCCTTAGTGGGTCTTCCCGACCCCTTGAAGTCCTTGTAGCCATAACTTGTCCCACTATTTAGTAAAAGTGAATTAGTGATCTTTTTAAGGAATTATGTAACTCAGAGTAATTTATCCATTTTCCTTATAACCCTCCTGTTGTACAACATGTACAAATGATCCTGTTTTAAAAACTTGGAATATAATGGCACAACCGGCCGGCACCGTGGCTCAATAGGCTAATCCTCCGCCTTGCGGCACCGGCACACCAGGTTCTAGTCATGGTCGAGGCGCCGGATTCTGTCCCGGTTGCCCCTCTTCCAGGCCAGCTCTCTGCTGTGACCCGAGAGTGCAGTGGAGGATGGTCCAGGCCCTTGGGCCCTGCACCCCATGGGAGACCAGGAGAAGCACCTGGCTCCTGGCTTCGGATCAGCTCGATGTGCCGGCCGCAGCGGCCATTGGAGAGTGAATCAATGGCAAAAGGAAGACCTTTCCCTCTGTCTCTCTCTCTCTCTCACTGTCCACTCTGCCTGTCAATAATAATAATAATAATAATAATGGCACAACCAGCCCGTGTCCATTCAGGTCTCTCATTTCATCATTTTGGTCTGGATTAATATAAACTCTTTGTGGTGCCACACATGTGAAACATTTCCATTAAGCGACAGCAAAATTTCCTCTTCGTTCTATCTGTAGTTACTCCATTGACCAAGGAAGTGGCATATGTGTGCCCAGGTTTGAATAATGCGTGGTTTAGATGCACCACAAAGAGGCAGTCAATTTCACACGGATGAAAATAGCAAATGCACGTTGTGTGCTTGTTAAGTAAACGCGAGGCCCCCGGGAACTAGCGGACAGATCGAGGTTCGCCCAGATGGAAAGGGGAAATGGGAACTTCGTGACGCTGCGCCAGAGGGAAGCGTAGAGGAATCCTCGTGAGAGTTTGTGCAAAGCTTTTCACTCGGAGGTAGACAGACGCAGTCACGTCACTTAAAATCCCATCCGGTTTCAGCACTGGCGACCTAAGCTGGGAGCTGCCTGGGCTCAGAAATCGACCAGCCCTGAGTTCCCTGTGGGCTGTAGTGATGGGGTGACCCTGGAACTCCTGGCTCACAGGCTGAGCGGGACCAGGTGAGACCACCTAGGTGAAGTACAGCGCACCTGCGCTACCTGGCGCCGCCTCAGTGGAAAATCCAGGGAGGAGCACAGCAGGAGGCAAGTGTGGCATTGACTCCTAGGATGGGGACTCCAGGGCAGCTTAGGCCCGGTCCCAGCCTCTTTCTCAACAGTGTAACAACGCTCCCGGCTCCCTCCTGTGGCTGCCGGAGCAGACGAGGGACAGGCACCATGTGTTCCGCAGAGTGATGGACACTGGGCAGGGACAGGAGGCGTCTGCACGCTGTTTTCGAGTTTGATGCTCACATGCCTGCAGGGACTTGATAGGAATCAACCAAAGCCGGCTGATTTACTGGGTTGTAGTTACAGCGGCTGGAATAGGCAATGAAACTTGTTCTGGGACCCTAACAGGCTCTCCCAGATGTGTGGCGGGGACCCAGCTGCTTGAGTCACCCTCTGCTGCGTCACCGAGTGCACATTAGCAGGCAGCTGGACCAGAAGCAGAGGAGCTGGGACTCAGGCCAGGAACAACCAGCACGGGATATGGGTGTCTCAGGAGACAGCCCAACCACTGTACCACCACGTGGCTGGCCCTGTGGCCCTCAGCCGCAGCACGTCACTGTGTCCTCACCTCCCTTCTCTGCCCCCTGCTTTTATAGCTCAGCCTTCCTCCAACCCTGGCACCAAGTCTCCCACTCAAGTAACTTCAGTCATTCCCTACTGTATCTCCTATAGGGCAAAAGCCAGCTCCTTACTGACTCTCAGAACCCTCTGCCCTTGGCCCACCTTGCCTCTCCAGCCCCACACCCACCCCAGCTCCAGTTAGGAGGCAGACCCCACACTCTGCTGCTCACTGCTTCTCTCCAGTCCCCATGCTTCCCCTGGGTCTCCTCCTCATCCAGAACACAGCTTAAGTTTTGCCACCTCCAGGAAGCCTTCCCCTCTTGCAGTGGGTACCCTGTTCCGCAGCCCTACTCTGTTTGCTCCTAGTTTCACAGCTGTTTGTGTTGGCTGCACTGTGTTCCTCTCTCCTACCCCCCCCTTTTTTTTTCATCGTAAATGGGCTCAGGACAGGACGGCTGGTGATCGGCCTCTGCTGCCGCCCCCAGCACCTGGCACGTGTGGGCACAGAATATGCTCTCGGGCCGTGTGGACAGAGCGGCTGGTGTCACGGTGGAGGACATGAAGGCAACCAGGATGAGATTAAGTGGCGGAAGCCTGCTGTGTGAAGGAGATTAGCCGGCACGCATGAGCTGGGGCCTCGGGTTTGCGGGTACAGGCACGCCTCTGTGGCATGGAGAGGGGGCAGTGGAAAGGCTGCGTGGCTAGCGCAGGGGAGGGCACTGAAGGAGGCTTTGTCGTCGACTTCAGTGCGTTTCCTCGGAGGTGTAGTCCTTTCGGTCCTTGTTAAGACTTCCAGGTTCCTGTGAAAGTTACTTCCTACTAACAACAGACTCCATCTCCTCTCCATGAATCTGCTTGTCCACAGCTGTCATCCGTCATGATCACTGCATGGGGTTTATGCTCAACGGGATTCCTGCCTGCCTGTCTGTCTCTTTGTAGCATCCTCTGGAGGAGGAGAGGGGAAGGGAATTCCAAAATACTGTCCAGGTCAGACACCTCCTTGCTGTAAAAACAGTGGTACCAACATGAAGAGGGTACGACCAAGGAGCTCCCCCGAGTCCATTGCTAGGTGAACAGGAGCCCCGAGGTGAACCACCCACACCATACGGGTTCCCTTCTCGCTTGTGGTCCCAGGACTGTCTGCAGAATGCGTTGGCTGGTCACGCTGTCCTGGGCTTCAGGGCACAGCCTGCTCCACCCTGTGGGCCGCTGTGTTCCAGTCCACCTCTGCTTACACTGTTGTTTTCCAAAAATCAGCTGGGTTCCAAGTAATTCTCAGTAGAGGAGTTGGCCTGGTGATTTTTCTCCATCTGCAATTAAACTGTGTCTTCATCAGCCTATGGGCCAGAGCAGAATTTTTAGTCTTTTTCTTTATTTGCCGGTTAACAATCTCTGTATCTCAGAAGTTATGCACCTGCTTATGATAGAAAATTTTAAGTAAACAGAAATACAAAAGGAAAAAATGAAAATCACTCATAATGTCGCTACCCAGAGATAACCAACGTTAACATTTTTTGGGGCTTCAGCCTTTTTAATGCATATTAAGTTCTTTTTTTTTTTTTTTACTATACTTGATCTTAGCCCAAAGGCTGAGAAGTGATAAATTCCTTTTTTATAAACAAATGAAATATTAAGCGCATGATTTTTAACCCTCCCCTTTTCACCTAAAATGTGCTTTTATTCCTTAGCAAACAGCAGTCTGAGTGGGCTCTTAGGTTAGACATTGAGGTTTGTCTGAGTTTTAGCTGACGGACACCTTATAATTAAATCTTTGCACAGATCTGTTGCTCCTTCCTTAGAATAAACTCCTAACAGAATTGCTAGATTACCTGATAGGAACTTCTTAAAGCTCTTGATATATAATTTCTGATTGCTTTCCAGAAAGCTTTTACTAATTTATACTCCTGTCCTTGGAACAGCACATAGCATAGCATCATTACTTTTATAGATAGATTTATTTATTTATTGAAAGGCAGAGTTATAGTGTGTGAGAGAAAGACTGAGAAAGAAAGAGAATCTTCCATTCACTGGTTCACTCCACAAGTGACCACAAGGGCCAGGTCTGGGCCAGGCCAAAGGCAGGAGCTGAGAACTCCATCCTGGTCTCCTATGTGGGTGGCAGGGACCCGAGCACTTGGGCCATCTTCCACTGCGTTCCGAGGCACATTAACAGGGAGCCAGATTAGAAACAGAGTGGCCTGGCCTGGAAGCAGGGCTCCAGTATGGGATGCTGGCACCCCACGGGGCCGCGCACCCTACTGTGCCACACTCTGCTAGTGTACACAGGAAGCATGGCTGCCCCGTTCCAGCCGCACATCGCTGGCTCACAGGGGTACCTGCCGACAGCTTCGGGGTGCAGTGGGCTTGTCCTCCTGGACATCAGGGCGTGTACTCACACAAACCCAGACGGCCACGGGCTCGCCTGGTGCCACAGTCTGGCGGGATCGCCGTTGTACTTGGGTCCCTCCAGGAAAGAGTGCCCCTGCACCCATGTGGGTGTGTGGCCGTGGCCACAGTCCCTTTCCTGTCGCTGCTGGGGCTAGCGATCCCTTTTCATGTCTGACACCCATCTGTGTATCCTGTGAATGCCCCTTTATATTCCCGCCCCCTTTTCTTTTAATGTGTGCGTCTTCTTGAATTGTATGAACTCTTCATATATGGAAATATCGGTTCTTTGACATGTCAGATACTCTTTGAGGTATCAAAATATGTGCTTTTAAAATTTATTTATTTATTTGAAAGTTGGAGCTACAGAGCGACACACAGAGAGAGGTCTTTCATCCACTGGTTCACTCCACAAATGGCTCACATGGCTGGGTCTAGACCAGGCTCAAGCCAGGATCCAGGAACCAGGAGCTTCATCCAGGTCTCCCAAATGAGTGGCAGGGGCCCAAGCATTTGGGCTATCTTCTGATGTTTTCCCAGGCCATCAGCGGGGATCTGGATTGGAAGTGGAGCAACCGAGACACAAATTGGCATCCATAAGGGATACCAGTGTCTCAGACTGTAACTTTATCACTATGCCACAACACAAGCCCAGCTCCCCCCAGATTATGTTTAAATATGGACTTCGGTGTTTAGGGAGTTTGATTTGCTTATAGTGTACTGTCATACCAAAGTTTCACAGTTCTTTCTGATCAAATTTATCAGTCTTTTCCTTTCTGGTTTTTGTCTTTGATGCCCTTCCCAGTTCAATCTTATAAAAGAATTCACTGTTTTGCCTCATCCTTTAATGGCTTTGTTTTCTTTGTGTGTGTGTGTATGTGTGTGTGTGTAAGGTTTTATTTGAAAGGCAGAGTTACAGAGAGGCAGAGGCAGAGAGAGAGAGAGAGGTCTTTATAGAAGAAGGAAGTTTGCTTTGAGGGCAAGACTACAGAGGCTGGAAGTGCCATGCAGATTTGAGGCCTGGACAGTGGTTTGGTACGTGGAGGGCACTGGGCATGTCCTCTGTGCCCTCCTCGGCGGCAGCCGGCTGAGCTCTTGCGGTGGTCCCCACTCCCCTCCCGCCCACCCATGCAGCTCCTCCCCTAACTCCCTGGGGGACCAGGGAGCCCCTTCCATCCTTGCTTTGCACCGCATCCTCCCCTCTATTCCAAGGCCTTTCTCTTCCAACTCAGGGCTGAAAGGAGGGCTCAGATCTTAAAAAAAAAAAAAAAAAGAAATTATAATGCTTGGGATAGGAGGAGGAATTCAAATAGTATAGAAAGATAGAAGTTGGGGAAAAAATAAAACTATAGCCTTTTTGTTAAGAGTTATTTATTTATTCATTTATTTATTTAAAAAATTTATGTATTTATTTATTTGAAAGGCAGAGTTACAGAGATGCAAAAGCAGAGAGAGCAAGAGAGAGAGAGGGGGGGGTCTTCCATTTGCTGATTCACTCTCCAGATGGCAGCAATGGCCAGAGCTGGGCCAATCCAAAGCCAGGAGCCAGAAGCTTCTTCCGGGTCTCCCATGTGGGCCATCTTCTACTGCTTTCCCAGGCCACAGCAGAGAGTAGGATTGGAAGCGGAGCAACCGGGACTTGAACCAGCACCCAAATGCCAGCTCTGCAGGCGATGGCTTTACCCGCTACGCCACAGTGCCAGCCCCAAGGGTTATTTATTTAAACAAACAAAAACAAAAAAAAGGCATTTATTTATTTGCAAGGCAGAGTTACAGAGAGAGAGGGAGAGACAGAGAGAATCCATTATCCCCTGTTCACTCCCCAGATGCCGAGATGGCCAGGCTGAGGCCAGGAGCCAGGAACCCTATCTGAATCTCCCACATAGGTGGCGGGGGCCCAAGCCCTTGACCATCTCCACTGCCATCCCAGGCCATTAACCGGGAGCTGGACTGGAAATGGACCAGCCGAGATACGAACCGGTGCTCATTCGAGATGCCTGGGTCACAGACAGCGCCACAAGGCTGGCCCCGAAACCAATCTTTTAATCTCTTTGGTGTCCTGAGTCTCATGACCAGTACAGGATTTATTGTGTCGACAGTGATGAGGAGCCAGGCAATGAAAGGGATTTGGAAAGGGAAGCAGCAGGGTCAGTGGTGAGTCAGAAACCTCTTCAAGGATGAGTGCCTGCATTTGGGAGGGAACAGCACAGAGCAGGAGGGATGGAGGAGAGTGGAAAAGATTGAGGCAAGCTCTCCATTTCGTCCAAGCTGCTGCCCTGTCACCCACAAACTCAGTATGAAATGGTGTTAATTTCTCCTTTAAAGCAGAAAAAAGGCAAAGTTCAGCAAACCCACCCTTGAAAAAAGATCACATGGAGAGGCCGGTGCTGTGGCATAGTGGGTAAAGCCGCCGCCTGGAACACCTGCATCCCATGTGACCGCCAGTTCGAGTCCCAGCTGCTCCACTTCCATTCCAGCTCCCTCCTAATGGCCTGGGAAAGCAGTGGAAGATGGCCCAAATGCTCGGGCCCCTGCACCCATGTGGGAAACCAGGATGAAACTCCTGGCTCCTGGCCTTTGTGGGCCTTTGGGGAGTGAACCAGTAGATGGAAGATCTCTCCTTCTCTCTGTAACTCTTGACTTTTAAATAAATTAATTAATTTTTAATTAAAATCACATGGAAAGGATGTGATGCTTTGCTATAATTTTGGAAATCACCTCTTTCCTTAAATGTGAAAAACATGATCAATATGTAGCATAGCACAAATATTTTTGCATGCAAAATCTCTTCTAGATCTCCTTCTCAGATTAAGCTGAGGTCTGTCCAACAGCACCAGGGCCAAAGAAGGACCATAGCATAGGCTGATATGGGGGTGAAGGAGTTTGCTGGTTGGAAGAATCAGACCAGGATGCTTTTTTTTTCCATCCCTTACAAATGAGAAGAGGCGGGTTGGGCGTTTGATGCTTGAGGACACCCACCCACATCCCACATTGCAGGGCCTGGCTTGAGTCCTGGCTCCTCTGCTTCCAGTCCAGCTTCCTGGGAGACAGATGATGGCTCAAGTACTAGGGTCTGTGCTACCCATAGAGAGAGCCAGGTGGAGTTCCCAGCTCCTGGTTTCAACTGATTCAGCCCTGGCTGTTGCAGGCCATTTGGGGGAGTGAACCAACAGATGTAAGATAGCTCCCTTTCTCTGCCTTTCAAATAAAATGGAAATGAATAAGTAACTGAATAATTTTTAGAAGTCCTATCCGTGAATTGATGTTGTAAAGAAAAGAGTGGGTTGAGCTGCAGGGAAGCCAGGCAGGCCTCTTCCACCGACTCCATCTTCTTTGCCGACATCAGGGTCAGTGCCGTCTGAGTCCACCTCCTCGGCTCACTGTGCTTGTAGACAGTGGGGACTTTCCATACCTGTGACTTGTTAGAGGACATGGCCACACCCCTTTTGCTTCAGAATTATGTGTAACAGATTAGACCAGATGGATCGTGAGGCACTGTGAAATACAAGACACACCTCACCCTCTCAGAATGTACTGTCTATTCTGATTAAATTATAGTGTGAGCAACATGCCATATGCGTGTACTTAAAAAAAATAAGGGACCCCAGGGGAGGGGGCTCTCTGTGCAAGGGGTAGTAATATTTTTACTAGACAGACTCAAAGTGGATTTTGCCCTTTCATTAATTTCTTTCTCTGTTCCTCTCTCCTGCCAGATAATTTTCAGGATCAGATGAAAAGGGAACTAGCCTACCGAGAAGAAATGGTGCAACAATTACAGATTGTAAGATGCATTTCTACTTAAACATGCATGCTACTTGATGCATGCATGCTGCTTCAACATGCATGCTACTTGATTGTTCTGGTTTCCAGTCCCCCAGGATGTGTGAGGCCTTTGATGCTTTTGCCATGAAATCCGCTGGTCCACTTACCTCTCAGCTGGTTTCGATGCTAATTACCCAGAGATTTACTTAGACAACAGATAAACAGATGTGTCAGCATGTTTCCTCTAAATGTAACTACCTACCATGTGTTAATAGACAGCTGTGTATATTGTCTCTGTGGGCGAACCAGCAGTACCTGCATCTTCCTCTGCCGTATAAACTTCAGGCATGGTGCGGGAAGGGGCTAGGAGCTCAGGGAGGGGCCGTTGTCTTCCATCCTCCCTGCTTTCAGTACCCAGGCCTGAGCCAGGCCTTCCTCTCTCAGTAGAACTTAGTGGACACACAGTGGACCAATCAACATTCACTTGAAGGGTGATGCAAAGAAAGAATTTCTAAATGAAGTGTGCTACTCACTCCTGATCGTTCCTAAAGTTGAACACTGATCTAGTGAATACGGATTCGTGTGGGGTTTTTGTTTGTTTTCTCAGTGTGATTATTATCATTTGGGTCGCTTGACGTTTCTGAGCTGGTCTGCGTTATCCTTAGACCGTGAAGCGTGTTGTCCCCGCGTGACTTGTCTAGGCATCCAGCTCGCTAGTTCCGTCTGGGTTATTCACGAAGCATGGTTGTTAACGCTTCCCTTCTGCATCCAGACTCAAGCCTGCGTTAATGGCGATTCCGCAGCGTCGCTTTAGAGCGCTCTTGTGTTTTGTATTTTTCCCCCATTCCAGGCTCTGTCCAAAGTGCTGCTTCTCACACTCCCACAGGTTTCCCTTTGTCTCAAGTGCTTGTGAACAGCTCTGTTTTGAAAAACACTACATCAGACACAGCTTAAACAGGATCTCTTCTCTTGCGTTGGTTCTGTTTGTGTGTGAGTTTTGTTTGCGACTTAATTCACTGGGGAGCAGAGCAGAGGATTTTCTTAATTGGTTGGTAATAAATCCCCTAGAGAGGTTAAAAAGTCATGTCTCTGCTACGGGTGGCTTTTGATTCCTAGATAATAAGAGCAATAATTATTTACTGTGGATAAACTTACAGTTTTCCTTGCCCAAAGGAAGAAACTTAAATGTAAGCCTGAAGGTAGAGTCAGAGTTTTAATACTGTTCTTACTTTATACAGGGCATCCTTTTCAGGTTCCTAAAACAAAAGTTGCCACAGATGCAACATAAAAAATTGTGGTTTTAGGGTGGTGGTAATTATAACAAAATGGGCACCGGGAAAGTAATATGAGTGTTTACTTCAGCACCTCAGAGCCAGTGAAGTACTCTTCATGTCTTCATTTTGTTTGGCAGTTGGCTTTCTTGGTAAAGGAAGAAATAATACTACATCTATGTAACCAGCGGATAGTAGAAGAAAAAAAAGTCTTATATCTTTTGAGATATGTAGCACGCAGAGGATACAAATTAGGATTACTAAGCATTTTTATTATACCATATTGCAAAATAACCTCTAATCAAGTATTCATCTGGCAAGACAGGTATTACTAATTCACATTCCTCTGCATAGTGAAATCATCCCGATAGCAAATCAGATAGCTTGAGAGAAGCTAGAATTGTTCCTTCAGCCCCGTAGGTACAATATAACTCCTGAAATCTGCAAAAACTACATCCAAACTAACATAAAATTTGTCGAAAAAGATAATTTCCCCCTCCTGCTCCTCTTGCTCATGTGTCCTCCCCCATAATGCCCAGGGTTCTCATGTTCCCGCTGGTGCCAAGCGCCGTGTGCAGCATCAATAGCTGTTGGTAAATATTTGTTGAATGAATCGCCATTTGTGAATGGCCCCTAACTCAGCACTGACACTGTCATAGAGCCATACTCTTCATTCTTTTCCAAATTTCCTGAGGAGCCTGATTTCCTCAAATGTTCTTTTACTTATGTCTTACTATGCTGTCTCCAGTCGACATGAGCTAGTAGACACAATTTTTTTTTTTTACAAATGGATAAACAATGTTGTTTTTTACATTTAAAGGCTGATGAAAAACCACTACTAATCCTATTAAAGAAAATCCAACGTTTCAATTGAAAACTATAACATTAAATACTACATAGGTTTTACCAAACACAACTTGAAAATATCAAGCATACTTGTTCAATTTGAGTACAATGGATTCAAGACCAAGTATACATGTTACAAGCATCAAGGTTGGATTACAAATTATCATAGTTATCACCATCATCGTCATCATCTTCACGTTTGCTTTTCAATGCATTTGATGCATTGGCAGTATCTTGTGATGACGTCATATTAGTGGCAATGAGAATGTTTTTGAGCCTGATTAATCAGAACATTCTGAACTGCTGGTGTTGTAGAAATGATGCTTTCCCAGCAGGTGGCTGTGAAGCAGGCATCTGTACTGTGAACCTTTGTCCTGTGAGGGTCACTGGAGTAGCTAGCTACCTTAGTTGAAACAGACATGGTTTGTGGAGTTGGTGTGCCCAGCATGAAGTACTAGGTCTACTAGTAACTGACAAGACACTTAACCATGGAAATGTTATTCTTCCTGCAGAAGTAGACACCTTTTATTTGTAAAGACTTAAGCCTATAGTTTGGAGCTGTTAAGCAGTACCTATGAAGTGGCAGTATGTATCTAGGATCTGCATAGGGTTTGATCAGTGGCAATGGGGTTTGATTTCTTTGCCTTGCAATATTTAACAAAAAATATCTCTTGGGAGAGAAGAGGGCAAAAGCTGATCAGCACAATACTGGATTGCCAATTGCGTGGCATTTGTGTCAACAGTAGCCTTCTTAGCTTGGCTCGAATAAACTTTTGCATCGTCTAGAATTGTGGTCACGTATCGGAAGGCAAACTCCAACATCTCATTTCCGATTCTTGATTCATATTCTGTAACCCCCATACCCCTCAGATCTGTGCCACCATCTGTGCATCTTTCGGCATGCTCTTAGGGATGCCATCTTGCCAGACCCCATGATACGTGGCGATCAAACTTCTTGAGCTAAATCACCCGCATTAACGTATTTCAGTCCTGATCTTGATGCAAGTTTTTTGCCTACTGTGGTTTTCCCAAGCCCTGGTGTACTCTAGATTTTTCTTCTTTTTACAGCATTAATCAGGACACTGATCCATGCAAATTAGATACTGTTAAATCTTCTTCCTAAGGAATCTCCCAGCTAAGCACTCATTAGTTGAGGGGCTGATCTGCAGCACCAGTGATCAGAATGTTCACCCGCAACCTAGTCCCCCTGGGAGGCTCGGAGCTCCAGCTAAACACAAGTTTTAACATCTGTGGACTTGGGCTCAAGTCACACCCCATGTACTTCATGAAGTCCTCACCCAAGAAGGACTGCTCTAAGGTTCAACCTAGTGCCCTGATAGGCATATTAAAAGATGAAAGTGAGAAGTAAATATGAAATAACATATGCCAGCCATCAAATGCTATGCGGCTGTGAGTATGAGTCATCAATTTCATGGCAAGGCCTTCTCAAAGGAGCGCCTGTGATAGCGGAACTATTTAAGCCTGGCGACTGGAGCTATTCTTGTGCAGGAGGCCCTGTGTTTGCATTGCACCATCTGCTTTAGAATGGAGGCAGCAGACACAGTGCTGCTTGAATAGAAGTTTATCTTGCCCCTTATTCAGCTTGATGGATTTGCTAAAGCACCTGAGGGGAAGCGTCTTCAGAACATTCTATCTACAGATTATCAAGAAGTTGCAAAGTAGCTCGGTTATTGGCACTCTCAATATCTTAGTTAAATGATCTCATTCATCAGGAAATACGGCTGTACTCTTTGTTTCCTGAGAGCAGAACAATTCACTCAGATTTGTTTTAATACTTAAAGTTTACAGATCATATATTACAGAATAGGCACTTTTTTTTCCTTAAGATGAAATAAGCACTCACCCTGTCTTGCAATCACGGGGAATGTAAGCATATTAAAACCATCATGTTATGTAATGGTTCCCACAGACCCACAATGCATTTATCCTATGTTGTTACACGGTGCTCCTACTCAAAAGACTTCTATTGAAAGCATCTTGGGTATCATTGCTGCAGAAAGAAAACTTATGAATTTTTGGTTCCTGCTATTTTGAATTCTCTGCTGGCTATAATTTTTGCACCATTGCTTCTTTTTCTAGATTGTTAAATGCAAAGTTGTGAAGACTTCAGAGTCAAATGATTGCTTCTCTCTGTGCATTTAATAAATGAATGTGCATTTATCATAATGTGAGTTTTAAAGCTTATGCCAAACTAGTTTATTTAACATTTATGCATGGCCACAACTAACTTTTTTTAAGTTTAAGTAGCTGAAAATTTGAACTTTGTAGCACTTAACACAGTTTGTGTTAAAGTGCCCGACCCCCGCCCTGGATTTTCAGTGGCTTAAAGCACTTTCATTACTAAGCCAGACCAAATGCAGAAGTTTGAGAGTTTAGCAACGTCTTGAAAATGTAAATGTTGTATAGTAGAGGATTTCACAATCACAAGTGAATTATTTAAGGAGAAATTTGTTCAGTGTCAAAACAAAATCCATCAGGTCTTAAAAATTAAGCAGCAACTGAAGATGTGTTACCCAGTGAATAGCTTTTTGATTAAAATAATAAAGAAACTAATTTATAACATGAGTTGAGGCTATTTTGATGACTTGATTGCCTTTTTTTTTTTCAGTTAACTTAGCAATGATTTTTTTAAGCAGGTGCATCTGTGTATGAGCTACAATGGTAGTTTGTTGAAGACATTCCTTTTGAAAGTCATAGTTCTTGAAGGCCATTGTGAAGCTGCGACACAAAGCATGTGTTGAATGCTTAGACCCAGATTCACTTCCCTTGAACTTGCCAGATCAATCCCAGCAGGTGCAGGTTGGGGAAAATGAGCTGGTCTTGAAGTGCCCTCTGCTGTTGTTCCAGAAACTTGCAGTCACATGCTGTTGAGAAAGGCTCGTAAAGCCTTCGTTAAAATGATGTTCATCAGTAGATTTAGTACTAATGTTTTGTTCGCGATGGACTTGTAAAAAAAGCAGCATTCAGCCTCCTGATGGCGGGAGCGTGATGCTTCTTCGCAGGGAGCGGAGTCCCACCACCGTTGGAGGAGCACAGCTCTTCAGTGTTATGTCTTTTCTCGAAGCTTCTCTAGTGTTCTCTAAAGTGGGAACTTACCTGGATTTCTACTGTCATAACCCAGAAAATTTTAAAAAATATATTAGACATTTAAAAGAAAAAAAATAGCTAGAATGGTTGCTCCATTGCACTGTAGTTTTAGGAAAACATGCCTGGGCCTTTGGTTTCCAGGCTAAATATGCATCAAAAAAGAGCTCCCTGCGAGTCAGGGACGTGACAGGAATCTGAGCTTCCCTGGAAGCTGCCTTCAGGTTGTCCATCACTGGACAGGCGGACTTGGGCTCCCGTGTGCCCTTTCCCAGGTACTGATCTGCTGCCACGCGTCTGGGCGGTGCCATCAGTGTTCCTTCGTCTTGGCACCTTCTTCTTATCGGTGTTCTCCCTTCGAGAGGTTGATTCACCTAAATGTCTGACCTCAGGCTAGCTCCCTCTTGGCACAAACTAGGAAGTCATGTTTTTCAGTCAAGCTCCAATAGTTGATCTACGAAAGCCAACTATGATATAAATGTTTCAAGAAACTCTGAGGTGTTTTTGTTTTGTTTTGTTTTGTTTTGTTTGTTTTTGTTTTTGTTTTTGTTTGCCTATGCCAGCCTTGGCAGTTTCCAAGCTGACCAGTAAGTTCTCTTACAGGAGATTCACACGGGTAACTAGAATCCCAGACTCCCAAGCTGTGACGTCCTGGCTGAGCTGTCTGGAAGCCAACACTGCATTTTGTGGAATGTGACTTTTGTGAATCCCCATCAATCCTGAGAGTCCCCATGACTTGATGAATCACAAGAAAAAAGCTTCCACCTAAAAGACTGAAATACCATCCGTTAGAATACATCCAATTACGGAGTTGTTAAAACGTGAAGGGAAAAAGTGTATCTTGGAATCCATGAACTAGCGTAGCCTTTGTGAATAGCTGGACAATGTGCTCACATAATCCTTGTTATCACTCATGATTTAGGCCCTGGAAATTAAAACACATCATTCTCAGCTCCCAACATCCTCCTCCTCCTCCTCCTCCTCTTTCTCCTTCTTCTTTTCTGTCTTTCTTTGGCTTTTATTCCACTTTGTTTTAAGGAAATAAACACCAAAATCAAGATTGAGTAGAGGATAATCCTTTGCATCCATTTTAATTCCCTTCTGGAGCTTTGGGGACAAGTGTTCTTATTTAGAAATGTTACCGTGAGTCCTTTTTCTTTTCTTTTTCAGCTTCCTACCTTAATGAAATGCTACATTGTAGTTTCTGAAAAAGAGAGAGAAAAGAGCATTTTGACTTTGCTCTGAGAGAAGTGGCCTTCAGGCAGTTTTCTTTGGCTAGGATGAGTGGTTCACTGGCTTTGAGGAGGCGGCCCCTGGTGATGTTAACTTGCCACTTGTAGTGCTTGGCACAGAATGAGCTTTTTCTAAACCTTTGTGGCATCTTAACTTACTGTTGAGGACCTTCCTAAATGTGACAGATGCACACACACATTTTATTGGTAACTCTTTATGTCCCAAAGTTGGTGTCATTTCTTATTATCCTAAATAATTGAATTCCACTCAAGGCTCTGTTACATTATGCACCTAAAGAGAGTTCTATCAGTCTACACCATAATGGAAAAACCAAGATTCAAGGGTGTCTCTGTAATAGCAGGTGTAGCATAACCTACAGTGAAAAGGAGAGGTAACTAGAGTAGGTTCCTGTGTAACTGTCCTTGTCATAGTTATCTGGCTGATCTCAGCCCATGGTCTAAAATACAAGATTAAGACAGTGAACTTTTTATGTTACTATATGAATCATTAATTTCAATGCTACTGTTTATGCCCTTTGCCTATCAGAATGGTTTATGCTGTGGTTCTATATCAGAAGAGGGAAATGGATATTTTAATCTCCTTTTTTTTCCTCATTAAAAAGACTGTTTGATTCAGCAGTAAAATGGCCCAGCTCCTCTTAGTCACTGGCATCACTGGAGAGTCATAGTTCCTTCCCATTGGGAAAGGTTCATATGTGTGCACTGGAGAATTAAGAGTGTGAAACACATAGTATGCGGAGAAAGCAAGGAAAGTAACAGAATTCAAGAACATTGCTGGTCGAATGAGAATAACTTTATTTCCCTCTCTGCTTAAAGCCATGTTTCATTTCACATTCCAGATGACTATATATTTACTTCTTTAAATTTAAAACAGATTCAAGTCTTTAGAGTCCTGAGTTTAGCCTTGCAGTGATGAAGGTAGGATCCAATATTTTCCTGGATTAGTGGAGAGGCAAATCTAAGCAATTCATAGTCCAGTGTCAATCATTTGAATTTTCTAATTAAAAGTAGAATATCAGATATTATAGACTTCCATTCAAAACTCCAGCATTCAAAAGTACTTTTCAAATTTATCCAGGTAGAATTCTCCAGGATCATATTTGCCATTCAGTGCAGTTATTTCTGATGGCTCTCATTAATTCTTGTAATAGTATAATAGTTTATGTTGAATTAGTCTCACTTGTGATTTATGATAGCATATTTTTATAAAAAATCACTCTAAAAAACTGAAATATTATGTTGAATTTATCGCTAATCACATTCTTGTTCTTTGACCTTGTACATACTTTCTCATCAAAACTCAGTTTTTGTACCTAAATAAAAAACAATACTATATTATTAAATGCAAACTTTCTTCACTCTTTTAAGTGAAATACTGCCTTGGGGTTAACGCGGTCACCTGTTCTGTCATCAGGGTGACAGCCCGCAGGCCGTGGGAATGTACGGGCCAGGGGCCACCCAAGAAACCTCTGCCCCTCAGTGAGGTGCTCTTGGCTTTCAGAGCGTCAGGCATGACGACCTGAATGGGTTTAGCTGACCGGGCTGGTTTTTGTGTGCTTTTATCTTACAGATACCCTATGCAGCAAGCTTGATCAGGAAAGAGAAGCTTGGTGCCCATCTCAGCAAAAGCTAAAAGGTGAGCCTGCCGAAGGAAAGAGATTTCCTAGATCTCTGTGTGGTGACTGCTTGGCCGTGTTCTTTGTGGCTGCATTTGCCCAAGGGACAGGTAAAGCTGCATCCTGTGTTTAAGTCAGTACACCAGTGAGCTTTGTTGTGTCTGAGGATGGGACTTCCTAAATGAATGGCTAAGTGCTTCTTAAAAATTTCCAGAAAAGTTCCTAAAGCTAAGGATACTCTCTGTTCTGTCTGCTAAAGGGGTCTTCATTCTGTTTGGAGGTTTTCTGCTCTTAGGCGTGTATCTGAACCTTAATTACTCCCCCCTGGAAATGGGCAGGAGTGTCAGTAGTTAGCCAGTGGTGTCTCATTTTTCTGTCTCTCCTTTGCTTCCCAAAAGTCTTCCTGAACGCTGACTTTCAGTAAGTTACTGCAGATGGTGAGATGAACAAGTGGGTACAGCACAAACTCTGAGACCTTCGGCCCTAGGAAGAGTAATTCATTCTTTCCCTAAACCAAAAACAGTTCTTCTATAGACAAAGCCAAGTTCAAGACCACGATCCTGGAACCATTTAAAAGATAAGTGCTGGACTCTTCAGAAAAAGCAGGCAGTGAAAATTCAAGGAATAGATTCTGTAGATGCCTAAACATTTCAAAATCAACGTAAGATGACATGGGTAATTACTAAAATTATGGGAATGCAAAAACTGGGACACTTTTGTCTCTTTAACAGTGTGCTGTGATGACTAAGGGTTGGAATTGCTGAAGCAATAGTTTGACCCACTTCCATCAGAGTGGTTCTTCCCATTCCTTCCCTCTGGAACACATGTGTTTCCAACTCAGCAGAATTAAGTGGCAAAAGAATTCCCCATAACACAAGTTCACTGTTCCTTTTCTATCCTCCAAGCCTCCCCTCTGCCTGCCACAAGTCTCTCCTCCCATGGCAGTCCTGCTGCTGGCTATCGTCTTTATCAGTGGTAATCGTCCATAGTCACTTTACTCAAAAGCTTTTCCAAAACAGTCCCCTGTTTATGTGCTGGTCCTTAATTTTGGACCTGTGGGACTGAGGCTTGGAGAAGAGAGACAAGGCATTTTGTGTCCGTGTAGCAAAGTCAAGAAGAGACTACAGAGCTCCTGACTTTAAACCTGGTGCCCACTGCTCCTGCACCAGGACCTCTGGTCCTCAGTGAGCAGAGAGGCTCAGCTCGTCATTCATGACATCACACGCCAGCGAGTCTGTGAGGCTGGCCCTGCTCTCTATAGCAACGTGTTTTTATTAAGTCAGAACTTGACCTTGAGTAATTGTTTTCTCATTGTAGTAGGCCAGCAGTATAAAATGAAAATTTTAGAACATTCAGGTTCCGGTACATCTTAACTCAGCATATCAAGATGATCGAGGCAAGAATTATCCAAATTAATTGATAAAATTAATATAAAATATTTATATTGAAATATTAATATGAAAATATTAGCATTTTAAAAATATTTATTAATTTGTAAGGCAGAGTTACAGAGAGAGGGAGAGACAGAGAGAACGATATCTTCCATCCTCTGGTTCACTCCCCAGATAACCACAATGGCGAGTGTCAGGAGCCAGGAGCTTCTTTCTGGTCTCCCACATGGGTGCAGGGGCCCAAGTGCTTAGACCATCTTCCATTGCTTTTCCCAAGTCAAGAGCAGGGAGCTGCATCAGAAGTGAAGCTGCCAGGACTTGAAACAGCGCCCATATGGGCTGCCAGCACTGCAGGAGGCAGCTTTACTGCTACTCCGCAGCACCAGCCCCATCATATGTTTTTTAAAATAAACTTTTTACTGAAAATTCAGCAAAGTGTACAAGTTACAAAGTCATACAAATCGTGATGTTTGTGGATCCGAATTCAGTGAATTTTCATGAGATGAATCTGAATGACAACCTTGTGCCCCTGTCCAGTTTCTCCCTCCCCTACTTCCAACACGGGTTAATTTTGCCTGTTCCTGAACTTTATGCAAATGATGTTATATAGATTGTTCTCTTGGGTCTGACTTCTTTTACTCAGCATTTAGAAGGTTCAGCCATTATTAGAATGTGGTTTGGTTTAACTCGGGAACCTCAACACAGCCTCTTTTTACCCCGTCAACTTCTCCAGCTCATGTTTCCTGCTTGCTAGAGGCATGCCCATCTTGCACCTGCAAAATGAAGACTCGCTGCTCAGAAACCATGCCCCTGCAAGTGACAGAGCACTCGGCTAGGTGGAACAAAAGAGATTGATTTGTGTTAAGTAACTAATGCTTCCTCCATGCTGATTCTGTTACCATCCCAGCAGACAACAGGGATTTCTCTAAGTAGACCCTGGTGCTTTCAGAAGATTAGTGGTTACTTAAATGCTTAGCTAAATCAGCCAAGCAGAGAATCACGACCATATTGTTAGAAGCAGCCTCTCGTTCTCAATATGCCAAGCCTATGAGGAGTTACCCCAAGAGAGATTACAAAACAAAAATCATTACACCGAGGGAGAGAGACAGATTCTGTCTTGCTGAGTGACCACAGGTTTCCAAATTAGGGCCTGATGCATTAACGTCTTACGCAAGAATGACCCTTAAGGTAGTATGCTGTGTTCTTGCCACCCGGTGGATTCCAATGTGACTATTAAGAGGAGGAAGCTTTTCAAAACCACAGGCAATCCACTTAATAAGCTGAGCAAGGACTGCCACATACCACTGCTCTGCAAATCTTTCTTGCCCTGTATTAAAACATAAGAAATTCCATGTTGAATCAAAATAAAGGTCTACCTAGGCCAAGACACTAACTGTGACATTCCATTAGGAGAGCCAATTTGCTGCTCTTAACAGTATCAACCTCAAAACCTAGGCGTATACATTGAATACTCTTAACTTTCCCTTGATAATTCCTTAAAGATCCATTACCCGTGGATTTATCTAAGCCTTTCTTCAACACAGTATAATCCCCTTTGGGGCAATGAATACTATTTGTTTAGCTACCAGCTGTGTAAAGCACAGTTGGTTTCATCTTCAAACTATCTCCTTAAAAAAAAAAATGTCCTATTAGGTGAGACGTTGTGTTGCTCTGCTGAGTTGTTTTGAGAGCTTGTGATTCCAATGGAAAGGATTTGAAAAACATTTCAAAATGTTGCATGTAGTGTCCCTTCACCTGGGCCCATAAACACCAGAATTGTTTTGGATGCTCTTCCTTCCCATTTCCTACTTGGACACCCCAATGTAATCTGTGTGAAATCTGGACCCCAAATAAATATGACTTGACGTAAATAAACACTAATATAATTTTTACTTTACACTCATTTCTTCCAAGCACCTTGAAGCATGTTGCAAATATCATCCGCGTAACTGATTGAAGCATCCATGTCTTTCATAGAGAGGGTTAACGGGAATCACAGGAAATGGCTCACTCATAGCAGACCACCGAATCGTTGACCAAGCCGGAAATGATCATGACTGTCATTTATTGAGTGCCAGCTATGTCAGATACGGAGCTTAATCCTTGGCTGTATTATCCTTACAGTTTACAGCTCTGTAAGAAGATCCTTACAGCTGTGTGAGGGAGAGCCTGGTGCTATCCCCCTTTCCATACATGGGAGCGCCAAGGCTCAGCGAGGTCCCGTAGCTACAAGCAACAGAGCTAGGATTCCACCCAGGTCTACCTGACTGCAAAGCAACTTCCAGGCCTCTGGATCCCTGGACGAGGGATAAGGGAGATTGTGACACTATCTCTATATGTTTCCTGTGTAAATATTTAATCTCGTTGAATCTCATTCCTGTCTATCAGATGTGGGTGGCCAAACCCTGTCAAAGTCTTGACAGCTCTAGAATTCTGTCATTTTTATAGGCCAGTTTTCTTCCATATTCTCTCTCTTGCCCCCCAAGGAGGCTTTTTTTTTTTTTTTTAAAGCCATGTCAGGACCACTTGTAACACCCAAGTGATGACTCATCTGCATTTGCCATTTGTCTACATTTTCTTCATCACTAATTACTACTCTGCAACCTTCTTTAGGGCTTGAAAATAGAACCCCCAATCCCACCACGTTAACAATATCCAACTCTGGTGAACTCCCATTACTTTTTATTTTGCTTTGGAATCAGAGCTACAAAAGCAATAACAAGGGAGAAGTCTTAGAAGGAGGTGGGGATTGTAATTGAGCACTCTTGTCTTGCTTTTGCACTAACCAAAGATAAGGAGATGCTGTATCCACTTCCCTCCTCCTTAGCCAGACATAAAAGGACCAGATTCTTTGAAGAATCTCCATGAGAATGGCAGTGTGCCCCACTGTTCTCCATGTCGATTACAATTGTTTAGTAGTTGAAATCACCCACTGAGATAAGTACTGCTGCTTTAGTCAAGGAAGCTGAAGAGCAGAGACTTGAGTAAGTTGCCTGTGGCCTCACTGCAAGGGAGCAGGATTTGAGCCAGGTCAATTGGCTCTGCAGCTCATGTATTACCTGCCCTCCTCGGATTTGTAGCCTGAAATCATGGCCTAATTTACACCATCTAGTATCAGTTATAAATACATAGTTCATAATCAATTTGATGGTTTCATTGATTCTGAATCACAAAACCCCTGACACCCCAAGAAAAGAAACATTTTTAAAACTCGGGCCATGCAACCAAGGCTGTCTTAATGTCTGTCCAACAACAACAAGCCAGAACTTCTAGAACCCAACCAGATGACTTAGATGAGTTCATGGTAAAGAACTCTGATTCTAGTTCTAGTTTGACCCAATGTTACCCATACACATAAGCTAAATTGGCAGACAACCATTTAAAAAAGAAAATCCTTTCTTAGACACTTAAAATAGTTCAAATTTAAACCATATAAACTGTCTTCTCTTAAGGGTATACTAAAGATTGCTTTACATGTTTTAGGATGAACTGATTCTCATTCTGTGCTTTTGTCTTACCCCAGGTGCACAGAAACACTTACTCTGTTCTCTTGTAAGATACAGCCTGCCATGGAGCACTTCCGACCTGCATACGGACTGCACATTGAAAGGGCTTGGGAATCAAATACAAAATCAGGTTCGCGAGAACCCAAGGACAAGTGACCTCAGAGCAGCATGGACAACCATGTAAAATAGACTGTAGCAGCCATTCATTAGTGGGGGGAGGGGGGAGCCACCCAGAGCAGTCAATGCTTGTCGCATCTTTTGGTGGAACCAAAGTTGGAGTCTTTGTGTTTTTTAAAGGACAAGTGAACCCAGAGCGTGGGAAGTGCTGTCAGCCAACCGGGGTGGGAATCCATGGATGGTCCCAGGTGGTGTCAGTGCCACACACATGGAGAGAGCAGCTTCATCAGCTGTCTTTCACTCTTGAAGAAGCAATTCTTGGTAGAAAGAAAACACAAGATCTGGCCTGCGCGTGGGGATCGTGTATGGACAGCTGGTGAGGCATCCTGTACAAACCGGCTTTTCATAGCAAGCTAGACGTGGCCCCTTCCTCGCTGGTACTTTGCCTGCTGTATGAATGAAGATTGTATTCCTCTGGAAATATTTTACAGTTTAATATTGAGTATAATTAAGAATATAATCATGTTATCAAAAATGGTATTTAACGCTGTTGTAGTTTCTTTAACATTCATGTGGATAAAAAAGTCTATAATAAAAAAAAACTATGAAGTAAGAATTGTGTTCATGTAGTTATGTGTGCATTTGCTTGGAGGCAGCTAATGAAAACTATAGTTTTGGGGAATATTTGGGGGTAAAACATTTGAATAAGTTTTGTGAAAACAAAATTCCTTCCCCCAAGAAATGGTTATTAAAGACCAGATCAGCTTTGGGCCATTGTCAGCACCTGGAGATCTCCTCTTGTTAAGGTTGCTGTCTGGATAAAGGAGTGCTCTGAATCTCGCTAGATCTCCTGACAGCACTGGTGAAGAAGTAAACAGTGTGCTTTCTTCCTCACTCTGGTGATTTCAATCCAAGTCCATGAGATATTTTTGTGCCCAAAATTCTGGTTTCCCAATGAAAACAGATAGAAGGGCCACCGTGGGGAGCCATTCACAGGCAGATTCTAATGTACTGCTGGGGTGCATAGAGGCCCACACGGATGGCATCCCAACCTAAGGTTGCCAAAGACCATCCTAACTGAAGAGCCATCTCCCCATGGACACCTGCCAACAGATTTCAAAGGGATCTAAATTATATCACTATGGTATTTAATAATCCTCCCTAGCCAGATCCATTGTCATGAAATATTTTAAAAAAATCTTCATAACTTTACTTTTGAGATGGATAAAAGTTTTGATCGTGGTCACCACAGTAAGAAGCCAAAGGAGGGGCAGTCCTTTGTGATTTCTCTCCTTAGCTGGGGAAGGATGAGAAGCTTTGTCTGAGAAGGGACAGACACCAAGTCTGGAGTCGGCCAACCGGCTCCCAGTGAGCACTGCACAAAACTGATAGGGAGATGCTGCCACGAAGCGTGTTCTCCTTGAGCTGTTTTTCCAGGAGGGCTCTGGGTCTGGGCATGGGACTCACACAGGCTTTGGGACTTGGAGCCCATTTCTGATGCTGGCACCTGACTCGGGAGTCATCTGAGCAGTCAGGTTGGTTGGTGGAGCATTTTCCCTGATGAGAGCATTAAATTGCACATCAGGGTGGAAGCCCAGCATCCTTAGCTTTGACTTCAAGTCAAAGATAGCCAAGGTGAGGGAAAATGACCAGGGAGGTCACATACCTGGCTTCATGACCAGCCACAAAGAGCCTCAGAAGTCATTTTGTGTAGACTCAACTGCAAACCCTGGGACTCGACAGCCCAAGAACAGCAAGAACAGCAGCTGGGCCGGAGAGGTCAGAGGGAGATTTGTGGATGAATTTAAAATTTTGTCGTGCAGTTGCATCAATGGCAGTGTACACCAGCCCCAAATGTAATTCATTTCTTTCTAATTGTCTCTTTAAGTATCTCATCATTATGAGTGCTAAAATAGCAGCAAACAATTTTGAAGCAAAAGGGAAATTAGAGTCAAATAACTTGATAGGTATGTCTGCATAGCCCTGGAATTATTAACCAGGGTATAGCTCTGAATTAAGTCAAGGGTCAAGTTCAGTGCAGAAGTCATTGGCCTCTCCTCCTTCGAAGGTACCACTGAGCCTCTATTCCATGCAAGCACTGGAGTCTAACAATGAAACCATAAACTCACATGCCCCAAACCAACAGTTGCAGAGGAACATAGGCAAGGAAACCCAATGCATCCTGTGGAAACGTGTCGTTTACCCCCTGGATGTTCTCATTAAGGACAGTGAACACCTCGTCCATCCTCTAGCAGTGTTTCAAGTTAGAACAAAAAAGAATTTCTCCCCAGACCTGGATAGGATCGAGTTCTCTGAGCTGCCCCGTGGAAACAGACAAGACATCCATCTCCAGCACCACATGAGGCCAAAAATAAAACCTGTCTTCGGAAGGATGCGTACGAATTCTTGGCTCCATCAAATGGCAGCAGAAAATCACTGTGCTCTTCTCTTTGGCTGTTTTTTTCATACCAAAATCCCAAGGTCAACCCAGATACAAGCTAGTGAAGAATACAGGCAATGCAAATAACACTCTTGATTTTGATTCCAACTTAAATTATAACCTCAGAAAGGACCATTGCAAATCAAGACAAAAAATCCTGGCCCAACCAATGAAGTGTTTCCTGTTGGTGCAAACCAGACATTTCAGACTGATGCTTTCCCTTCTCCAAATGCTTGAGTAATTGCTCGTCTCTTGGCCACAGGCAAGGAGAGGGAGACATAGACATCACATCCCAATTTCCTTAGACGGAGCCGTGAGTGTGGCCTCAGTGCTGTGGAAAATAGAGGGAGAAGTCTCCTCTGGCTACAGGGGATAGGATCAGACCTCTAAGATCTCTTTCATTTAAAAGTCAGAGTTGAGAGAGTCTTGGTCAGCAGCAAGGAAGGTCACCTTGTCAGCGTGGTGAGGATGTGTGACCCTGTCACTTAACTAGCCATTTGCAACAGCCTCCAGACCAGAGGCAGACTACAGTCCTCTGTAGAGGGCACAAACTGACAATTGCATGAGGCTCCCCCTAGGCACCCAAACCATGCTTGTAATTACAACTACTTTTGTAGGAGAGACGTGCTCTGGACACTCTGAGTGAAGGGGTGTTCACATCAACTCACTATCATCTCCCAGCAATTAACACAGTCTGTTGCATGGAACAGCCGCACAAAACGTTTTTGCTAAGTGAGTGAAAGGACCGCATGTGTTTTCTTTGATTTCAAATGACCATATGGCAAAGTGCTGACTGCCATCCATTAGAATCCGCTTTGGGGTGGCAATACATCTAGACAGAAGACTACCTTTCCCAGGCTTATTTGGATTAGATGTGGCCATGGGACTGTGGATGCAGGTGCAAATGTGAAACTTCAAAGAAGGTTGCTTCAAAGGGTGTGACTTAGTTAAGAACTATTTCGTTTCCCCCTCTCATTCCCCTCTTGCCTGAGTCTGTATGGTAGATGGTACCCCACTAGCCACTTTAGGCCATCAGGCGATTTTGAAGGTGGACATTTGTGGGGAGCAACCCGGACTAGACTAAGTTACTGGAATTAGGACTTATTCTATGCATCTGCTCTCCCACAATATGGCGCTGAGAAGGGAGAAACAGCTTCTACACAGCTGCCTCCAGTTCAACCAATAAACAGCAGGACCTGCTCCTGATTGGAGGAGAGCAGCGTACTCGGTGTGTGGGTAGCAGAGTTGGGATTGGCGGAAGAGGACTATAAAGGAGGAGAGAGACAGCATGCACGAGGAACATCTAAGGGGAACATCTGAAGGAACACCTGTGCAGCCCCCGAGAGAGCCGGCCGGCGGTGTGCCGCTCCCCCGCGGAAGTGGGGAATGTGGCAGGGGGAACCGCCCTTCCACGGAGGTGGAAGGGACGGTAGCCAACCCGGGAAGGACCAGCAGCCAACCCGGGAAGGACCAGCAGCCAACCCGGGAAGAACCAGCAGCAAACCCGGGGAGGGCCGAGCAGACGAAAGAACAACGCAGGGTCCTGTGTCGTTCCTCCACGAAGACGGGGAGCGACAGACATTGTTTCTGAGTATGGCACAGAAAGATAACAGAAGCCTGGGTCCTTGATAACTAGTGAGTCAGCCATTGCCAAATTTCCTTTGTATTGGAAAGAAACAAGTTTCTATCTTACGCTGTCATTTTAGATTTTATGTTAACTCTGATTACAAAACCCTTTAGTCTATCTGGGGGCTTAATCAACCTTTTATCTGCATGACAATTTCCAAATGCATGTGTATGCTGTCTATTCCATTTTTTGATCACATTGGCCCTTTGCTTTCGCTAAGAAAGGTTATTGGATGCGAAGGCTCTTCATCACAGAGTCAGTTCCAAATCCTGTTCCTCCTACTGTCATGAGAAGCTTTCCTTGCCAATTTCTTGGTCTCATAGGGAGCCAATCAATAGCATCTTTGATATTGCACATTGCTATATGAATAGGTGAACAGAAGGGAAAGGGCCAGACCTGAATTTGATCTGCTCCCTGGGGTAAGACAGGAGCTGGGTGACAAAGAAATGCTGATCTAAGGCACCCATAGGTTCTTCTGTGATACATGCAAAACTTTACGAGGACTCCACAAGGAAATAGTGTTCAGAGGCACAGGAAGGCTCAGGAGCAGCTGTCAGTCATCAGTTTTTATGCTCTGCTATTCACCTGTCACTCACGGGTAGTCACCAGGCACCTCTGAGATCAGTTAGGGTAGCATGAAGCAAGACAGAGCAGACTGAGATGTGGTGAGCAGAGAGCTCTTTGGCTCAGGAACCCACATGAGTATCGGCTCTCCTAGACAGAGGGGCAGCCAGGTAAGCTTGAGAACTCAGGTGATAGCCCCAGACTCCCACACCTGAGCCAGGAACCACGGCACAGAATTGAGGGGGAAAGCTAAGACTTTCTAAATACCGCTTGACTTCAGGCCTCCTTTGGGCTCTCACACGGTGTTGCCATTTTAGGAGGCGGGATGGGAAGAGAGCTGCCCTTGACCGGGGAAAGGTGTTGGAACACACTGAAAGCCAAGTTGCCTTCCTGCAGATGGCTGCTTATTTATATGCCAAGAAGAAGCTCCACACAGTTTAAAAGTAATAACTTCAGGTTTCCTAAGGTAAATAATCATTCAGAAAAGCTACAACTCTGTATGGAATCAAAAACATCCCTGAAAGCACTGTCAACATCTGGAGTTTTCAAATAATAAAATTCATCCTTCTCATCCAAGTTTTACATCATCTCACTATTAGGGACAGTGGCTTCCTGGATGACTGTTAATGATGGTTGTCTTTATTATATTTTAGACCATTTAGCAAAGTTTATTGATTTATACTTCCTTGTAATTAGTTGTAGTGATTAAAATAGCTTTTATAGTCCTCTAGAGATTGACTTTTAAAAGAATCAACATTTCCCCCAAATTACGTGCTTTAAAACATGGTTAAATACTGTTTGCATTCAGCACTGAACCATCAGTGGTGAAACTGTGATTTTATATGTAGTTGCTTTCTCATCCCTCTACTTACATGGTGCCATCAGCCAATTACTTGGCAGCCAATAATAATAACAGCAGCCAACTTTCACTGAGTGTTTACAGGAAACTGAATGTTGTGCTAAATGTCTTACTGCATTATTTCATTTAATCCTCTCAACAATGCTAGGAAGTAGGGACTATTTAACTGAAAATTGCAGGAGTTAAGCTACTCATCTGGTAAATGGCAAAGCAGAAATCTGAACCTAGGGCTGTTGTCACTTCAAATTTTCTGCTTATAACCACTCACATCCACTGCTGACTGCCCAGTTGACCAGGGAGAACCATCTAAACTTAGATGAGTTGGAAGTCCCAAGCTGATTTGAAGGGTGCTAGACTAGCCTGCAAAGAAAAATATCTTCCCAAACCAACCTCACTTGAAACTGAAATTCCACTATTAGCATAATTCTTTTTGTTAGGTAGGAAGTCAGATATGAGCTTATGTGTGTGTGACAAAGGCCTAAGGAGACATCTATGTCCAGCATATGCATCTCAAAGTCATCCGGATAACCTTTCAGGAGCAGCCCAGTATTTGCATCCTGCCCTGCCCCTTCTATCCAATAACCTGCCAAGTGGGGGTCCCTGCCCCTTCTGCCTGATAATCTTCCAGGTGCGGCTCAGTATCTGCATTTCAAATATCCTGCTCCGGATCCTGATCCTCCAGGGGGTCCTGCCCATGTCTAACCGGGGCAACACCAACCAGGCTTCCCCCTGCCTGATAACTTCATGGGGGAAACTCAGATACGAATTTTTCTATTTACATCCAAGAAGTCCTTCATTCCAGGAAGAGCAGAGGTGGGGAGGCAAGGCCCATCCCCTTAAAAACCCCCTGGGCTCAACCAGACTGCGCGCTCAGCCCTCTGCCTCTTTGCCGAGCCGCCTGCCTGCCTGCCCAGGTGTACTCTCTCCACTCAACCATGTAACCTCGCTCTCCCCCAGTCTGAGCAACTGGGCTCCCTCTCTCAGGTTCTGTCTGGAGAGGTGCCCATCCATTCTTACGGATGTCCCTGCTCTAATAAACCTTGCTATTTGCTTTCCACTTATTCTCTGTCTCACACCTGAATTCTTTCTTGTGCGAAGACAAGGACCCTGCCATTCTCTGGTAACATTTTGACCAAGGTATTAGAAGTTTCTGGACAGGGCTACTCCAAGTGTGGGCCACCAAAGAGCTAACAATATAAAAAGCCTTAGAATAAAGCATACAGGTATGTCTTCATGACCTCGGCTCAGGCAATGATTCTTTACATACAACACCAAAAGGCACTACTGACAAAAACAAATCAATAACTTAAGTTTCCTCAAAATTACAAACTTTAGCACTGGAAATAATGTTATATTCAGAACAGCAAGTTACAGAAGACACCGAAGTCTCAGGGCTGAATTATGGAGTCTTTACTTCTGAGAGCTGGGGGCTGCACGGGGTCGTGTGCTCTCCAAATCACGCAGCCCTGATTGAGCTCCTGGGTAAGCTTATAAAGGCAAAAACCACATCTTGGTGGAAGTTCATTACAAAGCCAAGCATTTGTTACAGAAGCTAGAACAAGCAAGGTTACACTTACCATGGGGAGCATCAACACATTTCCCAGCACTTAATGTAAACAAACCTTACAGATAACATTCTTACAAGATTAATTTTTTAGTACATAGCAGTTTGTGACTGTTTAGAAAAAAGTAGAGGACACTCAGGGACAAAATGGAGTGACTCTGGTCTGGACACAGCTCACTGGCATCTCAATAATACCATCAGGAAAAACGAAAAGACAGCTCACAGAATCAGAGAAAATATTGCACGGAATGGTTTTGTGTGTGTGTGTGTGTGTGTGTGTGTTTTTGGACAGGCAGAGTGGACAGTGAGAGAGAGAGACAGAGAGAAAGGTCTTCCTTTGCCGTTGGTTCACCCTCCAATGGCCGCCACGGCCGGCACACCGTGCTGATCCGAAGCCAGGAGCCAGATGCTTCTCCTGGTCTCCCATGGGGTGCAGGGCCCAAGCACTTGGGCCATCCTCCACTGCACTCCCTGGCCATAGCAGAGAGCTGGCCTGGAAGAGGGGCAACCGGGACAGAATCCAGCGCCCCGACTGGGACTAGAACCCAGTGTGCCGGCGTCGCAAGGTGGAGGATTAGCCTGTTGAGCCGCGGTGCCGGCCTAATAGTTAACACTTTACTATAAACATGGCTTTGTGCTGCGTGATTTTGCTTAGCTGTGGGCTAGTGTAAGTGTTCTGAGCGTGTTTCGTATGGGCTGGGCTAAGCCATGATGTTCACCAGGTTATGTGTATGAGATGCATTTTCCACTGAACAATATTTTTTAACACATCGACAAGTTTGCTGGGACATAACCTGACTTCTAAGTTGAGAAGCATCTGTGGAGACCGGCACTGTGGCGTAGTAGGCTAAGTCAGCTCTGGCATCCCGTATGGGCTCTGGTTTGTATCCTAGCTGCTCCTCTTCCAATCCAGCTCCCTGCTAACAGCCTGGGAAAGCAATGGAAGATGGTTCAAGTGCTTGGGCCCCTGTACCCACGTGGGACACCAGGAGGAAGCCCCTGGCTCCCGGCTTTGGATCAGCCCAGCTCCAGCCATTGCAGCCATTTAGGGAGTGAACCAGCAAATGGAAGACTTTTCTCTTTTTCTCTCCCTCTCTCTGTCTATAACTCTACCTCTCAAATAAATAAACAAAAATGTTTAAAAAAGAAGAAGAAGAGGGGCTGGCGCTGTGGCATAGTAGGTAAAGCCATGCCTGCTGTGCTGGCATCCCACATGGGCGCCAGTTTGAGTCTCAGCTGTGCTACTTCTGATCAAGTTCTCTGCTATGGTTTGGGAAAGCAGTAGAAGATGGCCCAAGTCCTTGGGTCCCTGCATTGATGTGGGAGACCCAGAAGAAGCTCCTGGATCTTGGCTTCAGATTGACTCAGCTCTGGCCATTGCGGCCATCTTGGTAGTGAACCAGCGGAGGGAAGACCTCTCTCTCTCTCTCTCTCTCTCTCTCTCTCTCTCTCCCTCTGCCTCTCTGTAACTCTGGTTTTCAATTAAGTAACTCTTTTTATAGAGAGAGAGAAAGAAGCATCTGTGTATTCTTCAGTCAACTCCCATTGCTTGAAATACCTTGAATAGTTCTCTACAAATAAATGCTTAATACAGCATTGTGGTACTTTAATTTAGTCTCAGCCTTCCTTAGATCTATGTTTAAAGACCTCAGAGAAAATTTACTTCCTGTGTTCCTTGCTTGGGGGGTAAAGTTTGTTATAATAAAACCATGAGGGATGGTGGCATTGTGGTGCAGTGGGTTAAGCTGCTGCCTGTGATGCCAGCATCCCATGTGAGAGGGGCTCCAAGTCTCAGTTGCTCCACTTCTGATCCAGCTCCCTGCTAATGACCTTGGGAAAACAGTGGAAAATGACCCATGTGGTTGAGCCCCTGCACCCGTGTGGGAGACTCAAATGGAATTCCAGGCTCCTGGTAGGCCATGTTGACTATTTAGGGAATGAACCAGCAGATGGAAGATCTCTCCTATCTCCCTCTTTCTCTCTGTAACTCTGCCTTTCAAATAAAAATAAATATTTTATTAAAAAAATCACAAGATTACTCTATGACTTAAAAAAAGGAAAGCTATTCCATAATACCGCAAATTTTCACAGCACCAACGGTCTCCCATTCTAACATCTGCAAGCTGCCTTCCTAATGTACTAGGGTTTCTCCCCACCCCCACATCACGGCTGTGTACACATGATTGATTCAACAAAGATTAATAAGGTCATGTTTATATAATAAGCTACATAAATAACCACATGCATAAGAAAGCCCTTGGGAGGTACTCATTAATTCTCAGAACTCCTACGAGGTTTCCTTTCTTTAACATTAAGTAACGAGAAAGGAAGAATCTTGGCACCGACAGATGGGTGCTCCATCTTCTGAAACAGAACTTTTTATTCTTAACTCTCAGGAAGCCAAGGCTAGCTGACCCTTGTAGCTGCTCCAGAATCAAACTGAATTAGAGCAGTTTTCTCAGATATGCAGAGGTTTAAAAACCATCCCAGAAGAAGAACTATGGTCTAATTTATTTTTTTAAAGATTTATTTATTTATTTGAAAGTCAGAGTTACACAGAGAAAGGAGAGGCAGAGAGAGAGAGAAAGAGAGAGAGAGAGAGAGAGTCTTCCATCTGCTGGTTCAGTCCCCAAATGGCTGCAACAGCTGGAGCTGCGCCAATCCAAAGCCAGGAGCCAAGAGCTTCTTCCCGTTCTCCCATGTGGGTGCAGGGCCCCAAAGACTTGGGCCATCTTCCACTGCTTTCCCAGGCCACAGCAGAGAGCTGGATTGGAAGTGGAGCAGACGGGACTCGAACCAGCGCCCATATGGGATGAGGGCACTACAAGTGGCAGCTTTACCCCGCTACGCTACAGCGCCGGACCCCCAACTTTATTTTGATGTTACCAACTATTACCAAAGTCTTAGCTGCCACTCAAGGGTCCATGCAGCTTAGACCCCATCTGAATAAACCACCTCACATCTGGACCCTTCCCTGTGCTGGCCCCACTCCTCACCCTCTTGCTTTTGCTGACTCCGTTTCTCCACTGAGAAGGCCCTCCTTCCTTCCTCTCTTCTCGCCCAAGCTCTGCCCCACCCATCAAGAGTCCTCTCAGGTCCATCCCAAACCCTCAGATTTCCCTCGTTCTCAAAGCTGCAAGGTTACTTGATTTTCTTTACCTGTTGTTTGGCCCTTGTGCCCTGCTGCTTTGGGGTTTATTGTGCTGTGTGTCCGATGTGTGCCTAGTGAGATGGTAGCTTCTTTAGCACAGGAACAAAGTCTTGTCTTCCATTGCGCTCCTCTTGACTCCACAAATGGAGCTGTTCCCTAAGTGGTTTTGTTTTTCCTTAAACTGGAGAGGTAAAGTTACAGACAGTGAGAGGGAGAGACAAAGAGAATGGTCTTCCATCTACTGGTTCACTCCCCAAATGACAGCAATGGCCCGAGCTGGGCCAATCCAAAGCCAGGAGCCAGGAGCTTTCTCCCATATGGGTGCAGGGGCCCAAGGACTCGGGCCATCCTCCACTGCTTTCTCAGGCCATATTTTTGTCAGTCTTCACATCAGAGAGCTGGATGGGAAGAGGAGCAGCTGGGACTCAAACCTGCGCCCATACGGGCAGGGAGGCTTAGTCCACTGCGCCCGCCCTCCTTACGTGTTTTCTAAAGCAGATGACTTAGATGCCTCAGGAAAGACTCAACCTATAGAAATGTGGTCAACCAAGCTGTTTTTTTTTTTTTTTTTTTTTTGACAGGCAGCTCCAATGGCCGCCGCGGCCAGCGCACCGCACTGATCCAAAGCCAGGAGCCAGGTGCTTCTCCTGGTCTCCCATGGGGTGCAGGGCCCAAGTACTTGGGCCATCCTCCACTATACTCCCGGGCCACAGCAGAGAGCTGGCCTGGAAGAAGATGGTCCAAGTGCTTGGGCTCCTGCCATCCACGTGGGAGACCAGGATGAAGCTCAGTGATCCCTGGCTTCAGCCTGGCCCAGCGCTGCCTGCTGTGGTCATCTGGGGAGTGAATCAGTAGATGGAAGATCTCTCTGTGTGTGTCTCTCCCACTCTCTCTGTAACTCTTTCAAGTTAGAGTTACAAGTTACAAGTCAGAGTTACACAGAGAGAGGAGAGGCAGAGAGAGAGAGAGAGAGAGGTCTTGCATCCACTGGTTCACTCCCAGATGGCCGCAATGGCCAGAGCTGAGCTGGTCCGAAGCCAGGAGCCAGGAGCTTCTTTTGGGTCTCCCACGTGGGTGTAGGGGCCCAACGACTTGCACCATCTTTTACTGCTATCCCAGGCCACAGCAGAGAGCTGGATTGGAAGAGGAGCAGCGGGACTAGAACCAGTGCCCATATGGGATGCCGGTGCTTCAGGCCAGGGTGTTAACCCACTGCACCACAGTGCCGGCCCAATAAATAAATCTTCTTAAAAATGTTTTTAATTTATTTGAAAGGAGAAGAAGAGAGAGAGAGAGAGAGAGATCTTCCATCTCCTGGTTCACTCCCCAAATGCCCCAACAAGAGCCTGAAACTCAATCTGGGTCTTCCAAACAGGTATCAGGGACTCAAGCACTTTTTTTTTCTGGTATGTTTCTTTTTTTTTTTTTTAACTTTTATTTAATGAATATAGATTTCCAAAATACAGCTTATGGATGACATTGGCTTCCCCCCTTCCCCAATGACTTCCCTCCCACCCGCAACCCTCCCCTTTCCCGCTCTCTCTCCCCTTCCATTCTTATCAAGATTCATTTTCAATTTTCTTTATATACAGAAGATCAGTTTAGTATACAATAAGTAAAGATTTCAACAGTTTGCACCCACATAGAAACACAAAATGAAAAATGCTGTTTGAGTACTCGTTATAGCATTAAATCTCAATGTACAGCACATTAAGGACAGAGATCCTACATGAGGAGTAAGTGCACAGTGACTCCTGTTGTTAGTCATGAGTTTCCAAGGCTATGGAAGCCTTTTGAGTTCGCCGACTCTTATCTTATTTAAACAAGGTCATAGTCAAAGTGGAAGTTCTCTCCTCCCTTCAGAGAAAGGTACCTCTTTCTTTGAAGACCTGTTCTTTCCACTGGGATCTCACTCACAGAGATCTTTCATTTAGGTGTGTGTGTGTGTTTTTTTTTTGTTGTTGTTTTTTTTTTTTTTTTTTTTTTTTTTTTTTTGCCAGAGTGTCTTGGCTTTCCATGCCTGAAATACTCTCATGGGCTTTTCAGCCGGAGCCAAATGCCTTTAGGGCTGATTCTGAGGCCAGAGTGCTGTTTAGGACATCCGCCATTCTATGAGTCTGCTGTGTATCTTGTTTCCCATGTTGGATCGCTCTCCCCTTTATTTATTCTATCGGTTAGTATTAGCAGGTACTAGACTTGTTTACGTGATCCCTTTGACTCTTAGTCCTTTCATTATGATCAATTGTGAACAGAAATTGATCACTTGGACTAGTGAGATGGCATTGGTGCATGCCACCTTGATGGGATTGAATTGGAATCCCCTGGTATGTTTCTAACTCTACCATTTGGGGCAAGTCAGCTTGAGCATGAGGGACTCAAGCACTTGAGCCATCACCTGCTGCCTCTGAGCACACGTTAGCAGGAAGCTGGGTCAGAAGCAGCGCACAGACTCAAAGCCAGGGACTCCAGGATGTGACATGGGCATCTCAAGCAGCAATTTCACCGCTGTGCCAAATGCTTTCTCCAGATCCTCTCAGTTTCAACTTCTTCTCTTTTTATCTCTGGAAACTTTTATTTTATTGCTATTATTTCCTGTTCTGCATTCTTGTTTTTATGAAACTCCCGTTTCTCCTGTTTTCTGTCTCCATATCTTCTAGCACTATACTTCTTTCTATATTCTGGGAGATCACCTCAATTTCATCATCAATAAAACTTTCTAGAAGTTTATCAAGTTTTTCATTTTAAGAATTCCCTCTTTTTGTGTGATTTTTCATTTTGTGTAAAAATTTTGGGGGAAAAACCCCTTTGTCTAAATTCCTCTCAAATCACTTTTCTTCTCATGAATTAAACTTCTTTTCTGAATCACCTCTAACCTCTCCTAAGGTCAATTTTAACTGATTTCTCATCTCAGCCTTTCTTCTTTTTTCATGTTGCTGCTTTTCTTCTCTCTCTTTTTTTTTAGATTTATTTTATTTATTTGAAAGCGTTACAGAGAGAGGTAGAGGCAGAGAGAGAGGTCTTCCGTCTGCTGTTTCACTCCCCAGATAGCTGCAATGGCTGGAGCTGTGCCGATCCAAAGTCAGGAGCCAGAAGCTTCCTCCAGGTCCCCCACATGGGTGCAGAGCCCCCAAGGACTTGGGCCATCCTCCACTGCTATCCCAGGCCATAGCAGAGAGCTGGATTGGAAAGAGGAACAGCCAGGACTAGAACTGGCGCCCATATAGGATGCCAGCATTTTAGGCCATGACGTTAACCCGCTGCTCCACAGCGCCGGCCCCCATGTTGCTGTTTTCATCACGGGTCTTGGCTACCTATTCATGTTTAATAACAATGACCTTGAGTGGACGTTCAAATAGTTGAAATGGAGAGAAACATCTAACCATGAAGTCTGTGTATGCACTTGCAGAAGCCATGAAACCAGCAGTTTAGCTGTGGGTTGAACAAGCAAGGAACCAGCAGTCCAGCTAACAGCCTCCCTCAGGCAGGAGTAAGGGACAGCTCTGCTGTGCTAGAGAAGCACTCACATTACAAACACCAGCTCTTCAGATGGGTCCATATCCTAAGAAGAAAGTCCTTTCAGACTTGCCCAGGGCAAATGTCAGACAGTTTGCTGTCTTTTCTAAGCAGGTTGGGAGTGTATTTGGAAAGACTGATCACTGGATACACAGGTCACCGACTGATGCACCTGTATTCAGCCCTGCTCCTCCTTCTCCATCTCTTCTGTCCCTGATGACCCTGAATCAGGGGATTTCATGAGATTCCTGAGGATAACTGCCACCTCCACTGTAACCCCTTCCTGGCTCCTGCTGGGCCACAGTCTATCCACAATGTGTCATCCATCAATGTGCTTCATGCCATTTTTTCCCCTGCCAGCAATTGTTAAAATTGCTTATGTTCGGCCGGTGCCAAGGCTCAATAGGCTAATCCTCCGCCTGCAGCGCCAGCGCACCAGGTTCTAGTCCCGGTCGGGGCGCCGGATTCTGTCCCGGTTGCCCCTTTTCCAGTCCAGCTCTCTGCTGTGGCCCAGGAGTGCAGTGGAGGATGGCCCAAGTGCTTGGGCCCAGCACCCGCATGGGAGACCAGGAAAAGCACCTGGCTCCTGGCTTTGGATCAGCGTGGTGCGCCGGCTGCAATGCACCGGCCGCAGCAGCCATTGGAGGGTGAACAAACGGCAAAGGAAGACCTTTCTCTCTGTCTCTCTCTCGCTCACTGTCTACTCTGCCTGTCAAAAACAAAAATTGCTTATGTTCTTCCATGTCTACACCATTACACATGTATTTCCCTTTTTAAATCCCTTTATAGTTTAATAGAATCTCAAAAAATATGGAAGTGAAATATAAAAACATCTTGAACTGGGAGACAATCATGTACATTCAAAAGCCCCTGTTGATCCTGATGATCAGCCGGATTGGGGAGACATGGCCTTAAACTATCTTCTTTTCATGTTTCCTTGTTTGAGCACCAAGTATTTACTGCTTTATAATTCTTTGCATTCCATGACTCATTTTTCTAACTTTTTGGTACTTTTGATGAGAGCAAGTGTATGTCTTGTTATTGCTTGTAGATTTGAATCGTTTGTGCCTATCCTATGGGACCTCATTCAACTCCTAGAATGATGGAACGCACATCTTAGAATTCAACACATTTCATTGAATAAAAGAATAAACAAGTGAATGAGTGAGTGAAGGAAGGATATGCATTCAAGTTAAGCAGTTTCTCTAATTTTTTAAATTGTGATTTTATTTATTCAGGTGACAGTTGTTGAAATAAAGCTAGTCAGCACTATAGGATTAATCCCTTCTTAAAACACAATGACTCAATTTTATTTTTTAAAGAAACTTTCCATTTCCAAGAACCCTATTTCCAGAAACACTTCATAATGCACAAGCTTTCAGCTTGCAAATGGTTTCACTTGAGTCTCAGATCAGAAATAGCTTGTATGAGTCCAGAGACATGAATGAGGCTCTTCTTGTGGGGTTTTCCTATTTTGGTCTAATGCTTACCACCTGAGTGGATTCTGCTGCCATAAATGCATTTGGATGCAAGGTTGCTATTATAAATAACAAAATTAAAAGCAAACATACCTCAGTCATCATTGATTCATATATCAGACATAGACAGTAAAATAAATATCCCTATTAAAATAATTATCAGGATAAAATGCTAAAAAACCATAATCCATTTTTGTCAGTCTTCAAATTGAGTCTAAATTTTTAATAAATAACATGCATCCTCCTTATCTTGAGCTATTTTTTTAATGAATACAGAAATAACAATGCTGAGATTTAAAAATAGGAAGAGGAAAAGAGCAAAAACCACAGACTTATTGAACTTTTTTAGGCTCCAACTTGTGATAACTTTTTTGTTGCCACATACCTGATATTTTTATTGCATGATGAAAGATTTTAGTGAGTTTGGATAGTTACTGATTCCTCAATCAGCAAGTGTTTTCATTATTTACAGACCATTTGGATATTGTGAATATCATTTCAGTTAGCCAGGACCCTGGGGTTATAATGAGAAAGAATTCAGACTATGTGAAGTTCTACACGACAAATGACCCAGTTCTTTCAGTGAACAGATGGCTTTCATTATTTAGTTTTAAAAGAGGTACTTGTTGGATGGGCATTTGGCCTGGTGGTTCAAACCCCCATGCCCTGCACTGGAATGCCTGGGTTTGAGTCCTGGCTATGACTTCCAATTCCAGCTTCCTGCTAATGTAGACTGGGGGAGGCAGCCGTGATGGCTCAGCTCAAGTAGTTGGGTCCCTATGATCCATTTGGAAGATCCAGACTGAGTCCCAGGCTCCCAGCTTCAAACTGGCACAGCCCTGGTCACTGGGGACATTTGGGAAGAGAAACAAGCAGATGGGCGCTCTCTCTGTGTCTGTGTCTTTCTGTCTGTCTGTCTCTCTGTTTCTGTGACTCTTCAATCAATACATAAAAACTTAAAGAAAACAATTAAAAAAGAGGTGGGTGCTGTGGCACAGTTGGTTAGGTTGCAGCTTGGGATGCCAGCAGCCCATAGTGGAATGCTTGTGATCAGGTCCTGCCTCTGCTTTCAATTCAGCTTCCTGCTAACGCAGGAAGGGAGGCAGCAGATGGCGACTCAAATGCTTGCTTCCTGAATAACAGGGCCTGATAGGGTGACTAACGTCAATGCATGAAACCATATCAAGTGGCCAGGAGTTCCGCTCCAAGCAGCAAGCTCCAATTTTAAATTATTTTTATTTATTTGAAAGGCAGAGAGACAGACACACAGAGAACTACCATCTGGTTCACTCCCTAAATGCCCACAGTGGTCAGTGCTGGACCAGGGCCAAAGCTGAGAGCTGGGAAAATAATCCCAGGTTCCCACAGAGATGGCGAGAATCAAACAACTTGATTTCCAGGCTCTGCACTGGCAAGAAGCTAGTCAGCAGCTGAAGCCAGGAAGGGGGCCCAGGCATTCCGATATGAGATGCAAGCCTCCCAACCACCAGGCTTAATGCATGTTCCAAGTTCTAATTTTAAACAGATCACAGCCAGCAAAACTTTTCCAAGCTGCTAAAATGCAGAATATGCATTTTACCCAGTTTTCTGTTTGTTTAGAAACTGTGGGGAGCAACTGGGAGCAACTCGGACTAGACTAAGTTACTGGAATTAAGACTTATTCTATGCATCTGCTCTCCCACAATATGGCGCTGGGAGAGGAGGAAACAGCTTCTACACAGCTGCCTCCAGTTCAGCCAATAAACTGTAGGACCTGCTCCTGATTGGAGGAGAGCAGCGTACTCGGCGTATGGGTAGCAGAGTTGGGATTGGTGGAAGAGGACTATAAAGGAGGAGAGAGACAACATGCACCAGGAACACCTGAGGAACATCTGAGCAGCCCCCGAGAGAGCCGGCCGGCGGTGTGCCGCTCCCCCGCGGAAGTGGGGAAAGTGGCAGGGGGAACCGCCCTTCCACGGAGGTGGAAGGGACGGTAGCCAACCCGGGAAGAACCAGCAGCAAACCCGGGAAGGGCCGAGCAGACAAAAGAACAGCGCAGGGTCCTGTGTCGTTCCTCCACGAAGACGGGGAGCGACAGAAACTATTTGTTGTTTGTCACTGTAACAAATACATTATAACAACATCTCTAGGCCACTGGATTTCTTTGGAAGTAAAGACATCAGACATCAGAAGAGCAATGTTTTTAAAACACATCATCTACTGTTACCAGCTTAGGTTACCAGCCTGAATTTTTGCAAAGCAATGAACCCGATATCGTGGTCCTAGTACTTGTACACTGTCATATTTTAAGCTGCTTTTGCTAGATGTAGAGATTTTTGGAGCTCCAGGGGCCTCAGAGGTGATAATCACCTAATTTTATAGGGGAAGTAAGAGAGGCGCAGAGAGGTTAACCTGATTGTTTTGACAATAAAATAATTGGATCATGTACATTGTAACCCAGTGGCAGCACGAGGGGGCACCTGTGGGTCCCCACCTCCACTCCCACTATGCCATAATCTCCGGTTGTCCCCCCTTAATTCTCCTCCCCCAGAAAGCAATCTGTAAAAACTGTGATTCAAAAAAACCCTTCCGGCCAAGTTCCCCTTGGTGCCTTCTTCCCACCCAGCCCGGCACACAAATCTCTCCATGTGCAGGATTAACCTTCCTCCACTCATGTTGACCGAATGCTTGTGGAATTCCATATTTCATCTGCTGATACCTTGCCCCCCTAATCAGGAGGCACAGTCTTTGGAAGACAGTTAGGATTAGATGGAAGACTCGAGAGTGAAACCCTCATGAATAAAATTGGTGACCTTATAAGGGTCCCAAGAGAGTTTGCTTCCCCTCTCTCCACCTCGGGAGGATACCACGAGAAGTCGGCGATCCACAGCCTGGAAAACAGCCCTTGCCAGAGCAGACATTCTGATCTCAGATTTTCCGGCTCCAGAATGTAAAAATTAAGCTTCTGCTGTTGGGTTTAGTGTTATTATTATTATTATTGGAGAGACAGACATACACACACACATACACACACACACACACACACACAGAGTGATATTGAACTTCCATCCTCTGGTTCATTTCCTAAATGTCCATAACAGCCTGGGTTCAGATGGAACCAGAACTAGGAGCCAGGAACTCAATCCAGGTGCTTGGCAAGTTATCTGCTGTTTTCCAGGGTCTGCACTGGCAGGAAGCTAGAATTGGGTGCCAAAGCTGGGAATAAAACCCAAGCTTGAATTTGTACAGAGGTGACTGAGCATTTTAAAGGGAGAATGGAGGAGTAGGGACGGGGAAGAGCAAGGGCTCCTTAGAGCGAGGGAAGTGAAAAATGACAAGTGTAATTGCAATGAGGCCTGTGTCTTCTGGCAAGCAATTATCAAAGTCAAGATTCTATCCTCTCATAGAGACAGAGGCCCTGGTTCCCCAATGCTTTTAAAGGAATGGTTGCCGGCGCCGCGGCTCACTAGGCTAATCCTCCACCTAGCGGCGCCGGCACACCGGGTTCTAGTCCCGGGTGGGGCGCCGGATTCTGTCCCGGTTGCCCCTCTTCCAGGCCAGCCCTCTGCTGTGGCCAGGGAGTGCAGTGGAGGATGGCCCAGGTGCTTGGGCCCTGCACCCCATGGGAGACCAGGAAAAGCACCTGGCTCCTGCCATCGGATCAGCGCGGTGCGCCGGCCGCGGCGGCCATTGGAGGGTGAACCAACGGCAAAGGAAGACCTTTCTCTCTGTCTCTCTCTCTCACTGTCCACTCTGCCTGTCAAAAAAAAAAAAAAAAAAAAAAAAAAAAAAAAAAGGAATGGTTTTCAGGTCTCTGAGAAAGACACCTGTGAATTGTAGGAGACACATTTACACTCAAAGGGACAGAGGAAGGATTCCCAATAGTAAGTCCTTGTGTCACTGGGCTTCTCATTTCTACAACGATCTACCTAAGACGAGCTACGTAGGAAGGAAGGAGATTTATTTTGTCCATGGTTTGGGAGGTTCATACTCTTGAGGTCAGATGGCCCCATCGGTGTGATGAGGCTGGAGAATGACAATGGCAGAGTTTGTGCAGAGGAAGTCACATGGCGAGCTGGGAGCAGGGGAGAACTCGGGCTTATCTAACCAGCCCTCTTGAGGGCATGGCCCCTATGATCTAAGGACCTCCTGCTAGGCCCATCTCCCAAACACCTTTTCTGGATTCAATTTCCACCCTCTTAGTATCATTAACTGATGACTTTGGAGATTAAATGTGTTCAGGAGTTTGGGAGGCAAATCTTCAAACCATACCAGCCCTTTGTAGTAAGCGCTCTAAGAAAGGGAGATGAAGGTCTAGCTTCAGGTCTTGGTTAAAACAAACAAACATTTTATTTTACTTCCTTGTGTTCGTTCTAATTCTTGAAAATACGGGGTGTATTCCGAAGCTGAGGTCCTCTCCATACCCACCAGCTACTTTACAAGGGCTGAACTGGTGCTGCGTTAAGAAGCCAGGTGGACACGCCCTGCAGACGCGAGCGTGGGCGGTCCTTAGTCAGAGTGGGTGGAGCTTCCCAGAGAACGCGTTTTGGGCCCCGCCGGCTCCCGTAGGAGAGCGCACCGCAGAGCGCCGCCACGTCCGCTGTGGCTTCGGTAGGGAGTTAGCTGTGGGCAGCTCTGGGCACAATGGCCTTCACTTTGTACTCCCTGATGCAGGCGGCCCTGCTGTGCGTCAATGCCATTGCCGTGCTACACGAGGAGCGCTTCCTCAAAAACAGTGAGTGAGGCCGGGACGAGCTGAGGGGCAGCGGCGGCGCCCTGGGCGCGCGACCGGAGCCGGGCCGCGTCAGGAGGCGACCGGGGCCGGGACGAATGAGTGGCCGGGGGCTCAGCCCGGGTGAGGGGGCGGCTCGTTGCGGGGCGAGCCGCGTCGCTTTGATCTCTCCGAGGTTCGCGCTCCGTTGAGGGGTGCGGGGTCCTGTGGCCGGGGTCGGGGTACGGACCTGAGCCGGGGATGCCCTGGCTGCTGTCAGTTTAGGTCGGTAGTTCAGCCGCATCTCCTTGCGGTGGCTTTTAGCCGGCGAAAAGTTGGGGTCCGAGGCTGGAGTTAGAGTTGGGGTTGAGGAGGGGGCGTGGCTCATCTTAGAGCAGAGGGAGTTACCAGACGGGAGGGCGGTGGGCTGCGGGGCTCGAGGGAGAAGAGGCAGGGCAACGTGGTGGAGTTATCAGGACCTAGAGCCCCATGTTCCAAGAAAAGTGTGTTCATTACGGCTCTTGAGCGCGCGCAGTGTGCTAAGGACTGTGCTAGGATCTAGGAATGCGAAGATGAAGATACAGGTATGGCTGCCGGGACCTCACAGGGCAGCGGTCTGCACGCCACCCTGGGCCGGCGGCCGCTCCTTGTGGGAGGCAGACGTGAGACAGGCTAGTGAGTGCGAGCGTGATGGAACTCATTTGTCTTAGGAGCTGCAGTCGCAGTGGCTACCCTGCCCTTCGGGTGGAATGCAGTCTAAGTAAAAGCTGACCAGGGAAAAGGTATGCGGATACCGCATGATGAGATCCCTTCTTGTGAACTTGGAAGAAGTGTGTCTAAGCTGGAATTTGATGCGAGTGTACATTAGCTGGTTGCAGGCTTGGGAGAGTGCGTGAACTCGGAGGCAGGCGAAGACAGCTTCAGCAGGGCTTGGGTTATTTGGAAGATTCTTCCAGCATTAGTACGGAGGCAACCTGGGAGGGAGAGAAGTTCCAACTAAGGTCCTTAGAGGCTGGTGGGTGTCTTAGTAACTGATAGTTGTGTGGTGATTGTCAGGCGCAGGGTCTGCTTTGTGTGTATCGGCTTGTGTAACCTTCACAGCACACCCGTGAGACAGTTTGTGTTTTCATGCCCACTTTTCAGATGAGGACCCTGAAGCACAAAAATGTAGGTAAATGTTCTAGGCCCACACAGGTAGAAAGTGGTGGGACTGGCACACCCATTTCAGGAAAGTTAGTCGTGAGTTCATTGCTTGTAGTTAAGAAAGTGTTCCTTTCTACCGTTTATAAGTGAAAATTCAATTTGTGAACAGACTTCCAAAGTACTTTATCTGAGATAAAAAAAAAAAAAACTTGAACTGTGCTTCTGTTGTTTTTCTAATGTAACAAAATAGAGTATATTTGATGAGCATGAAAAATGTTCTGTAAGTTTGAAAAATAAGTCATTTTAAGTTTTCATGATGCTCGATTAACGAGTCTTACAAATAACAAAGCTGAAGTGGTGGAGCTAGGTTTCAGACGAAGGCAGTTTGATTCCAGAGTCAGCTCTGTGGCACTGTGCTAAAAGGAAAAGCAGAAGTGATCATGTTATGGGTTGAATTGTGCTCCCGAAAAAGGTACATTGAAATCTTAACCCTTGGTATGTTGAATGAGACCTCATTTGGAAGGAACACCTTTGCAGTTGTAATCAAGTTGTGATAGTGGATTGGGCTGGGCACTAGCTCCAATGAATGGTGTCATTGTTAGGAGAGAGAGATACCAGGAAGCAGACCCTGTGACAACAGAGGTAGTGATGGAACCATAAGCCAAGGAACACCAAGAATTTCCAGCAACCACCAGATGTTAGTAGAGAGGCGTAAATAAGATTATTCCTCAGAGCCCCCAGAAGGCACCAACCCTACTGACAGCTTGATGTTTTGGATTTCCGACTTTCAAAACCATGAGAAAGGAGATTTCTGTTGTGTCTGTGGTGCTTTTTATGGCAGCCCCAGGAAACTAACGCAAATCAGAAGATTTTAAAGGTAAAAAAGGCAAGAACTGGGGCTGGCGCTGTGGTGTAGTGGGCTAAGCCTCTCCACCTGTGGTGCTGGAATTCCATTTGGGTGCTGGTTAAAGTCCCAGCTGCTCTCTGCTATGGCCTAAGAAAGCAGTAGAAGATGGTCCAAGTCCCTGGGCCCCTGCAACCCACATGGGAGACCTGGAAGAAGCTTCTTTCTCCTGGCTTTGAAGCAGCTCAGCTCCAGCCATTGTGGCCATCTGGGGGGTGAACCAACAGATGGAAGACCTCTCTGTCTCTTCTCTCTCTGTTGGACATTGGGAATGAGAAGGAGAAGACAAAAATTGAAGATCTCTTTTCAGTTCTATGGCTTAAACTACTAAGTCCTTTGGCTGCTTTGGAGAGTATTGGAGGAAAATTGGGGTGGTGGTAGTGGATAATGAGGAGATAGTGAAATAAGTTTGGAATATGTTGAGGCTGAGATTTCTGTGAGACATGCAAATGAACATGTGGTCTAATCAGTTGAATCCAAGTCCATAGCCCACAAACCAGGGTGGAAACTGAACTTTGAGTTTGTCAAACTCTGATAATAAACGAAGCCATTTGAGCAAATCGAATTGCTCAAAGAATGTGCCATGGAATATCTGAGAATCTACTTCATTATTTAATGTTTAGGTCAAGGTTGAAGAGCTGACAAAATTGATACAATGAGCAAAACAGAAAGCTAAGAAAACTTAAGAGGTTTTGTTACCGGAGAAGCTAGGGTTCTTGTCTTTGTGCAAGAAAGAATTCAGGTGTGAGACAGAGAGTAGTGGAAAGCAAAATAGCAAGGTTCATTAGGGTAGGGACATCCGTAAGAACGGATGGGCATCTCTCCAGACAGGACCTGAGAGAGCGAGCCCAGGCGCTCAGACTGGGGGGGAGCGAGGTTACATGGTTGAGTGGAGAGAGTACACCTGGGCAGGCCGGCGGGCGGCTCAGCAGAGAGGCAGAGGGATGAGCGCGCAGCCCGGTTGAGGCTGGGGTTTTTAAGGGAGTCTGTTTACTTACCTCCCCCTCTCCTGCAGGACAAAGGATGGGGAGTCCTGGCAGAAGGGTTTGTTGGATGAAAATTAGCAGATTCCTCCCCAGATTTGCTGGTGCCCTGGCAGAGTAGGGGGGCTTCCCTTAGGGCATGTCTGAGACGGTTTTAATTCCCCATGTTATCAGGTAACCCCTTTGGTGCTGAGGAGAGAGAATTCTCCTGGGAGCTTTCTTTGGGGGAAGGGCTGGGACCATCTGGGAGGTTATCAGGGTCTGGGCAGGACTTTGAAGTGCAGGATGCTGGGCTTCTAGGGCTTCCCCAGTGGGTGCTGGTTTTCAGGCCTTTCTCATACACACATAGGCTCAATTTCTTACTTCCTACCTAACAGTTTCACTCAGGTCAAAGAGTGAAGAAGGGATAGTATAACAATGAAAGGTTGCAGAGAAGCCGGGCAAGTTAAGAACTGTAAGAGGTCCTAAGGAATTGGGATAACTAGCCGGCGCCGCGGCTCACTAGGCTAATCCTCCGCCTAGCGGCGCCGGCACACCGGGTTCTAGTCCCGGTTGGGGCGCCGGATTCTGTCCCGGTTGCCCCTCTTCCAGGCCAGCCCTCTGCTGTGGCCAGGGAGTGCAGTGGAGGATGGCCCAAGTGCTTGGGCCCTGCACCCCATGGGAGACCAGGAAAAGCACCTGGCTCCTGGCTCCTGCCATCGGATCAGCGCGGTGCGCCGGCCGCAGCGCGCTGGCCGCGGCGGCCATTGGAGGGTGAACCAACGGCAAAGGAAGACCTTTCTCTCTGTCTCTCTCTCTCTCTCACTGTCCACTCTGCCTGTCAAAAAAAAAAAAAAAAAAAAAGATAAAGATAATTAGATTCTCGGTGGTTTTACAAGAGCAGTGGGTAAAACCCAGGTTAGAATAGGTTTGAGGCTGGCGCCGCGGCTCACTAGGCTAATCCTCCGCCTTGCAGCGCCAGCACACCGGGTTCTAGTCCCGGTTGGGGTGTCGGATTCTGTCCCGGTTGCCCCTCTTCCAGGCCAGCTCTCTGCTGTGGCCCAGGAGTGCAGTGGAGGATGGCCCAAGTGCTTGGGCTCTGCACCCCATGGGAGACCAGGAGAAGCTCCTGGCTTTGGATCAGCGCAGTGCGCCGGCTGCAGTGGCCGTTGCGGGGGTGAACAAATGGGAAAAAAAAAAGAAGACCTTTCTCTCTGTCTCTCTCTCTCATTGTCCACTCTGCCTGTCAAAAAAAAAAAAAAAGTTTGAGAAGACAAAGGAAAGTGATAAAATGGAAACAACAAGGTGATCCAGTATTATTAAATTGGAGGGGGAAAAATGTTAGGTAGGAAGTTAGATATGAGCTTATGTGTGTGTGTGACAGGCCTAAAAAGAAGTCTATGTCATCCCAATAATATTTCAGGGGCAGCCTGGTATTTGGGTATTTGCATCTTGCCCTGCCCCCTTCTACCTCATAACCTGCCTGGTGCCCCCCTCCCTTCTGCCTGACAAATCTTCCACAGTCTCCCAGATGCAGCCCAGGATCTGCAGTTCAAACACCCTGATCCTGATCCCTGTTCTCCAGGGGGTCCTGCTCCCCTTTAAACCCAGGATGGCACCAGCTAGGCTTCCACCTGTCTGATACCTTCAAGGGAAAACTCAGATAGGAGCTTCTTAAGACTTACATCTGTAAAATCTTTTGTTTCAGGAGGAAATGTGTGAAGACAGAGACCCATATCCTTAAAACCACACCACCACCCCCCCCCCCCCCCCCCGCCTCAGCTGGACTGCGCGCTCAGCCCTCTGCCTCTTTGCCGAGCCACCCGCCTGCCTGCCCACCCAGGTGTACTCTCCACTCAACCATGTAACCTCCCCCCCAAGTCCGAGCGACTGGGCTCTCTCTCAGTTCCTGTCTGGAGAGGTGCCCATCCATTCTTACGGATGTCCCTACCCTAATGAACTTTGCTACTTTTTACTTCCCACTACTCTGTCTCACGCCTGAATTCTTTCTTGCACGAAGACAAGAACCCTGCCATTCACCGATAACAAAAAGAGAAGGAGAAGGTACAGGGATGTGTTTAGTGGTGATGGTTTTGCTGTTAGATAGGAAAGGCTTGAGATGTCTCAATGACAGTGAAACTAGCCAGGTCTCTTCAGTAAGTCAGGGCCATGAAGTAGAGGGGTCTGGTGCTGTGGTGTAGCAGGTAAAGCTACCACCTGCAGTGCCAGCATCTCATTTGGGTGCCAGTTCAAGTCCCAGCTGCTCAACTTCTGATCTAGCTCTCTGCTATGCCTGGGAAAGCAGAAGATGGCCAAGTCCTTGGGGCCCTGCTCCGACTTGGGAAACCCAGAAACAGCTCCTGGCTCCTGGCTTTGGATCAGCACAGCTCTGGCCATTGTGTCCATCTGGAGAGTGAAGCAGCAGATGGAAGACCTTCCTCTGCCTCTGCGTCACTGTAACTCTGTCTTTCAAATAAATAAATAAATATGAAAAAAAAAAAAAAAAGGTGAGCAAGGGGTAACCAGTGAGGCAGGCATGCAAAATATAAGAATGAATGAGAAAGATATTTATATGCAGTGTATGGATTTTGATTGAATCCTGGCTCAAAAATATCGACCATAAAAAACATTTTGGAACATTTGATGAAAATTGAACAGGGACTAGGTAACTAGATGATATCAAGGACTCACTGTAAAAATTTTTTATTGTTATAATGGTATTATAGAGGGAAATATACTTAGTTTTCAAAGATGCATACTGAAATACTTAGTAGTGGAAATCATAGCATCAGTTTTTTAAAAATATCTAAGTAGCGAGAGGCCCACGGTGGCACAGCAGGTTAAGTTGCCTAGCCGTAATGCCAGACTCCCATATGGGTGCTGGTTCAAGCCCTGGTTCTTCCACTTCTGATCCAGCTCCCTGCTAATGAGCCTGGGAAAGCAGCTGAAGATGGCCCAAGTCCTTTGGCCCCTTCGTGCATGGGAGACCCAGAAGAAACTCCTGGCTCCTGGCTTCAGCCTGACCCAGCCCTAGCTGTTGGGGCCATCTGGGTCGTGCAGCAGCAGATGGAAAATTCTCTGTCTCCTCTCTCCCTCTGTAACTCTGCCTTTCAAATAAATAAATCTTTAAAAAAAAAAAAATCTGAGTGGAAGAAAGATGAACTATATGTGTATAACAAAAAGTTAATAAATTCAATGATAGCTGTGTTTTAAAGACTTCTTAAAGGTAAAAAATAATTGCTAATGGAAAGAATCTAGAAGTGAGAGAAATAAAAGAGGCGAGTGAGAGGACTGGTTGTTTAAGGATTCTGCGGTAGGAAGGGATGGATGAAATCTGAGGCACAGATGGAAGAGGTGGCCTTAACTAAAAAGTGGGATGTTTTCTTCATTAAAAAAGAAAGGCTAGCTGGCAGGGGAGGAAGGCTCCTAAGGTTGGGTGGCAGAAAGCTGTTCTTCAGTGCTTACAACAAATGAGCTGATCACTGTGAACCAGGGGAAGGATACAGGAGGAACAGAGCACAAGGTCTCTATTCTCAGATAGCTTAGCAGTCTAACAGAAGAACACACGTTTACAGTAATCATACACATTGCTCATTGAGTCTGAGAGAATGTTTTAAAGGAAAAGAACAAGCCAGGAGGAAGTAACCTGGGGATTAAGGGCAGTGTGATCTCTTTAGGAATAGAAGCAGAGTGAGTCCTGAAATTTGAGTAGGAATTTAAGGCTTAAGGTACCTTGAACACTTCCAAGTGGAGCTTTCAGTTAGGCACTTGAATAGACAGGTGTGGTGTTCAGAAGGATGTCTAGAAGACACTTACGTGTGAAGATTTTCAGTACTGGATGGTAATTTTTTAAAAAAGATTTATTTATTTATTTGAAAGTCAGAGTTACACAGAGAGGAGAGGCAGAGGGAGAGAGAGGTCTTCCATCCGCTGGATCACTCCCCAGTTGGCCACAACCAGCAGAGCTGCACTGATCCAAAGCCAGGAGCCAGGAGCTTCTTCTAGTTCTCCCACATGGGTGCAGGGACCCAGGTACTTGGGCCATCTTCTGCTGCTTTCCCAGGCCATAGCAGAGAGCTGGATAAGAAGTGGAGCAGCCAGGATTCAAACAAGCACCCATATGGGATGCCGGAACTGTAGGCGGCGGCCTTACCCGCTATGCCACAGCTCTGGCCCCGTGGCTGGTAACTCTTTTTTTTTTTTTTTTTTTAAGATTTTATTTATTTATTTATTTGAGAGGTAGAGTTACAGACAGTGATAGAGACAGAGAGAAAGGTCTTCCATCCATTGGTTCACTCCCCAGATGGCCGCAATGACTGGAGTTGCGCTGATCCGAAGCCAGGAGCCAGGTGCCTCTTCCCAGTCTTCCACGTGGGTGCAGGGGCCCAAGGACTTGGGCCATCTTCCACTGCTTTCCCAGGCCATAGCTGAGAGCTAGGTTGGAAGAGGAGCAGCCAGGACTAGAACCAGCGCCCATATGAGATGCTGGCACTATAGGCGGAGGATTAACCTACTGCGTCATGGCACCGGCCCCTGGCTGATAATTTTTTTTTTTTTGACAGGCAGAGTGGACAGTGAGAGAGAGAGAGAGACAGAGAGCAAGGTCTTCCTTTTGCCGTTGGTTCACCCCCCCAATGGCCGCTGTGGCCGGCGGACCGCGCTGATCTGAAGCCAGGAGCCAGGTGCTTATCCTGGTCTCCCATGCGGGTGCAGGGCCCAAGCACCTGGGCCATCCTCCACTGCACTCCCAGGCCACAGCAGAGAGCTGGCCTGGAAGAGGAGCAACCAGGACAGAATCCAGCGCCCCAACCCGGACTAGAACCCCGGGTGCTGGCGCCGCAGGCAGAGGATTAGCCTATTGAACCACGGCACTGGCCGATAATTGTTTTTAAATTGGAATCAAGGCTATCTCATAGAGAAGTTCAAGGGTAGTCCTGAAATTACTCATCCCTGCTGAGGTTCTTGATTCCAAGAAACAAAAATTGATTCTGACTAAATAGAATTACTCAAAGATTTCCTATTTGTTTGATTTTTGCAAGTAAATAATGGAACAGACTAAAGAATCTATGGATGCTTAATTTATGCTAACAGTGACACAGCAGAGAAGGCTAGAAAGGATAACCCTTGCCTAGGTATCACACTAAACACAAAAGCTGGTCCAAGAGCATTGCAGATCTAAATAGGAAAGGCAAAATAAAGCTTTTAGAAGAAAACAAACCTTTCCTTAAGGGCTACCTTAGAAATATTTTAAGTTTTGGGGGCCAAGAGGCAAAACCAAGGCTGTTAGGTAGTTACTTACATAACCATTTAAATATGTGGCTAAAGCATTCTTAATGGAGAGCACTTACCTAATGGGCGCACAAGGATCTCCATAGATCCCCTTCCAGTGGACAACTCTAATTTGTGATTGTTATTAAAATGCAGCATTTAAAGCTTCTGAGAACTCTAGTAAAAGTATATACAAATGGTTCTCCAGGCTCTTGACTTTGGCCTGACCTCACCCTGGCTGTTGTGACCATTTTGAGAGTGAACCAGCAGAGGGAAGAACTCTCTTTGTCAAATCACCCTGCTTTTCAAATATTTTATAAAACATAGTTACTAAAGAAAGCAAAAAAGAAAAAAACTCATAGTTACTATACAACTCAATGATTCTACTCCTACCTGCACCAGGAGGGATGAAAATAGATGTTCTCACAAAAGAACATGTTTGTAGCAGCTTTATTCAGAATAGCCAAAAATGGAAACAACCCAGATGTCCAATAACTGATGCATGTAAAACTGAAGCATAGTACTGTGCAATACTATTTGGCAATTAAAAGTAAGTACTGATACATGCTGCAGCTAGATGCGCCTTGAAATCATGGCGCTCAATGAAAGAAGCTAGTCATGAAGGAGCACAAATCATATGCTATTGTTTCTGTGAAATGTCTACGGCAGGTGATTCTATAGAGACAGAAAGTTGGTTAGTGATTGTGTGGTGCTGAGGATCTGATGGGATACGAAGTGGTTGCTAATGCGTATGGGCTTTCTGTGAGGTGATAAAAATATTCTAAAATTGAGTGTGGTGATAGTCGTACAACTCTGTGAATACACTTAAAACCCCTGGAACTATGTACTTTAAATGTATGAGCTGAATGGTAGGTGAATTAAATCTGAATAAAGCTGGTTTTCTTTTAAAATCACATTCTTATGTCATAGACCATTAAAGTTTTTTTAATGCTGCTTCTGGTTTGGGACTGTGAGTTTTCTCCAGGAGTAATCACTTTGTTCAGTTTAGTATTTCAGAAATGGACACTTCAGTTGCTCAGTAAGCTGGTTCATAGCTTTGTTTCACCCCGTTTCCTGAGTTGTCTTCTTAACTTTAATACACTTCCAATTTCCAAGAAGAAGTACTGCGAGTCTTGTAGTAGCACAGAATCACCTTAAAGAATAAGTAGAAAGGCATAGTATTTAGTATTGAGCAGAAAACATTTGTACATTCAGTTATTTGAGTGACCTCCCCTGCATATTTAGGTACTCCCAGAGTAATTGCATTTTATATAGTGCTGTGGCGGGTGAGGGACAGAGAGAGAGACACACACACCCTGGCCAGCCTTATCCTTTATATCATCCATGGCCTAATTAGAGGAGTCCTAAAGTTTTATTGTCTATTTTTTTTTTTTTTAAGATTTATGTATTTATTTGAAAGTCAGAGTTACACAGAGAGAGAAGGAGAGGCAGAGAGAGAGGTCTTCCATCCACTGGATCACTCTCCAGTTGGCCACAATGGCCGGAGCTGTGCCAATCTGAAGCCAGGAGCCAGGAGCTTCCTCCAGGTCTTCCATGCGGATGTAGGTGCTCAAGGACTTGGGCCATCTTCTACTGCTTTCCCAGGCCACAGCAGAGAGCTGGATCAGAAATGGAGCAGCCAAGATTTGAACCGGACCCGTATGGGATGCTGGCACTGCAGGCAGTGACTACCTGCTACACCACAGTGCTGGCTCCTTTTTCTTTTTAAGATGTATTTATTTTCATTGAAAGTCAGAGTTACAAAGAGAGAGAGGAGCTCTTTCATTGCTGGTTCACTCCCCAGATGGCTGCACCAGCTAGGACTGGGCCAGGCCAAAGCCAGGAGTTTCTGGGTCTCCCATGTGAGTGGCAGGGCCCAAACCCTTGGGCCATCCTCTGCTGTGTTTTTCAGACCATTAGCAGGGAGCTGGATCTGAAGTGGAGCAGCAGAGACAGAAACTGGTGCCCTTATGGGATCCTTGTGTTGCAGGCATTGGCTTTATTGGCTATGCCACAATACTGGCTTCTTTTGCTCTCTCTTTCTCTCTCTCTCTACTAAACAGGGTTTTGCAGTTACTCTTTGATTTTTTTGTTTGTTTGTTTCCATTTTTATTTATTTGAGCAGCAGAGAGAAAGAGAGATGGGGAGACCTCACCATGGCAGACTTCCTCACTGGGGAGGCTTTGCTGATGCTGTCTCTCTGCTTCAGTGGCCTTGACTTACCCTCTTGCTTGGGCTGACTCAGCTCATCCTTTAGAGCTGCCTCTGACATTTCCCTCTCCCCCAGACGTATCCATCTTCAAGGGTCATAGCACCACTGACAGTTCCTTTCTGCCTCTTCTAGTAAACTGAGGAAGAGTAGGATGTTCCTATCTTTACAGTTCTAGCAATCAAAAAATGTGTCTAACTGAATAACTTTACCATCATCATAGTTCTGAAATTCTTGATTTGAGGGCTATGTGTCTAGCTAGATGTTGATTAAGCCTGGATGGACTTGCAATTTTGTGATTTTTTTGTTGTTGTTGTTGTTTAGTTCTTTTGAAACCTGGGAGCAGAGCATGCTTGGTGTTTGCAATTAGTAACTTTTTCTATTTAACTTCATTACTGAAAAGCCACTGCTGGCTAGTCTGGTAATTTTTCTCTGGTAGGTACTATAGCTGTGAAAGTGACAAAAAAGCTGCAGAATCAAATCTTTCTCTTAAAAAAAAAAAAAAGAAAGAAAATCCCCTTAAAACTCTGGCATGTTCCTAAGAAAAACAATGGAGACTCCCTCTGCAGCAATTGAAGGGGAAATGATTAGTTATCATAAAAGATAATCCTTGGCACCTGGTCTTTTACTTCTCATGTTGTATTTATCTAGAATATCTAGACAAATGATTTACTCCCTTCACCCAAAATTCTGTTCTCTTTTTCATTCTGCTGGCATAAGAAGAGAGATAGGCAACAATTAACTGAGAAATTACCATTTGTTTTAATTATTTCAATGCTGATGCTTAAATTACAGTAATTTCAATATTACAAGAGTTTTATCCCATTTGGGTGAAGAGCAGTTTAATGTTAAAAATGTATTTTTTCTGGGAGTCAACTCCTTTCATCATGTCAAAATATAGTTTTAAACATATTTTTGGAACTGGTTGGACAGAAAAGTTACTGAAAATTATGGCTTCTATTAAAAAAAAGAGAGAATTATGGTTTCTATTAAAAGTGAATGTATGATCCATGTAGTACTTAAAACAAATTCTTTTTACCATCTGAGAAATTGTGGCTGTGTGTGGAAAAGATCAATAATTTTAGTAATGATAAATTTTTAAAAAGCAGGTAAAGAAAATGAAAACACCACTACCATTTAATGGTTGTTCTGAAACACAGTTTTAAATATTCCACACAACTTGTGTCAGAAGTTCATGATTTTAGCAGATCTGCCCCAACCTTTGGGATGTCCTGGCTCTCTGCCTAGGCCTCCTTTCTCCAGCGGATAAGCTTCTGGGCAGCCTTTCTTTTTCATTTTCATTTGTATCAAAATAGTATGTGTGTGTGGTTTTCAAAGGCAGAAGGAAAGACGGAAGCCTCTTATCCTGTTTCGTCTAACCCTGAGCCCCACTTCTCATACACAGCTATTTTTAACTCTTCCAAGTCTCGAGTCTGACTTACCTACTCTTTTTTTTTTTTTTTTTTTCAATTTCTTTGAGAGGTAGAGTTAGAGACAGAGAGGTCTTCCATCCGCTGGTTCACTCCCCAAATGTCCTCAATAGCCAGGAGCCAGAAGCTTCCTCCGGATCTCTCACAGGTGCAGGGGCCCAAGCAGTTGGGCCATCTTCTGCTGCTTTCCATAGCAGAGAGCTGGATCAGAAGCGGAGCAGCTGGGGCTAGAACCGGCACCCATGAGGGATCCCGGCACTGCAGGCAGAGGCTTAGCCTACTACACCACAGCACCAGGCCCTGATTTAACTACTCTTGAAGGTATAATAGTCTATTTTTTATTTATTTATTTTTTTTGTTACTCTAACACAATACCTGACGCAGGCTGCTTTATAAAGAAAAGTTTATTTGCTCATGGTTCAGGAAGTACAAGTTTGTGGGGCTGCATCACCTGATGGCCTTTTTTTGGTAGATTTCCAAGGCAGCTCAGGTGTCACAAGAAAAGGGGGTACACACGTGTGTTTGTGTGATCTCTCTTTATTACAACCAGGATTCAGTTAGGGTGAGGGTTTTATCCTAATGACTTTATCGAATCCTAATCATTTTCCGAAGACTCCACTTCTAAACATCATAGTTAGATTTAAGTTTTCACCTTCTTGATACCTCACAGAAAGGATTACATTAAACACATGAAGCCTTGGGGGAACTCAAACCACAGCAGAAGGGTTTAGCACAATTATCCCCCCAGTAGCACTCTCATACTTGTGACGCTTGCATGACCACACGTACACATGTGCCCTTCCTGCCCCACCTTTCTTCAGCTGGTTGAGTGTATCCGTTTTCCCTGTTTGCGGTCACTGTGAATATCACTCACTGCTGAACCATAGAAAAATGATGACTTTTATTCTTCTAGTTGAATTGTGGTTTAGGCACGGAGTTCTAGATTGGAACTAATTTTTCTTCAGAGTTTTGAAGGCATCATTCCATTTTTCATCTCCGATATTGCTATTAAGACACCTAATGCCATTTTGTTTTCTGGTTCTTTGTAGGTAAGCTAACTTGTCTGAAACTTCAGGGTTGTTTTTTTTATCTTGAAAGTTTCTAAAATTTTACAATAAGGTACCCAAAAGGAGGATCTTTTTTTATTTGTTGGGCTGTGTTCTGATTGGATTCTTTGGGCAAAAGGTTCATGTCCTTCAGTTATGAAATGTTTTCCCTTAATGTTTATTTGATATTTTCTTCTTATTTTTTTTCTTCTCTCTTTTTGAAACTTTGGCTATTTTGATACATTGATGCTTTGATTTTCTTGCTTTTTTCTTTAATTTTGCTTTGTCTGCTAAGCTTCCTCAACACTTTCAATGCTTGATTTTTTTTTTTTTTTTTTTTTTTTGGACAGGCAGAGTGGACAGTGAGAGAGAGAGACAGAGAGAAAGGTCTTCCTTTTGCCGTTGGTTCACCCTCCAATGGCCGCCGCGGCCGGCGCGCTGCGGCCGGCGCACCGCGCTGATCCGATGGCAGGAGCCAGGAGCCAGGTGCTTTTCCTGGTCTCCCATGGGGTGCAGGGCCCAAGCACCTGGGCCATCCTCCACTGCACTCCGTGGCCACAGCAGAGAGCTGGCCTGGAAGAGGGGCAACCGGGACAGAATCCGGCGCCCCAACCGGGACTAGAACCCGGTGTGCCGGCGCCGCTAGGCGGAGGATTAGCCTATTGAGCCGCGGCGCCGGCCTCAATGCTTGATTTTTAAAAATGTTTTATCCTAATAATGAGCTCCATCTTGGTCCTTGTAGGTTCCTTTTCTTGGTATCCTATTTTTGTTTCATAGCTACAGTAGCTCTTCCTATGGATTTTTAAAAAATATCTTATTTATTTATTTATTTGAAAAGCAGAGTTACAGAGAGGCAGAGGCAGAGAGAGAAAGAGAGAGAGAATCTTCCATCTGCTGGTTCACTCCCCAGATGGCTGCAATGGCCAGAGCTGCACTGATCCCAAGTCAGGAGCTTGGAGCCTCCTCTGAATCTCCCTCGTGGGTGGAGGGGCCCAAGCATTTGGGCCATCTTCTACTGCTTTTTAGGCCATAGCAGAGAGCTAGATCAGAAGTGCAGCAGCCAGGGCTTGAACCGGTGCCCATATGGGATGCCGGCCCTGCAGGCAGCGGCTTTACCTGCTATGCCACAGCGCCGGCCCCCTTCCTGTGTATTTTTTAAAGAAATGCTTTCTTCTTCCATTGTGTCTTTTTCCAAGTCTTTCTGTTTTTTGAACCTACCATTCCTTGTAAAAAATTGTTCCCTCTGCACTGTCAATTCATAGCGAAGCATAAGGCACTGAAAGGCTCCTAGGAAGCTCTGTGTGTGTGTTTGGGGCTTGTTTACTGGTGGCACTTACTGGAAGGTGAATAAAGTTGGCTGTGTCATTGAGGTGGACTCCCAGGAAGCTGGCTAAGTTGCAGCATAAAACATGGTAACTTCTGATGGGGAGAAAGAGAACCATCTTCCCATCAGTGTAGTCCAGACAAGGGGGAAGCTTTTTTTTTTTTTTTTTTTTTTTGACAGGCAGAGTGGACAGTGAGAGAGAGAGACAGAGAGAGCAAGGTCTTCCTTTTGCCGTTCGTTGGTTCACCCTCCAATGGCCTACCTGGAGCACTGCAGACGGCACATCACGCTGATCCGAAGCCAGGAGCCAGGTGCTTCTCCTGGTCTCCCATGCGGGTGCAGGGCCCAAGCACTTGGGCCATCCTCCACTGCCTTCCCGGGCCATAGCAGAGAGCTGGCCTGGAAGAGGGGCAACCAGGACAGAATCCGGCGCCCCAACTGGGACTAGAACCTGGTGTGCCGGCGCCGCAAGGCGGAGGATTAGCCTATTAAGCTGCGGCGCCAGCCAGGGGACGCTCTTACACCCAGTCGAGTCGTAGTTAGTCCTGATTGCCATCCCCATGGCTCACACTGGCTTTTTGAGGTTTCTCTCACCTTTCCCAGGATTCTCAATGATTCGCCTCAGTTTTTTAATTTTGTGCTCTCTATTGGGTTCACATTTCAGCTTTCTCTGCTAAATCAATTACTCTTCCATTTTGTTGTTTACTGTGCATATTTTGATTGGCTTCTTTGCCTGAAGACTTCTCTTATTTTTCCTTTATTGTCATTTTTAGTAGGTTTCCTGAGAAAGCAAAGAGAAAAGTTATATCCTTCATGGTTAATCAGAACAAGGCTGCTTTCTTATTGTGCGTAGCAGTCATATTAAGTTTATGTAAGTGATACTATAAACTAGTTAGAAGATTATTCCACTTGTGCTTTGCCATATAAATTTTCCTGTAGCAGTTTCGATGACACAACTGATGGTGGTCATTTTGTATGTTGTGGCCAGAAACTAACATGAAATCATTTTAACAGTGCTGTAAGTACTGTATCTTTGAACTTAGATTACAAAGAGGACTGTCATACAGTGGGAAATACTGACTGAGCTGCCTGGAAGAGTGAGACAGATGTGTGAAGGAAGGAAGTTAGATGAAGACTTGCGATACAGTAAAAGCAAATGTTGGAGAAGCAACATAAGTGTGTTTGCTTGCCAGAGAGAGGGGCCAGGAGAGCAGTGGATCCGTAAGTAGGAGAGCGCTGTCGCTGAGGCAAGATGCAGCATGTGCTGTGCCCTTGATTCCGTGGTGCACATTACTTCACGTCTTAACATTTCTGAAATTGTCCTTAGTGTGAGTAGACATATATACTTAATATAATTCATGTGTTTTAAAAATGAAGACATAGTTTTTGGAAGTCTTATCTGTGATCCTACAATGTACCTTAGCTTACCTTATCCTAGATTAACTCAGTCTACTGTAATTCATTTTAATTCCACAAATATTTGCTAAGCTCTTGCCGTGGGGTGGGGAGTAGGCAAGAGTAGAAAGGTGAAGAATGATGAAAAAATTGAAGTCCTTGTGCTCTGGGATCTTATGATATGATAGACACACTTGGAAATAACTGACCCAGGAGAACAAAGTCACCATAATCTGTGGATTTTTCGAGGAGCAAAGAGATTTCTGCAGGATTATTATGACATGTAGGAGAGAATTAGGAAAGGCCTGATGTTGAAGTCAGATCTAGATTAGAAGCTGCCTTTAGGGCCAGCGCTGTGGCGTGGCGGGTAAAGCCGCTGCCTGCAGTGCCAGCATCCCATATGGGTGCTGGTTTGAGTTACAGCTGCTTTACTTCCTATCCAGCTCTCTGCTATTACCTAGGAAAGCAGTGGAAGATGGCCCAAGTCCTTGGGCCCCTGCACCCACATGGGAGACCCAGAAGAAGCACCTGGCTCCTGGTTTTAGATCGGCCCAGCTCCAGCCACTTAGGGAGTAAGCCATTCGATGGAAGACCTCTTTTGCTCTCTTTGCCTCTGCCCCTCTGTAACTCCGCCTTTCAAAAAAATGAATAAATCTTTTTTAAAAAAGAAGAGTAAGACACAGCTGCCTTTAACATGCCCAGCTGTTAATGACTGAGCTGCCAGGAATGCCAGCGTAGTTGTCCGTCTTTGTTCATGGGGGCCTGGTTCTAGGACTCTTGCAGATATCAAAATCCGTGGATGTGCAAGTTTCATACATAAAGTGACATACTATTTTCATATAGCCTCCCATGTACTTTATATCATCTCTGACCTGTAAAACATAATGCATTGTATGTAAATTGTTGTTATACTGTATTGTTTAGGGAGTAATGACAGGAATGAAAATCTGTACATCTTTTTCCCCTAATAGTCTCCATTTGTGATTGGTTGAATCCATGGATGCTGAACCCATGGATGTAGAGAGCCAACTGTACTTGTGGTTGGATATAAGGCAGGAATGTAAGGAGTTTGGAGTTTACTGGGAAAATCTCCCCAAAGACAGTAAGGGCTGTGGGAGTAACAGGTGTGATGGTGGGTTTACATAAGCTTACAAAAGAGTGACACTTCTGTGGTCTGCAGGGCTCTCAGCAGAACCTGAGCCAGGCCTTGCAGGAGTCATAAAACATCAGCTCTGTTGTGAACTTGACTTTTAACTTAGTTGTATTCCACAGCATATGTAAGTGACACAGAAACAAGCACCAGTATTTAGCCTTTATGTCAACCAAATAAAAGTTGACTAAGCAAAGTGAAATCTTATTTCCTGATATTTGGTTCTTTCTTGTGTAAAACAAAGACTTGTTCTTTGTCTTCAGGGTTAGCATTTCAGGAGTTAATTCAGCCCGTAGTCATATGAGATAGTGACAAGTGGACCTGAAATGAGGACAAGAGAAGGATAGACTGCAGAAGTGAGGACATGTAAGTCTTTAGAAGAATGTATAAGGCAATTTAAAAACACATAAAGATAAATAATGATTAATGATATGATAGGAAAATAACCTGAAAGGTCAAAGACACATTTACAGGGAATAAGGGAGGTGGCGGGCTGAATTCCTCACCTCGATGCTGAGACGAGATCCTGGTGAATGGGCAAAGGGCTGTGTCCTGCTGGCGGCTGGCGTGTGTCCTGAAGCCCTACCAAGCTGTGTGCGAGAATTTCTCCAAGTCATGCGGACAGCGATTCACACCACGGTTTCATACGTTGGGTTTTATGAATTCTTCACTGAGCTAATTCATTATTCAGCTTGACAGTATGCTTTGGTTTCCAACTCTGACCTGAGAAATTCTGTATTTGGTGCTTTAGGAAAGGAGTAAAAGCCGAAAGGGTTATCATAGCAGTCATCCACACTGAATTAAATGTGATGGAATAATTCAGACTGTAGTGTTTTTTTTTGTTTGTTTGTTTTTTGTTTTTTGTTAAACATCAAGGTGTAAATGAAATGAAATTAAGTTGTTCCTGGTATCATGTAAAAAAAAATTAAAATACTTAATATCATTGAATTTTTCCTACACATATGACTATATTTTATGTCGTAACACAGGCTCAGACTAATCTTTTAAAAGATGATTAAAGAGGGAGCAGGACAAGTACATAATAAATTTTAACGCAGCTAATCATCTTCATATTATTCAGTTGGCTGGGGAACAGACCAGGGAATTGGCGGATTCGGAGAGGAGCCAGGAATTAAATCTCAGCTAATGAACCTTGTTCGATCTGTAAGAACCGTGATGAGAGGTAAGAAGAAAACCTTGTAGAGCCCTCTTAAGTTTTAATTTTGTGGTTCAATCTAAGTAGCAAAGCTTCTGAGTGTTAATACCATCAACTGCCCTTTTTGTAGTGGGAATTTTTTTCTCTTTAACTTGGCTTTACTGCTTGGATATTGGTTTATTTCTGTTTGCCTCTTGTTTCTTGCTAAGCCATTGATGCAGTGGAGTGCTCAGTGGGGTGATCTGTTTGTTACCTGTCACAGCTGAAAGAGAATAAGAAGCCTTTTGGAAACTTTGTTGCTTCCAAGGTGCAAAGTCATCTTTCAACATAAAATAAATGTCCCATAGCTGTCATTATATTGGAAAATATTTTCAAGCAATTCAAGAAAGAAGAGTCCAAGAACCTTTCATTTAAACATTAAAATCAGGGCCTCTTCTGTTAGCTACTTTAATGAGAATTTTGGATATAGTGTTAAATGAATTCATTTTGCACTGTATTTCTAATCTCATGTGTCACTGGCAGCCCTGTGGGTCTCCCTCTGCCTTAGCCAGTGTGCTTCTGTGTTCCCAGAGTTGCACCAATGCTCTCCACAGAAGTTTGACCTGCATCTAGATGGGCCAACATGATCTTATTCCCAGTCACACAAGCCCCTTTCAAAAAAAAAAAAAAAAAGACTATTTGAAAGAGTTACAAAGTAGGGGTGGAGATCTTCCATTATAGGTTCACTTCCCAGATGGCCACAACCTCCAAGGCTGGGTGGGCAAGGCCGAAGCCAGGAGCCAGGAGCTTCATCTGGGTCTCCTACATGGGTAGCAGAGACCCAAGCACTTGGGCCATCTTTTGCTGCTTTCCCCAGATCATTGGCAGGGAGTTGGATCTGAAGTAGAGCAGCAGGGATATGAACTGGTATCCATATGGGGTGCCAGCCTCGCAGGCGGTGGCTTTACTCACTACGCCACAATGCTGACCCCCAGCCCTTTTTTTTTTTTTTTTTAAAGATTAATTTATTTGTTGGGGCTGGCGCCGCGGCTCACTAGGCTAATCCTCCGCCTTGCGGCGCCAGCACACCAGGTTCTAGTCCCAGTTGGGGCGCCGGATTCTGTCCCGGTTGCCCCTCTTCCAGGCCAGCTCTCTGCTGTGGCCAGGGAGTGCAGTGGAGGATGGCCCAAGTACTTGGGCCCTGCACCCCATGGGAGACCAGGATAAGTACCTGGCTCCTGCCATTGGATCAGCGTGGTGCGCCGGCTGCAGCGCGCCGGCCATGGTGGCCATTGGAGGGTGAACCAACGGCAAAGGAAGACCTTTCTCTCTGTCTCTCTCTCTCACTGTCCACTCTGCCTGTCAAAAAAAAAAAATAATAATAAGATTAATTTATTTGTTGGAAAGGTAGAGTTACAGAGACAGGCAGAAATCTTCCACCTGCTGGTTCACTCCCCAAATGGGCGCAATGGCTGGATCTGGACTGATCCAAAGCCAGGAGCCAGGAACTTCATTCAGGTCTTGCACATGGATACAGGGACCCAAGCACTTGGGCCATCTTCCGCTGCTTTCCCAGGTACAGTAGCAGGGAGCTGGATTGGCATTGGGACTCAAACTGGTACCATATGGGATGGCAGTGCTGCAGACAGTGGCTTTACCTGCTATGCCACAGCACTGGCTCCCGGCCCCCTAGCCCTTTTTAAAACAAGCTTTGGGCTTTATGATCCAGAGCATCTTTGAATAGTCCTCTGTTATCACTATTTGCAACATGAGTATATTGTTCACTATTTTCATCCTTCCTGAATGATAGGAACTACTGCTTAATGTTTTTGTCCTTCCTCACCATCACCTTCCACCCCAGAATTTTTCTTTATAGTAACAAACTTTTTCTTTTCTTTGCAGTGCCATTAATAATAGTAAACTCAATTGCAATTGTATTACTTCTGTTATTCGGGTGAACATCAGTGGGAGAAATGGAGACTCAGAAGAAGAGATGCCAGCAGAAGTTACTACTTCAGATTGGAATATTCATAGCTCCGCAGGCCGACCTTGCACTTGACAAAAATGTAAAGCTGACAATAAAACCAGAGTTTTATTTATCTGATTTTTTTTAATGTTGCATTTGTAGTTTCATTATAAAAAGATCAGATCATCAGAGGCTGTAATTCTACAGAATTGGAATACATTTGATTGCTGACTATTAATAGTTCATGCCATGGCAAAGATTGTTAAAAGGGTACAGAACTATCGCTTCTGTTTTTTTTTTTAATACTTTTCTATCTCTCACTTCTCAGGGATGAATTTTTTTCCAAAGTTTTGATCCTTATGAGTTAGCTATGATGTGAGAGTGATTATCTCCCTAGATAAAATTTAAAGGATTTTCTAAAAACTATTACATATAAAGTGGTAAACAGGTGACTTGGATAACTTTAAACTGTTTGGTTAAGTACTTTATCTGTATATGTCTGTTGTGAATAGTTCAGACTTATAGGCACTATGAAGAGCAATGCTCTCTGATTGTGTAAAGTCAGTCACATGATGCTGGTATTGTTCTTTTCTTGCATTTGTTATTTTATTAATTGGTCTCCATGATGAGTCCAGACCAATATCTGGATATTTTCATTGGTAGAAAAATCTTCGTAGAAAAGTCTGTGCCCTTTTTGCAATGATGATGTGTTTTTTAAAATATGCATAAATATCAGCCCATAAGAGCAATCCTACATTCTCATAATTGGACTATACTGTATAAGATTGTATTGTGATCCATTTCTATTTATTGTGAACCATTTATCTCCCCAAAATTATCATGTTTCCATTTCTTAGTAAAGTAGCTCATTAAAGGGTGTCACTGTTGTTTTTTCAGTCTGTGAGAACTAGATAAGTTGTTTATTTTTTTGTGTTTTTAGAGGTTTGTTCACCCCATAAGACAGTTTTGTATGTGGAAAGGTTAAACTATGTAAATGGTTTTTGTGAAAATTACCAGTTAATATTTTAAATGACTGGAATGGCATCTTTGTTTATAGAACATTTGTAAATAAAGTTGAATTTCCATGGCAATCATTTGTTTTTTGTACCTTAGTGTAAACCTGTTGATATTAACTGCATTCATTTCCATTTTGTGTGTAACACTCTTACATATGCTCTGAATGTAAAATTGCCAAGTACAGATTTAATGAAAGTAAACATTCACATTTTTTTCTCCAGTGAATTAACTAAATTGGTGACATAAGTCAAAAGGAATCATGGGTAACTTTTTAAAAAAAAACTTGAGAGATAAAAAGAGAGATGGAGCTCTGGAGTTCCCAAACACTGGTTGACACCCTAAATGCCTGCAATGTCTAGGACTGGGCCAGCCCAAAGCTGGGAGCCAGGAACTCAATCCAGCTGTCTCCCACACAGGTGGCAGAAGTTCCATTATTTGAGTTGTCACTGCTGCCTCCCAGGGTCTGCATTAGCAGGAACCCCGTCAGGAGCTGGAGCTGAGTATTGAAGCCAGGTAACTGGTAGGTGCTGACACCAGCTCCAGGCAGTCCAGGGGCCCCAAGGTGTGAGAGGTGTCGCCGCTTGAAGAAATGAGAGACACACTCACAGCAAGGCTGATGGCAGGGCTCTGGGCATGGCTCTGGCTCTTGAGCACCAGACTTTATTTTTATATCATAAGTTAAATAATGATTCTTTTTTTCTCATAACAAGTCTGTTGCCCATTTTTTTAAATTATAATTTCTTTGATTTTCAAGGGCATATTCAGAGCATGGGTTACAATCATAGACAGGTGTGAGATAATGGGCTGCCCACACAAGCCAAGGCCTGGAGTGCTGCTGAACTATGTAGAAACTGGCTACACAAGCTAGAATAGTACCTTCCTAATCTAATCTTTACTGGAAGCCCCACCAAGATCAAAGCAGACCCTTTTTAAAATGTATCCCCTCTTTGCAGTTCTTTCTGTAACTCTAATTTCTTTATTGTACTTATTTAAATGTTCATTAGATCTGTTCCAGTTTTGACATCCTAACCATTGTAGTATTTGTAGCATACATTGAATTAAAGCTTTAATAACATTTATCTTTATTCTAGTGGGAAGTATATAACAGGGAGCCTGTTACCTTTTAATTCTTTTCCACAAACAGCTCAACCTTGTATAAAGCATTAAACCCCTTCTACACTAACATTCTGCTTAATTAAAATTTTACAAAGCGATGGACATTTTGGGGATAGTGAGACTAAGTGTTCTTCCCTAAAATTAGGAAGCCAGCAATCATTAGCAGGACCACCAGGAAGCTCCGGCTTTCTTATGCAGAGTGTAGTTCCCAACAAACCTAAAACCACCAAGAGGACCGCAGCTGTCCTTCTCATGCCTTGCTGAGACAGACCTTCTGCTGTGACCTTGTCAGCCAGCTGAAGTTGCCTTGGCCTCGTCAGGTAGGCCAAATAATGTATCCCATAAATAACTTTTAGTCCATACTTGTTATTTCTAAAACTGTGGAGCAGGTATTGAATACCTGTTGGCTCTGCCTGAGTTGCAGGTGGAAGATATTTGGACTGTGGGCTTGCAGGTGGACCAAGGAGATGCACTGTGAATTCTTAGTTGATTACTTGGCTCATTTGAATAACTGACACAGTTGGTACTTGGAAGCAGTGTTCTTTTGGTCTTTTGAGCAGTTGATGAATGATTCTGATTTTGAGCCACTGAACAGATTCAAAGTAGTTTAATTGAGGGCATTCCCATTTCTCCACATGCCATAAGTCTAATATAGAATTTTTAAAACAAAAGAGACCTGGATCTGATGCTCTTTTTCATATAAGACATAACATACAGCTTCATGTTATTTAGTGTGGGATATGCCCAAGCCCTCACTCCTGGGGAGCAGGCACAGGAGAGCAGGATCAGAGTATTCTGTAGCAAAGCAGTTGTGAATAAACTGAAGCCCTGAACATCAGACTTCAATCTCTGGAGGCTACAATTCCAGTTTTAATGTGGGTAAAGCTAAGTCTTAAGCTTGCATGTGAATCCAAGTTTCCCCAGAACAGTTATGATTCATTAACTATAGTATCTCATTTTTAAAATTTTTATTTGAAAGGCAGTGAGATAGATCTCCCATCTGCTGGTTCATTCTCCAAATGTCTCCAATAGCTGAGGCTGGGCCAGGCCAAAGTCAGGAGCCTGGAACTCAATCTAGGTCTCTCACATGGGTGATAAAGACCCAACTACTTGAGCCATCACTGCTGTCTCCCAGAGTGCACATGAGCCAGAAACTAGAATTGGGAGTGGAACCCAGCACTCTGATATGGCATGCAGGCATCCCCAGTGGCATCTTAATTGCTGTACCAAGTGCCTACCCCAACAGTATCTTATTTGAGTAGACAGTAATTTTAAGTGCCTACTTGTCTGCCCACACCCTCTGTCATCCATCCTCAGGATTAACTGTAATCATTCGGGGCTACAATTATCCAAGATGTTTATATGGTCCCATGTATTTGGTCTTTCTGTATGCCTCTGAAATGCCATGAAGTTTTGAGTCTAGTCTGGATCCAACCAAATCCATACCCTAATCCTTAACCAAATATAGTGGTTTTCAAACTTTGTTGATAGAAGATCCAGATTTGCAAAGGAATTCCAGCAGAACTGAAATGCTCCAATGTATAAAATAGATGAGAACAGGTCTATTACTTATATTTTTAGTTGAAGCAGAGCTGAGGCCCAAAAGCCCACTCTTTAGCCTCCATCCCACTCTGGTCAAGCTTTCCAAGGCATTTCCACAAACCCCTAACTTTTCAAAAACATGACTAGAAGTCTTTTTTTCTGAAATCTCTGATTTAGATACAGTAAGAGTAGGCAGTGCTGTGCTGTGCTAAGCTGTGTTCAGGTACATGTAGTCACTTGTGTTGGTATGAAATGACTTGAAAGAAAACAATATAGTAAGAGTAGGAGGCAGGATATTTCTAATATACCAAGCAAAACCTTTACCATGTGATTTAGGGCAAATAAATTTCAGTGGTTTTTGGTTGCCTCATCTGTAAAGTTGGTCAATAACTTTCAAAGCAGGAAGTCTGGTCCAGATGGTTTTTATGTATGTGTATCTTTTTCAGATAACTAATCTTTGATTCTAGATGTAAGAGAAGTTTAGTACAATAAAACGTTTCTGAAATAAATCCCTTTCTCATTGACTTACTTCAAAGTTACTACCAAAAATTTTGGATACTAAGGAAAATGGAATTCTTTTTTCCCTAAAATTTTCCTTGGTCCCTGATTGGTCATTAGATGTCAGATATTGCGAAAAAACTTTGTGCAATGACCTAGCACACAGTGAGCCATGGCCAAGAGTATTAATGATCAAGATAAGTTTTGGAATCCTACTGGTTTTGTTTTAGTCCTGTTTCACCTCCAATTCTCCTTAAGGTTATTTTTTTACCCCATTTTTTTTTTTTTTCTGAATTCTGCCTTCCCTTTTGATGTCCCACCCACCCCCCCCCACCCCCCCCCGGCAGAGTTACACAGTGAGAGAGAGAGAGAGAGAAAGGTCTTCCTTTTTCCATTGATTTACCCCCCAAGTGGTTGCTACGGCCAGCGCTGCGGCAATCCGAAGCCAGGAGCCAGGTGCTTCCTCCTGGTCTCCCATGCGGGTGCAGGGCCCAAGGACCTGGCCCATCCTCCACTGCACTCCCAGGCCACAGCAGAGAGCTGGGGTGTCCCATCCCTTCTAAACTCATCTTGCCCTGTGGCAAGCAGAGCCACTGGGTGAGTCTCTGGGTGAGGAAGAAGCCATTGGTGCTATACCATTGCACAACAGTGAATGACACCACCAGTTACCTCAATTGCCCAAGCCTGGAACCTAGTAATTTAGTTATCTTTTTAAGAGGCCTTCCTCTCCCTTAATTTAATCTATTGCCAGTTTCTGACCACCTCCCAAAGGTCTCTTGAATGTGTCTTCTTTGCTTCTTTGGCACACATTTTAGCTAAAGCTTCTCTCCTAACCCTGCAATATCCTCTTTTCTGTTCTCATCCATTCTGGCCCCTCTTCTATCCATTTGCCATATTGCAGGTAGGGTAAGCATTTAGAAAACCACATATTACCCACTTGCTTAAAATCCTTTGGTGGGCCTTAATCTCAAAGATTCAAGTGGTTCAGAAAGAGGTTTTTTTCCTTCAACCAACTAGGCACCCACACAAAACATTTCCACTTAAATAGGAGTAGGACAAAAACCATCTCCTGACCCAGCGGTGAAGAAAAGCAAAGGCCTCTAGTGCGGCGGACAGAAGGGGTTCAGCTCCCAAACGGTGGACTGCAGCACTCAGCTTTCCCCAAGCATGGTTGACAGTGGCTCTGCATGACTTCCACCTCATTATAAGGTCATTATAAGATTATCATGGCTGACACTCCTACTCCCATCATGCACCACCTGATGCCATGACACTACCGAAGTTTCCAAAAAAGGGCAAGGAAACGGGCCATACTCCCACCCCAGCCCAAACCTACTCCCGTGAATATTCGATTAAATCTTGCCCCCGACATCACACTGCCTACAGATCATATAAAAGGATGCCCCCAAACCTGGAGCGTAGCTCTCTTGTCTATGCCTGAATCTCAGTCCTCAGCTAACTTCCACATCTCATCGAGAAATTCTTGCTCCTGCGGGAGACAAGAACTGCTCCAGAAAAGCTGTTCACATCGTCATCTTCATAGTGCATAAGGGTGATCAAGTCATGTACTTGGATCAAGAGGAGAGACGGAGGGACTCTGAACGTGCGGGGCCCCAGATCCCGCTCCCTAGCGCAGGTGGGCAAGGCCTGTGGTAGTTCTGGGGGGCGGGCTGGGAAGCGCCACACCCCAAGGTTTTGCAAAAGCCGAGGCGGGAAACCAGGGATGCCGCTCTAAGTGCCAGATGCCATTCCAGAAGCTGTGGAAGATTAAGGAGGCTGGGAGACTTCAAGGAGATGACCTCCGAGTTACCTCTCGAAAATGGACGAGAGGCAGAGAAAGTTAATGCTTGGTTCCCCAAGGGCACCGTGGGAGGGAAGACAGCGGCTCCGCAGAGGCTAACGCCTGTCCTCCCCGCACCTCGCGGGGCTCAGGCCACCGCTCCTCCCGCTTCTCAGCGGCCGCGCAGGCCGAGGACCAGCGCGCGGCGGGGCGGGACTTCCGGCGCGCCGGGGCGTCCGGCCGACAGCGGCTTGGCGGCTGCGCGGGCTCTTCCTGAGGACGGCGTGCGGCTTGGGGTGAGGAGCCGCTCTAGGACGGAAGAGGAGGCAGCGGGAGAGGCGGCGGGTGGTCGCACGCCCATTCAGGGGCTGCATTGCTTATGAGAGGGCTCAGGGAGCCTGCGGCGGCGCCCCTAGGCCGCCCCGCGCTGTGTCCCGGACGCGCCGCGCCGCCCTGACCTCCTCGTCCGCGGCCTACCGCGCGTGCGCAGAGCGGGGAGCCGGGCGCTGCGGCCGAGCGGCGCGGACCTAGGGGTGGGGCTCCCGGGCAGGCTGCGCCTCCAGCCCGGGGGTCGTCCCTGGAAATGTGTCCCTTCGGGTCCGCCTGGCGTGTGCCGCATAGAGACCTTCGGCCGCTCGGCTCCAGAGGCCAGGACTCGGGAGCTTGGGTCACGGACAGACCTTATTGAGCTCCCCCGCTTTGTGCCTGGCGCTCCGCGGTGAGGGGTCCGGAGCCATAAGTGTAAGGGGCGCGCGAGGCCGCAGGCCCAGCCCGGGGCGAGGCGGCCTGGAGCCGGGGAGGCCGCGCAGGGCTGGACGAACCTTATCTGAGGCCAGGCTTGGGAGGAGGATGGGGGCCACGTAGGCACTGACGGTGGGTTTCTGACGAGGGCGGGAGGTGAGGCCGTGAGACTTGTAAGCCCAGAGTGCAAACCAAGGGGTTGCAGAGGTCAGGCAGGGGTCTGTCCACCGTGGCGCTCTCCGGAGGCCAGTGGAGAGTGACAGTGATATCATCTATTGAATACATTTAAGACTTCCAGAAAAGCCTGGAACCACGGAGGGAAGCATCTCTGGAGAGAACTATTCCTCGTTGGGCCTGGCCAGGCATCCTCTGAAGAGCCCCAGCTTCCCAAGCAAAAATCTTTATTGAACTCTCTTGTTTTAAGTGTTTTTGTAATTTTGAATTATATTCCGCAATATGTGTTTATTTTTATATGTTTTTCTCAAATCCCCAAGTTACACTGTTTTAGGACTTTGTGTCCTATATATATATATATATATATATATTTTTTTTTTTTTTGACAGGCAGAGTGGACAGTGAGAGAGAGAGACAGAGAGAAAGGTCTTCCTTTGCCGTTGGTTCACCCTCCAATGGCCGCCGCGGGCGGCGGCTGGCGCACTGCACTGATCCGAAGGCAGGAGCCAGGTGCTTCTCCTGGTCTCCCATGGGGTGCAGGGCCCAAGCACTTGGGCCATCCTCCACTGCACTCCCTGGCCACAGCAGAGAGCTGGCCTGGAAGAGGGGCAACCAGGACAGAATCCGGCACCCTGACTGGGATTAGAACCCGGTGTGCCGGCGCCGCTAGGTGGAGGATTAGCCTGTTGAGCCGTGGCGCCGGCCTGTGTCATATATATATTTTTAAAGATTTTTTTTTTTTTTTTGAAAGGCAGACAGAGCGGGAGAAACAAGAGAGAAAGATCTTCCATCTACTGGTTTACTTCCCAGATGACCTCAATAGCCAGGGCTGGGCAAGGCAAGGTGGAAGCCAGGAGCTAGGAAATCCATTTGGGTCTCCCATGTGGGTAGCAGGAGCCCAATAGCTTGGGCCATTTGCTGCTGCTTTCCTAGGCCCATTGCAGGGAACTGGAGCCCTGGGACTCAAGAACCCGTGCTCACTTAGGATGCTGGCATCACAGGGAGCTCCAGGTTTATTTTCTTTAATCTTCCTGTCATCCATTAACAGTGTGTTATTCTTTCTGCTTTAGCAATGGAGAAACTGAGGATGAGCAGTTAGGACACTTGTGCAGTTTCACACAGCTTGTGAGGGCTGCAGGCCTACCCCAGGCACCTGCAGCTCCTTTGGTCTTGTTGGTGCATTCAGGACATAGATTTTGGGGTGGAAGTAAGATGCAAAACGGAGAGGACATGTAGGAGGTGGTTCAGGCAGGCCAGATGAGGGATGATGGCTTCACAGCTGAGTTTTAGTAACAAAATGAGTGGATTGGCGACTGAAGAGGTGGAACTGACATGCTGTGGCATCTGGGTTGTTGCTGCTGCCCTTGGCTCATAAGGATCGCAGGGAAAAGAGTGGTTTTGAAGGTGAAGAGACTTGCCAGGTTGAGACTCCCTTCCATAATCAGGGGCGGATGTCCTCTGAAGTATTTGGAAGAGTTCTTCTTGGAATGAGAGAGAATCTGGTTTTCTTTGCATTGAATATGTACCACCGTCTATGGTTCTTTTCAAGGGATGTCCCATCTAATTCACTCAAGTTATGGGGCGTGGTGAGATGTGGACCCAAGAGAAACAGAGAACATGGGCCACCTTGGTAGCCTTTCTGATTCTTTTGAGGTTGACAGTGGTATTTTTTTTTTAAGATTCATTTTATTTATTTGAAAGAGTTACAGAGAGAGGTAGAGACAGAGAGAGAGGTCTTCCATCCGCTGGTTCACTCCCCAGATGGCTGCAACGGCCGGAGCTGTGCCAATCTGAAGCCAGGAACCAAGAGCTTCTTCCGGGTCTCCCATGTGGGTGCAGGGGCCGCAGGACTTGGGCTATCTTCTGCTGCTTTCCCAGGCCACACCAGAGAGTTGGATTGGAAGAGGAGCAACCAGGACTAGAACTGGCGCCCATATGGAATGCTGGCGCTTCATGCCAGGAGTGGTATTTTATTTTTACAGTTGGCCTCCATGTCTGCTTGTGGTTCTGTATCCACAGAGCCAATGACTCTTTTTGTCATTCCCTCCACAATATAGAACAACTGTGCATATAGCATTAAGTTGTATTAGGTATTATAAGTAATCTAGATATGATTTAAAGTATATGGGAGGATGTATATAAATTGTATGATTGTATGCAAATAGTGCAACACTTTATATAGAGGACTTGGGAATTTGTGGGTGTCTGTGGAGTAGGGTACCATATCCTCTAGGGGTACCAAGGGGTAACTACATTTATCAAATAATAATTTGTGGTCCAGGTAACCTACATAATCGTAGATTCAGACAAGAGCAGAGATCATGGCAGAAGCGTTCAGAATAGACCCATGGAGGAAGTATGTTTTGAAGTTTGAGTGGGATACTTTAGTTTTGTTCTGGTTTGTTCAGTTTTTGTTTTAGGTGTTCCAGAAGGACACATTGAAATTAAAAGGTATGTCCTGTGGAGCTGATGGGAGCAAAGGATACAGGCTTTTTATCTGTTCTGGTAACATTAAGCCTATGTGGATACTTCAGTGAGGATTCAGATTATCAGTATGCATATGAGAGTTCCCTGGTTCTACTTGGATGTTTGGTTTCAAACCATGCAGTTCTTACTGTTGTCATTTTTCTAGCCTTGTGTTAATTTTGTTGTTTAATCACCTTCAGAGGTAACATTTTTTATTGCATATTAAGTGTGTCTCCTCAGAGTTGGACTTTGAGAGAAGTAGTTTTAGGTTCCTCTGCATATAAAAACAAAATGCTTTGTCTCCATTTTGCCTGTCTTGTCTTGTGGTGCAATGAGTGTATCTTGAATTAAAGAATTTTTAAACTGCCACACATCGAATGGAGGCCCGAGGAACAGTCTGACTTCCCCGCCAGGCAGGAGATAGTTGATGTCTCTGCTGACAGCACTGTCAGTGGTGGTAACTGGATCGCTTGGTTAAGGTGGCTCACAGGTTTCTCCACTGTAAAGGAATCTTTTCTCCTTTGTAACGAGTGGTCATAATCTGGGTGATTCTTTGAGCCTGGTGAATATACTATTTCCCAGTAAATTTTCACTCATTGTTGAGCATTCAAGGATGATTGCTGCCTGACTCAGTTGTTAGTGTGGTGGTCATAAAATGTTGATTTTCCAGTTCTAGCGTTCCTCCTGCATTGACATTCTTCTATTAATGACTTGCCCCTTTCATCCTTTAAAATATTTTTAGTGTTAGCATGGAGTCATGGATTTTTTTTTTTAGCTTAGTGTGTTATTCATTCCTGCCATGTTTCATTTTGATGTGCAGATTGCCTCATATTTGGCCAGTGGCAGCCCCTTCGGATTGTCCCGTGTGTCTCCGTCTGTGGGCAGAACAGTGTGTACTTTCCCTGCCTGTGCCCTGGTTCTGTGTAGTGGGCTTTAGTGTGCTCAGAGCTCTTGGAGAGTTTTTACTTCTTGGTCCTTTTTGTGGTCAGAGCCACAGTGCCAGGTTCTTCTCTCTTATTCAATGTTTACACCTCTGTTCTCCCACTTGGGAACCCTGATTTATTTCCCCAACCCTACAATATACACAGAATCATTTCAGAATGAAACCACTACCATTACCAACAAAAGCCTACAAATTAAGCCCAAGGTTTCCTTGCAGGTCTTGCTGTTTGAATGTGACCTCTTGAAGGAACAAGAATCAGAACGCTGTGTGCAGAAGTTTTCTTGGCTAGGTTAATTTCTGCTTTTCTTCCATTTGGGGGCTGATTTCATTTAAATTGGAATATATAACAAGAGAACGTGCCTCGGAGTCAAAGTTGGTAACTTACCAGTGCTCTACTCCTCCTCTGGGATAGTGGAGTGTGGGGAGCAACTCGGACTAGACTGTTACTGGAATTAAGACTTATTCTATGCATCTGCTCTCCCACAATATGGCGCTGGGAGAGGAGGAAACAGCTTCTACACAGTTGCCTCCAGTTCAACCAATAAACTGTAGGACCTGCTCCTGATTGGAGGAGAGCAGCGTACTCGGCGTGTGGGTAGCAGAGTTGGGATTGGTGGAAGAGGACTATAAAGGAGGAGAGAGACAACATGCACCAGGAACATCTATCTGAAGGAACACCTGAGCAGCCCCCGAGAGAGCCGGCCGGCGGTGTGCCGCTCCCCCGTGGAAGTGGGGAAAGTGGCAGGGGGAACCGCCCTTCCACGGAGGTGGAAGGGTCGGTAGCCAACCCGGGAAGAACCAGCAGCAAACCTGGGGAGAGCCGAGCAGACGAAAGAACAGCGCAGGGTCTTGTGTTGTTCCTCCACGAAGAGGGGGAGCGACAGTGGAGAAGTTTAAATGAAGGGATCAAGGTAGTAGAGCATTTCACAGTGGAGAACACGCATGGCATCCAATAAATAAATGTTAGCTATTTCTGCTTCTTTCTCCACGGATTCCTCCCAGGTGCTTTTCTAGCAGCTGACTTGTCCTGGTCCGTGTCCCCTGGCCATCTGTGGTGGGAGGAGGGTACCTGTTGCACAGCAGTGAGTGGGAGGAGGAAGAAAGCTCCTATCTTTCAGGTTCCTACTGTATGCTTTTGACTGCTAGGCGTTCTTGTAACCCAGTGAACCCTCAACCCTGTTGGTATTTACTCTTACTCATCCCCTTTAACTGGTGAGGAAAATGAGCCTTAGGGTGATGAACACACTTGGCCAGGGTCACTTAGCTGACCCTGAGCCCTGGACCTGTCCAACCCTCACCACCTGGCACCACTTCCCCCACATCTGCATCACCCTTGCTTGGGCTTCTGGTTCCAGCTTGCTGAGGGGAATCCTCTGCTTAGATTTGGGGAGCATGTACAGGGAAAGGAGGCCTGGGGACCTTCTCGCTGCTGGGGTTCTTGGATCCAGCTGGAGTACAGCCCCACCCATACCACTATGCAGAAATGCAGTTCTCCAGAATGCCCAGGACATGTGGCATGTACTGGCCACTTGCAGATTCTGAAGCACTTGCTTCAGTTCCAGGCCTTGCTGTGGTTCCATTTATGTTTTGTATATATACCCTGTGTATGGAGGTGGCTGACTTGCAATGAGAGCAGGTTCTGGGGAAGACACTCAGCAGAAATGGTAGGAGAGATGGAGGTAAAAACCAGAAGCTGACAGAGAATTCAGGTGTCATCTTCACCATCCCTCTGCTGCCTGATAGGACCACACCTAAGGGAGAGTAACATTTGCAAGTATAACACTGGGCAGTCTAGAGGATTCCTGGCAGCTGTGGGAGATAGGCCTATTGGGCATTAGCAAGTCCAGGTTGATAAGGAGAAGTTCAAGGCTCTGGAGGCTAATCTACCACAATGATTCTTGAAGCCTGGACTTCCTGACTGTAGGCAATAAGGATAGAGCCTCCATCTTGCCTCCTTGCTTCACATATTGAGGGCAAACATGGGCCCCAAAGTATACTTGGCTGCAGTCTCACAATGAACTTGAGGCAGCACCAGGACCAACTCCTGCACCTGTCTTGATCTATCTAAGTCACATCTCAGAACTAAGCAGGAAGGAGAGACCTGTTTCCTACTCACCATCTGTCCAAAAGTAAGATCTATTGCCGCCCTGGAAGGTCCGCCCACAGTTCTCCGCAGGTGGTGGGAATGGCCTGTTTCTGTCTCCCAGGCTCCTCCCAGGGGCTTTGACCCTTTTCCCTCTGCCATTTCCTCAGGGCCTGGCACATAGTAAGTGCTCACTAAACATTGCCTGGGGGGGGGGGTTACAAATGGATGGGGCAACTTAACAGTATCCTGCAAGGATGAGAGATGCGTACACCTGCACAGACCCTGCGAGACCCCAGAGAGAGGCTCTCACCCCTGCCCTGACGTGTACAAGGATGTTTCAGAAGCACTCTGTTACCATGGACTATGTAAAGCTACCTGAATGTTCATGATTAGGAGAACAGATAAATTCTTATGTATTTATGTACCAGAATACCATACAGGAATGCAAAAGTAAACACAACTGCCTGATTTAACATAGATTCATGTCACACATATCGTGTGCAGTAATAGAACAAGTTGACCCATGTACACAGTCCCATCGATATAACACTTAATATGTCAAAAGGAGAAGGGGGACAGGTATTTGACCTAGCAGTTAAGCTGCTGGTTTAGATGCCCACCTCCTGCATCAGTGTCTGAGTTCGATCCTGGCTTTGGCTCTCAATTCCAGCTTCCTGCTAATGTAGGCTATGAGAGGCAGCAGGTGTTGGCTCAAGTAATTGAATCCTTGCCACCCACACTGGATACCTGCATTGTGTTCCCGGCTGCTGGTCTTGGGCCTTTGGCCACTGCAGTCATTTGGGGAATGAACCAGTGGATAGGAGTGTGCTTGACCCACATTCTGTTCACTGTTCTCCTCTCTCTCTCTCTCAAATTGGGGAGAAGAAGGAAAATTGGATAAGGGTGTACAGAGGGCTCTAACTGTATCTCTGATGTTTTATTTCTGAAGGTGAATGATGAGTAAAAGGGTTGTATTATCCTTGATACCTTTTTTATATGTCTGATATTATAAAAACAACTGATAGAAGAAATGACTGAATAAATGATTGATTTTCAAAAACAAAAATGAAGTCCCATGCCCATCTCCAGCTTCCCTACCATTCTTACCCATCCCCCTTACTATCTTGATCTTACACTCTTATATATGTTATAACTCATAATAGAAATTACTTAAAGGGAAATATGCAAAGGGAAAGTTGAACATTGTAAGATAAGGTAAGCAGTCTTCTTCCTTGATTATTGTATAATTTGACGTCTCCTGCATGACCTCTCAGTACTGGTGGCTTCTTGACCACTTCAGGATGTACAGGCATTTAGAACATTTTCATTGTACAGAAGCAAAGATAAGAAGACTTTGCTCCATCCACACACTCTTCCTATTTAGAAATAAAACAGGTGGGCGTTTGGTGCAGAGATTAAGATGCTCCTTGGGACACCCTCCTCTACATTCAGAGTGCCTGGGTTTGAGTCTTGGTTCCTCTCCCGGTTCCACCTTCCTGATAATGTACACCTTGGGAAGCAGCAGGTGATGGCCCAGGTTCCAGATTAGAGACCCAAGTTGAGTTCAAGGCTCCTGAGTTTAACAGGTTCTGGCCCTGCCTCTTGAGGGCATGTGGAGAGTGAAACAGCAGGTGGAAGATCTCTTTCTGTATGTCTCTGCCTTTCAAATGTATAAATCAGTGAAATTTAAAGTAAGTGAATCGTTCACCAAAGAGTTATTTTAAGAAATCTGAAAATAAATAGTAACATCCCTTTTAGCATTTTTCTTACTACAATTTTAATTCAAGATTAAAAGAAAAACATTAAGTGTCATAAGTTTTATGCATCAAAATTTGGATTTTGGATTTTTAAAAGAATACTTTTTTTTTTTTCCAAAAGAGAAGCAGCTTAACACCAAGCAGTATCTTTCTGGATATGAATGATATTTTTGAAGGCTTACCAGTTTTTAATTGTCCATTGTTTCCTAAACTGTATTTTTAATTTCATTTGCTCTCTCCTAGGGAATGAAGGATGGCAGCACGCCGTGCATTAAAAGCTGTTTTGGTAGATCTCAGTGGCACACTTCACATTGAAGATGCAGCTGTGCCAGGCGCCCAGGAAGCTCTTAAAAGGCAAGCTATCCTCCAGGTTCAGCTGACAAATATGTTTGTAAGTGCCGTTTGCCAAGGCAGATGATTAGCTTAGTGGATGGCCCTGAGATGGCATTTCACCAGCCTACCATATACACAGGAGCTGCCTTGGGTTTAGCTTGAAGATGTATGCATTGTAATGTCTGCCAAACACTGTTCGCTAAGCCTTTATTAGGTTTGGCCTTTTCCTCTGTAGTCTTTTTGTTCTTTCTCTCTCTGTGTCTCTGTCTCTTTCTCTGTTTGTCTTTTTCTAAGTAATGTAAATTCGGAAATGAAAACTCAAGATTCTAAAATAAGAAATAAATAGCATTGGAAAAACCATAAAGGAATCCTAAAATCACATAATACACAAACAGGCCTAGTCCTGCCCCTCCTACTTCACCTAAGATCTAATATTGAGTGTGCAACTGCTCAACTGAAGTTTAATTAAAGGACTTAAAATTCTAAAATTGTTTCCATGAACTAAATGCTTCAGAGTTAGAGATTTACCTTCTGTTTCTGATGTACCAAACGTGTCTGGGTACAAATTGGGGATACACAGCAAAAGCATGTAAAAATGAACTGAATGTGAATGCTTGCTATGAGTGTCTTGATAAAAATCAATAGCCAGGGGCTGGCACTGTGGCATAGCAGGTTAAGCCTCTGCCTGCAGTGCTGGCATCCAATATGGGCACCTGTTTGGATCCTGGCTACTCTATTTCCAGTCCAGATCCCTGCTAATGCACCTGGGAAAGCAGCGGAAGATGGCCCCAGTTCCTGGCCCCTGACTCACGTGGGAGACCCTGACACATCCCTGGCCATTGCAGCCATTTGGGAGGTGAACCAGAGGATGGAAGATCTCTGTCTCTCCTTCTCTGTCTCTAAATCTGCCTTTCAAATAAATAATTTTTTTTTTCAAAAAAGGAAACAATAGCCAGTATTAAGCATCATCATCCTAAAGTAATTTAGAGACGATTCCAAAATCAGCAGTTCTTAGCCTGGTGGGACTTAACCATTTTCCAACCTTAAAATGTTCATTATATGCTGTTACTCAGGAAATCTCACAACTAATTAAGTATCAAAGTGCCTGGTTTTAGGACAAAAGAGAGGGAGAAACTTCACACTCTGTCAAGTAGTTTACTGCCCATTGGGGGAATCAAGAAGTGAAAACAGACTTGCAGATCCCATGGGTGTCGGTGGAAACCGAGAAATGGTGGACAGTGTATAATTGGTTGTGCAGCTGGACTTTGCTCTTAAGTCCTTGACGTGTCTGTCTCCGAATCAGGATTTCTAGGGACAGGGTGGATGTCTATTGATCAGTTTGCTCCTGAGGACAGAGCTTCTTTCTGCACTAAAGCCAAGCTTTGTATGCTGCACTGTAGGAAAAATCTTTTCCTTTCTGATGAACAATGACATCTGTAACTAGCTGTGTGAACCACCAGCCTGCCATTCCACAAGGGCAGCAGCCTCTACGTTGTCTGTTCCTGCCTCTGGCAGCTCCATCCCAGGGAAATCTCTACGCTGGCACTGCCCATGTGGGTTTCTATAGAAACAAATAGACTATGGGAAGATGAGGGACTAGTAAAATAAAACTCATTAAAAATGATGTGGTTATTTCATACTTACACTTACTCAGTTTTAGGATGATGGTTATGTTGAAGTAATACCCCCTCACCTTTTTTTGAGAGCTGAACCACCAAATTCAATGTGTTTTGCAGAAAAGCTTCTACACAGATGTTACAGAGGTGGTCATGAATACAGTGAACTATTTAATCATACAAATTAACATGCTTTAGATGAATACTTAAAATCTCTTCTGTTTTATTTGCTTATTTGTTTTGAATTGTGGCTACTGCTTTATGCCTTGTGGCCTTTGGGGGCAAGCATAGAATTAAAAGCAACAGTTATTAATACAGAATTCTAAATTACATTAAATTAAGCTTATTTTTAGATCTTGTAAAATACTGTGGGATCAAGACAACTTTTTTTTTTTAAAAAAAGGATTTATTTATTTGAAAGGCAGAGTTAGCGAAAGATCTTCCATCTACTGGTTCACTGCCTAAGTGGCTGTAACAGTCAGGGCTGTGCCAGGCTGAAGCCCGGAACCCAGATCAGAGCCCCGTTTGGCAGGGGCCCACCTCCATGGGCCATCTTCTGCTTTCCCAGGTCTGTTAGCAGGGAGCTCAGTCAGAAGCGGATCACAGAGATTTGGGAAGCTAGCGTCACAGGCAGCAGCTTAACCTGCCACTGCACAATGCTGGCCCCAACTTTGATTTTTAAGAAGGCTACACCATCCTGTATTCTTTTTCTGATACATTATTGTCAGCTTAGGTTTCAAAAGCAGATCAAGGAATCAAATCAAACTTGCATGTAAGTAGTTGAAGGGAAAAGCAAAGTTGGAATGTTTCTTTAAGCTCTCCCTCTAGTTTCCATTTACAAACATTAACACATTAGGGCTTGCCAGTTTCTAATGACATCCTGAGGTATCCTGTGTTCTCCTAGTACAGGAGATCAGTGTCCAGGACACAGGTGGTTGGCATTCCCATCTCAGCCCCACCGCTGCCTCCTGTGTCAATCTGGGCAAGTCCCCGAACTGCAGGCCTCAGTTGTCTCAGCTTTAGGAAGGGAGGTTGCGCCAGTGGACACTGAAAGCCTGCACCTCACATATTCTGTGAACACAGTGCTTACTGAGGTTTGTTTCTCCCTCTTCAGTGAACTGTGCCACAATGCAGTTGAAGTGTAGAAGGCCTTCACAAAAGGGCAGATGTAGGTATTTTTCAGTTCAACTTTGCAACTTTTAGAGGTGAAACAGCCCAGATGGTAGACAATTTCCAAGCAGTTCTGGGTAGATTTTAAAAAGCTTTTTGACCATAAAAACACTTGGTGGCTTATCCTTCATTTTCTACCCTTTGGCACAGTGTTCCCAGATTAGGAGATCTTCATGGGGCTAGAATGTAGGACCCACCTGTTGACTTCTGGATTTTACTCTGCAGGTTACGTGGTACTTCTGTCATGGTTAGGTTTGTGACCAATACGACCAAAGAGAGCAAGCAAGACCTGTTGGAAAGGTTGAGAAAATTGGAGTTTGAAATCTCTGAAGATGAAATATTCACATCTCTGACGGCAGCCAGGAGTTTGGTAGAGCAGAAGCAAGTCCGGCCCATGCTGCTAGTTGATGACCGGGCACTACCTGATTTCAAAGGTGGGGGCGACGTGGTGAGATTTAAAAATTGTTTCTTTATATCTGCTTAGAAATCACTCATAAAACTGCATGTTTAGACGTGTTGTTTATTCTGATTTCCATGTTACTATTGAGATGGTCAACAGTATTGAAATAGTTTGAAACTAAGTTGTATGTTTCTCAAGCCTTTTTTGACTACAATCCACGGTAAGTGAAACACATTACATAGTAACTCAGTATATCTGTATATGTGTTTATGTTAAATGATACTTAATTGTACTGTAGAGATATGTTGTATTTTCTATTTAGATTACTTCTTTTTTTTTTCTTTGATTTTGAAGCTGGTTAGAATCCGCTCCATTAGTTTTTTTTTGTTTGTTTGTTTGTTTGTTTTAAGATTTATTTATTTACTTGAAAGTCAGAGTTACACAGAGAGAGAAGGAGAGGCAGAGAGAGAGGTCTTCCCTCCGCTGGTTCACTCCCCAATTGGCCGCAACAGCTGGAGCTGCGCCAATCAGAATCCAGGAGCCAGGAGCTTCTTCCGAGTCTCCCACGTGGGTGCAGGGGCCCACAAACTTGGGCCATCTTCTTTTACTTTCCTAAGCCATAGCAGAGAGCTGGATCAGAAGTAGAACAGCCGGGACACGAACCGGTGCTAATATGGGATGCTGGCACTGCAGGCAGCGGCTTTACCCGCTATGCCACAGCGCTGGCCCCTCTGTTAGTTTTACAATCTAATGCATTGTTACCCTTGGCTTAAGAAAGCACAGGTCAGAATTACCTGGAGGTATAAGCCTCCCGTCCAGGAGCCACCACATTAACTTGATTAAATGAAATAACCAAGATTTCCTTGTATAAAAATACATGTCATTCTGGGTAGTATGAAGGTATTATAATGAAAGGGAAATTTTTTCAATCAAGAGAAAATAAAATTGTTTTTTGTTTTGGAAAGTTAATAGATTCTGGAAAAATATTGTTTTGTAAAGCTTTGTCACATTGCTTCTTTTTGTAAACAGTCAAGTGAAATGATACAATATAGAAAAATGCATGTAAGTATGTTTATTATAAAATCATGTGATGGCTTTTCAAATCATAATAGGGAATTTCAGCACAGGCATACACTGGGCAGGACCTCAGAACTTATACTAATAAACCAGTGGATCAGAGTCACTACTTGTAAGAAACAGAAACCGACTTTGACCGAACTAAATCAATTTAATTTAATTAATTTAAATAGATTACTGAAAATAAATTTATTAAAGGACTTGATTGCTGTTGGGAATATAAAATGACACAACACCTATGGAGCAGAATTTGGCCATAGCTAACCAAATTACATTTGAAGCAGCACTTGCAGGAATCTGTCACTAAAATATAGTTAGAAAAATACACAACGATATATGAACTAGGTTATTCGCTTATGGGTGATAACAAATATTACCTTATGGGTAATAACAAAAGGTTGGAAACAACCTACATTTTCATCAGAGGTCTCTGAGTAAACTGCTATATCCACAAAATGGAGTGCTTTGTATTTGAAAATAAGTGATGATGGGCCGGCGCCGTGGCTCACTAGGCTAATCCTCCGCCTAGCGGCGCCGGCACACTGGGTCCTAGTCCCGGTTGGGGCGCCGGATTCTGTCCCGGTTGCCTCTCTTCCAGGCCAGCTCTCTGCTGTGGCCAGGGAGTGCAGTGGAGGATGGCCCAGGTGCTTGGGCCCTGCACCCCATGGGAGACCAGGAAAAGCACCTGGCTCCTGGCTCCTGCCATCGGATCAGCGCGGTGCGCCGGCCGCGGCGGCCATTGGAGGGTGAACCAATGGCAAAGGAAGACCTTTCTCTCTGTCTCTCTCTCTCACCACTGTCCACTCTGCCTGTCAAAAAAAAAAAAAAAAAAAAAAAAAAAAAAAAAAAACCAATGACATTCTTTACAGAATTAGAAGAAGCAATCCTAAAATATGGAATCACCAAAGGCCCAGGAACCCAGGATAGCCAAAGTGATCCTGAACAAGAAAAATGAAGCTGGAGGCATCACAATACATGACTTCAAAGCATACTACAAAGCTATAGTAATTAAAACAGCATGGTACTGGCATAAAAACTAATATATAGAATGGAACATAATAGAGCACCCAGAAATTAATCTACATACATATAGCCAACGGATTTTTGATAGAAGTGCTCAGACCTTACAGTGAAGTAATTTACTCAATACTAGTCCTGCTAGGAAATTGGAAAGCTTGGGTATCTACAGGCAGTAAGAGAAGCAAATAGGAATTTGCATAGGGATAATCTACAGAATTTTCATTAGACTTTGAAAAACTGATGGTGAGTGTACTTGTTTGGATGTCATACCCGAAGTCCTGTTACCAGATACCAAAGACCTTAAAACATACTTTAATTATAAAATGTTTATCAAGGGGCCGGCACTGTGGCACAGTAGATTAAGCCTCCACCTGTGCTGCCGGCATCCCATATGGGTGCCAGTTCATGTTCCGGCTGCTCCTCTTCCGATCCAGCTCTCTGCTATGGTCTAGGAGGGCAGTGGAAGGTGGCCCACATGGGAGATCCAGAAAAGCTCCTGGCTTGGATCGGCTTAGCTCCAGCCATTGCAGCCATTTGGGGAGTGAATCAGCAAATGGAAGACCTTCCTATCTGTCTGTCCCTCTCTCTGTAACTCTACCTCTCAAATAAATAAATAAAATTTTTGAAAGACTCTGCTTATCATGACATGAGGTGCTGTACTCCAAGTCATTGAAATAAAGCTGAAAAAAAAGTTTATGAAACTAGACGTAGATGTGGTATTATGTAGAAAATGACACAGTCTGCAGGGCTTTCCACATTTATCCTGATTCAGAAAGTCTCATTTCCCCTGCCTCTTAGATTCACGGTGCCTCATCAGTTGCTATTGATCTTCTTGCTCGTGGGGAATTCGTGGCTGTTCTTGTTGATTGTAATCAGTGAAGCATTTTGGAGTTAGAAGTTGTAACTTGTTTGAGAACATCAGATTACAATCTTCAATTCAGATCTAGTTACTAAGTAGTTGTAAAACCATGTACAAGGAATATGGAAAAACAGAAAGAGTCCCTCTTTGTCTTGTACTTCCAAAGTACATTGAGCAGGTAATCTCTTAAACTTCAAATTATGACTAGAGCAAAAATGTGCACTTGACTAAACCTGCTCTCTTATACAATGTAATATTGTTTTTAATTTCACTTTTCAACTATTATGTATGTTTCCATTCCCAGGAATACAAACAAATGATCCTAATGCTGTTGTCATAGGATTGGCACCAGAACATTTTCATTATCAAGTTCTGAATCAAGCATTCCGGTAAGTCTGGCCATTTGTCCTTCCTCTGATGTGTTCTCCCCTCCGCCCTTCTTCAGTCTTTGTCCTGAGGTTTTATGTGTCTACCTCTGGCCTCCTAGAATTTACATCAGGGCAGACATCAACAAAATCACCAAATACTTATTATTAATTTGACTTGTTTTTGGAGTTTTTTTGTTTTGTTCTGTTTGGTAGTGATCACATGTTAAAATATGGTACTTGAAGTTTTTCTGGTTTAGAGAATCAACATTCTCGAGTAGTAATTCATAATAAAATTGCAATTTTTAAAGTTAACAGGTTTTAATTAATTTTTTTATTTGAAAAACAGGTTTCTCATTTACCAGTTCACTCCCCAAATGCTCACAACAGCCAGGGCTGGACTAGGCTGAAGCCAGGAGCCAGGAACTCCATTAGGTGTCCACATGACTGGCAGGAACCCAATTCCTTGAGCTATCAACTGCTGCCTCCCAGGGTGTGCATTAGCACAAAGCTACAATCAGGAGCAGAGCCAAGACTTGATCCTGGCACTCTGATACGGGTGAGATGCGGGTGTCCAAAGTGGTGTCTTCACTGCTATACCAAGCACCTGCCCTGATGCCAGCGGTTTTATCTTCTATTATGACTGCTGTGGTTCTTCACTGACCATGCTAGTCTCCCAGGGAGAAGAGCATCCAGGCTAATCCACCAAAACATAAACGTTATTCTCCCTCCAGTGAGAATCCGAGCTGTGGAAAAGAGTTGATGCATCTGCTCACACTTTCAAATTATTTGATGAATGATAATGATAGTCTGAACTAGAATAGAGGCAGTAGCAATGAAGAGAAATAGATGCAGGTGGCATCAGTGTGACTTGATGGATGATTGGGTTTGAGGCATGGTGAAGAAGAGTAACTCAGGAGAACATCGAGATTTCTAATCTAAGAAGTGCAGTAGAAAGTCTTGGGGTTCACAGGGACAAATACCAGATGTTCTCTCTGATCTGTGACAACTACCAGAGCACCTTAAAGGAAACCTGTAGAAGTGAAGTTGACCCCATGAGAAACAATGACTTGAAAGCCCTTGTCTTGACTGTTGAGGAACAGTTTATTATCTTATTTTTTTATTTTCTTTTTCTACTTAATACCATTGGCTGAACTCTTTAACATAGAATTATTCATAGGTGTATAAATCCAATTGAAAATAGATCCCAGTAAAAACTAAGAGTGGGAATAAGAGAGGGAGGAGCTGTACAGTTTGACACACGTTCCCACGGACTTACCTCTAATAGCAAAGCTAAAAACTTGCCATGGGACTCCAAATCCCATTAAGCTGGGTGGTACTAATGCCATCTCTTTTTTTATTTTATTTTTTATTTATTTTTATTTTTTTGACAGGCAGAGTGGACAGTGAGAGAGACAGAGAGAAAGGTCTTCCTTTGCCGTTGGTTCACCCTCCAATGGCCGCCGCGGCCAGCGCACCGCGCTGATCCGATGGCAGGAGCCAGGTACTTATCCTGGTCTCCCATGGGGTGCAGGGCCCAAGGACTTGGGCCATTCTCCACTGCACTCCCTGGCCACAGCAGAGAGCTGGCCTGGAAGAGGGGCAACCGGGACAGAATCTGGCACCCCGACGGGGACTAGAACCTGGTGTGCCGGCGCCGCAAGGCGGAGGATTAGCCTAGTGAGCCGCGGCGCTGGCCCTAATGCCATCTTACGTGTTAAAGTGATCATATTAAGTGTGTAATTGATCATGTAGATAGGATTAAGTGTCAAAGGGATCACATAAATAAGACCAAGTGTCTGGTAATAACAATAGATAGAATTAAAAAGGAGAGAATGTTCCAACATGGGAAGCAGTTCACACAGCAGACTTACAGAATGACAAATGCCCTAAAGAGCACTCTGACCTCAGAATCATCCCTTAAGGCATCAGATCTGGCTGAGAAGCCCAAGAGAGCATTTAAAACATGGAAAGCCAAGACACTGTGGCAAAAAATGATCTACATGAGGAATCCCTGTGATTGTGACTCCAGTGGAAAGAAGGGGCCATCAAAGAAGGATGCACTTTTCTCTGAAGGGAGGAGAGAACTTCCACTTTGCTTATGGTGCTGTCTAAATACTGATGGAGTTTGTGGACTCAAAAGGCTTCCATAGCCTTGGTAGCTCATGTCAAGAGCCTTGGGTGATCACTGACATCATAAGTAAGAGTGTCAATTGTTAAATCAACAACAGGAGTCACTGTGCACTTACTCCCCATGTAGGACCTCTGTCCTTAATGAGTTGCTCTATGAGAATTAACTGTAAAACTTGTTTTCAAACAGTATTTTATACTGTGTGTGTCTGTGTGGGTGCAAATTATGGAAATCTTTGGAAATCTTTTTTTTTTTTCTTTTTTTTTTGACAGGCAGAGTGGACAGTCAGAGAGAGAGACAGAGAGAGAAAGGTCTTCCTTTGCCGTTGGATCACCCTCCAATGGCCGCCGCTGCAGCCGGCGCACCGCGCTGATCCGATGGCAGGAGCCAGGAGCCAGGTGCTTTTCCTGGTCTCCCATGGGGTGCAGGGCCCAAGCACCTGGGCCATCCTCCACTGCACTCCCTGGCCATAGCAGAGAGCTGGCCTGGAAGAGGGGCAACCGGGACAGAATCCGGCGCCCCGACCGGGACTAGAACCCGGTGTGCCGGCGCCGCAAGGTGGAGGATTAGCCTATTGAGCCACGGCGCCGGCTCGGAAATCTTTACTTAGTATAGAGTTGGTCTTCTGTATATAAAGTTAATTGTAAACGAATCTTAATGAAGACTGGGATGGGAGAGGGAGTAGGAGGTGGGACAGTAGTGGGGGTGGGAGGATGGGTATGGGGGGAAGAATTGCTATATTCCTAAAGCTGTACCTGTGAAATTTGTATTCATTAAAAAAAAGCTTTCTTAAAAAAGAAAAGAAAGTCTTTGGGGTTTGGGAAGTGATGAGTTGGGGGGGTGCTATTTGACCTGTCCAAATAAGAGATGTTCCAATGGCTGTTGGTAGAAACACACACTTAATATGTAAATTTTCATATTTGTGTCAATATATGCAATTCACATATATGAACTCTTTCTGCTGCTTCTAAAAGAGACTACATACTTGTTCTCCTGCTTCCTAAAATAAATTGGTCAGAATCTATCTGCAAATCTCTAGAGTCAGATTATGCCTTTTTCCATTTCATTTTTCATTTTTCATAACTTTGATTTCTTGTCAAATCACTAAACAGTATCATTTACCTTTGAATTTATGACAGTTCAAAATGTTACATAGGAATGTAGTGAAATATCTTTTTTAAAAAAAGAAAAATCGCTTTTTCTCAATGACCTGGTAAATTCTTTGAATTTAACTACAAGAATAATATTAAAAATTTTTTCTTATCAATACAAGGGTCTAAAAGAATCTTTCTGACTTAGGCTTTAGGACAGCTAATTTCTTGATGCAGATATCCTGGAATCAGAATGTTTCTAGGAACCTTTTTTTTTTTTTTAAAGATTGATTTATTTATTTGAAAGAATTACACGAAGAGAGAAGGAGAGGGAGAGAGAGAGAGAAGGGGGGGGGTCTCCATCCACTGGTTCATTCCCCAATTGGCCACAATGGCCAGATCTGAAGCTGGGAGCCAGGAGCTTCCTCCTGGTCTCCCACATGGGTGCAGGGGCCCAAGCACTTGGCCATCTTCTACTGCTTTCCCAGACCATAGCAGAGAGCTGGATCAGAAGTAGAGCAGCCGGGACTAGATCCGGTGCCCATGTGGGATGCCAGCACTGCAGGTGGCAGCTTTACCTTCTATGCCACAGCGCTGGCCCCTGTAGGGACCTTTAAAACTCATTATCAGGTTCATATATCATGACTTATTGTTTACTGTGGCTCTTGAAAATGGATGTCCTCATGTAAAATCTGTGTGGCCAGAAACAGCACTTAGAGAGGAACCACCTCTTTTCCTATGTGCCCCTTAATTTTAGATCCTGGGTTAGTGCAAACCCTGCTGACTTAATGCACTTAAACCTGTGGCTTGTAGCCGCTGTGATTCTCAAGTCTTTGTTTGAAAGGAGCAAACTGACTTGTGATAGTTGTTTAGTATCTGTTTACTGTAGTTATTTCCTGGACATCTGCTCTCCCAGACTGCTTGAAAAGATACATTATCGGGTATATGGCATTAAAATTTCTTTTGCTTCACCTACTTCAATTATCCTACTGTCACTTCTTGGGGAAGAGTATCCTGTCTTAGGTAAGGTCTGCAACTAAACCAAAGTCAGTTTTTATTTGAAATCTAGAAGCTGCTATTATTTCTTACTTCTGGATATACTCTTACTGCCTTTAATTCATTTCTCTAACCACAGAATTCAAGCAGAAGATATTGATTAATTTTATCTGGTCATTTGAGAAGGACATATTTAATAGGAAGTTGGGAGGCCCCTGTCTTAGATGAATATTAGACTCAGGGTAATAAAAATTTATGTTGACATGATACTGACTTTGTAATTGCTCGGATGCTGTCTAATTAGTACACTTTCCTAACCATATTGATTTTTTTAAACACTACACTTTGAAGCATTATAGTGCATTTATAGGTCAGCTCTGATTTCACAAATGCACTTAACAGCTGAGTAGAGAGTTGACAGGAAGATTTTAGCCCTTGCCCTTCTTTGCATTTTTTAAAATTTATTTTTTATTTATTTGAAAGGCAGAGTTACAGAGAGTGGAAGAGAGACAGAGATCTTCTGTCTACTGGTTCACTCCCCAAGTTGCCACAGTGGCTGGGACTGGGTCAGGCCGAAGCCAGGAGCCTGGAGCTTCCTTTGGTTTTCAGGGGACCAAGCACTTGGGCCGTCTTCTGCTGCTTTTCCCAGGCACGTTATCAGGGAGCTAGATCAGAAGGGGAGCAGCCAGGACTTGAACCATCACCCATGTGAGATGCTGGCTTTCCAGGCGGTAGCTTAACCCACTACAATCCGGCCCCGCTGGATTTTAAAGCCCATCGCATAGCCGCCTTCAGTAGCAGGTTGCATCAAGGCAGACAAATCAAACTTGACATTGCACTGACTCTTAGTTATTATGTTTTTAATAGGTGACCTCTCCCAAAATGCATAGTTCTGTTTGTCTGCTAACATATCATAAATGCCTGAGTGGAATTGAGAATGGATTTTTTAAAATATTTATTTATTTATTTATTAGAAAGGCAGAGGTAAGAGAGGCAGAGGCAGAGAGAGAGAAGTCTTCCATCTGTTGGTTCACTTTTCAAATGGCTGCAATGGCCGGAGCTGGACCCATCTGAAGCCAGGATCCTGGAGTTTCTTCCAGGTCTGCCACATGGATGCAGGGGCCCAAGGATTTGAGCCATCCTCTGCTGCGTTTCCAGGCCATAGCAGAGAGCTGGATTGGAAGAGAAGCAGCCAGGACTCAAACCAGTGCCCATATGGGATGCTGGTACTGCAGGCGGTGGCTTTACCCGCTGTGCCATAGCACTGGCCTCTTGAGAATGGATTTTAAAGAATTAATTTTGGGGAAGGATATGAACCAGTTAGAGGGAGTGAATATGATTCTGTAAAACTTTAAAATTCTAAGAGCCATTGGTAGCTATTTCCTTGTTTACCTAATGCTAAGATCTATAAAGTATGATATAATAAACATGCATGTGCCTAAGAATCATTTTAAGAAATAGAAACTCTCGGGGCCAGTGCACTGGCTCACTTGGTTAATCCTCCGCCTGCGGTGCCAGCATCCCATGTGGGTGCCGGGTTCTAGTCCCAGTTGCTCCTCTTTCACTCCAGCTCTCTGCTGTGGCCCAGGTGGGCAGAGGAGGATGGCCCAAGTGCTTGGGCCCCTGCACCCACATGGGAGACCAGGAAGAAGCACCTGGATCCTGGCTTCGGATCGGCGTAGTTCTGGCCATAGCGGCCATTTGGGGAGTGAACCAACAGAAGGAAGACCTCTCTCTCTCTCTCTCTCTGTGTCTCTCTCTCACTATCTAACTCTATCTGTCAAATAATAATAATAATAATAATAATAATAAAAAATAAAACTCTCAACACGTTTGATATCCCCTACATGTCCCTTTCCTATTTTATCACCCAGGACCCATAGGTAATCAGGATTATGAACTGAGTGCTTCTCATTTTCGTGAACTTCTTTATAATAGCCACAGATGTGTGGGTATTCCTCCTGCCTGTTTACCCGTGTGTGCACGTCAGTTAATGTCTTCCCCACTAATGCCACGTGACTTATCACTGAGCACCCTCAGCTTTGGTGCACTGGCTTTCATTGCTGTCTCACTAGCACACATGTCACTTTTCGTCTTCTCACCCAAATTAGAAAGCCACAGTTTGAGCTTTTAAGTTGGGGTGGAGAACGTTGAGCCTATGGGCCATACAAAGCATGCAAAATTATTTGATCAGGGCTAGTCAATGCAACTGCAGGCAGAACTCAAAATTCAATAGATCTGTACCAAGCTAATTTTTAAGTTGGCAATTTTGTATGGCCCCTTCATGATGTTATAAATATCTACATGGCCCCTGGCAGAAACCTTTTTCCCCACCCCTGATACTATAAAATTTGGTAATCACTATTAGGAGGAAGACCTACTAGGCAAACAGATCTCTGAATAATCTAACCTGAACCTAGTACAGTCAGCCCTCAGTTTCCCTAGGGGTTCGGTTCCCAGACCCTCTGCAATACCAAAATCCACAGATACTCAAGTCCCTTACATAAGGTGATGTAATCTTTGCATCTAATCTATACATATTCTCCCGTATCCTTTACATGGTCTCTGAACTGCTTGCAATAGCTAATGCAATGTCCATGCTCTATTAAATAGTTGTTTTACCCTATTAATTAGAAAATAATGACCAAAAAAATTATACATGTCCAGGAATTAAAACTTATTTTTTTCTGTCTGGTTGGTTGAATCCCATATGTGGAAGCTGTGGGTACAGAGACTGTATCAGCACAACTCAAAAAAATCTAAGCACACAATTCACATGTGTTCTTTGTGGGAAAATTTAAATATTCAAAAACGAATAAACTAAAAATCAAATGTTTTTCTGCTGCCTAAAGAGAATCAGTTACATATTATATAATATATAAATTATATAAATTAGCACACAGCTAATTTGTTTCTGTGCACATACAGGGGTTCTTCAAAAAGTTCATGGAAAATGGAACTAAAAGATGTTTATTTTCATGCAAAAAAATTTGAAATCCATACCTAGTTTTTTCATGATTAGACATTTTGCATGAACCTTTTTTTTTTAAAAAAAAATATTTACTTACTTATTTGAGAGATAGAGTTAGAGACAGAAAGGTCTTCCATCCACTGGTTTACTCCCCAGATGGCCATAAAGGCTGGAGCTGAGCCGATCTGAAGCCAGGAGCTTCTTCCGGGTCTCCCATATGTGGTGCAGGGGCCCAAGCACTTGGGCCATCCTTGTTGCTTTTCCAGGCACATTAGCAGGGAGCTGGATAGAAATGGAGCAGCAGGACTCAAACTGGCACCCAAATGGGATGGCGGCTCTGCAGGCCAGGGATTTAATCCGCTGCACCAGTGCCGGCCCCTCCATGAACCTTGTGAAGATCTGTTTGTATGCATGGATTTCAACAAACTTACCTTTTTATTCCATTTTTCCAAGAATTTTTTGAAGTGTCTTAATACAAGTTTATACAAAAGTGAGAATGTACTTATAAAGTGTATTTTGGGCATTTTTTTTTTTTTTGTATTCTTAAATGTATCCTAAAACATGTTTGGTTCCTGCAGAACACCACATTTTTAAGAAGCACAATGAATTGTTTGATCATGAGTTTGTTACTGTTGCTTGGTTTTAGAAGTCTTTTTTTTTTTTTTTTTAAACTTGTGAGAACCTGTTTGTTGAGCAGTATTTATATTATTTTCCTTATGGTTGTCTCTTTCCGAAGTATAGGTGCTGGCTCAAAGGAATTTTTAGGAAAACCTGCAAGGAATTGCTTAACCAAGGAAGGGTTTTAGGGCTTCTAAATTAAGAGCAATTTCTCTCCAGCTGCTAGAGGAGCTTATTAAGATGTCATTGTACCCGAAGATCAGTGGGAGCACAACTTTCACATTTGAGTGTATAGATGAAGGCTGTTTAAGAAGAATGCTTTTCTGTTTGTTTTGCTTTCATTCATTTGAGAGACAGAGCATGACAGAGAGGGAGGGGGAAGGAGAAAGCATGAGCAAGTGCCAGCTCCCATGCCCTGGCTCCTTCTCCAGATGCTCTCAGCAGTGGGAGCAGGGGCAAAACTGGGAGCCTGGGACTCAATCCAGGACTCCCACAGCGGTAGCAGGAACCCAATCAATTGAGCCACCACCTGCTGCCTCCCAGGACCTGCACTAGCAGCAAGAAAGCTGGATACAGGTGACAGACCCCCTTACTTGATGTGGCTCATGAGTGTCCTAGCCAGTGGCCTGACTGCTGGACCAAACGCCCATCCTCAAGAATAACCTGTTGAAACTTAGGTAATGATGTCTGTCTTAAGATTGTTAGAGGTATTGGGATTCCTCCAAAAGTCTTACAGATGTGGGTAAGTTTGTTTTTTGGAAGGAGATTCTTGTTATCGTAATTGGCTTCTGTTGACTTGGATTGCTTGTGTTCCCTCACCTCCTCAAAGAAAAAAAAGAAAGGTTATTACTCCAGTTTATTCAGTTCCTTAATAAAGGGAAATGAAAGAGAGGAAAAGATCCGTATTAATGGCCTCAGTTATTACTGCATTTGTACAGGAACTCATGAATCTTTCCTGAGTGCTTAGAGCCCTAGGCATGAGGAATTCCAGAACAATGTGGCAGCAGGGCTCAGATTAGAAATATATTTCTGGGGACCTGCGTTGTGGTACAGAAGATTAAGCTGCCACCTGCGACGCCAACGTCCCATATGGGCACTGGTTAAAGTCTCAGCTTCTCCACTTCTAATCCAGCTCCCTGCTAATGCACACCCTGGAAGGCAGCAGAAGATGGCCCAAGTGCTTGAGTCCCTGCCTCCCGCACAGGAGACCCAGATTGAGTTTCCAGCTCCTGGCTTTGGCCTGGCCCAGCACCAGCTGTTGCAGGATATTGAGTGAGTGAACTAGCAGATGGATGATCTCTTTCTCTGTCTCTCCCCTTCTCCCTCCAGTCCAAATAAAATGAAAATAAACAGTGAAATTTTAAAGTTCATGGAAATTGTATATTACAGAAAAACTATGCATGAATTTCAAAATTTTTTGCACTAAAATAAATTTGTTTTAAATCCATTTTCCCATGAAGTCTTTGAAATATCTTCATATGCACTCTAAATATCTTATCCTTGTCTATTACTTTCTTTTTACTGTTAGTAATATGAGAACATTTTAATTTTGATCAAGTCTAGTTTGTCAGCATTTTCTTCTTTTCTGCTTAAGAAATCTTTTCCTATCCCCAAATCGTGAAGGTATTCTGTATTTTTCCTGCACATTTTTCCTTTGACAATTAACTGAGATCTATTTTGTTTTTCCTTTGACAGTGAAATCTAAGATCTATTTTGAACTAATTTTTGTGAATTATGTGAAGTAAGAGTTAATTTTTTCCATAGTTATTCAGTTGTTCTAGGAACTTTCATTGTGAAGACCCATTCTTTCCCCAACTGAATTGCAATTGTGTGTGTATGTGTTTAAGATTTATTTATGTATTTGGGAGGTAGAGAGATTCCATCTGCTGGTTCAGTCCCCAAATGGCTACAACAGCCAGGACTGGTCCAGGCCAAAACCAGGAGCCAGGAACTCCATCGTGGTGTCCCATGTGGTGGTAGGAACCCAGGTTCTTGGGCCGTCTTCTGCTGCTTTCCCAGGCCATTAGCAGGGAGTTGGATTGGAAGTGGAGCAGCTGCTCTTCATGCGTCTTTTCCTTGCTTCTTGGCACCCCAACAGACTTACAGTTAGAAAACTTTAAACTTTCCTGCTGATGTCTTGTTGTGGTAACAAAAACAGCCAACCCTTTGTTCTCCTGTATTTTAGGTGTCTATTTTTGATATTTTAAGACAAATTTATCAATAGTTCTCTTGGTCTGTGTTCTAGAAAACATTGGCCCGTCAGCCCATCTTCACTGCACCTTGGCTCTTCCACGAGTCAGTTAAGATTTTGCTGTGAGAATCGTGGATGAGATGTGTGTCTTGTGCAGCCAGGTATAGAGCCTGTTGCCATTTAGCAAAGTGGAGAGGAACCCACGGTTTCAGCTCTTCCAGGGAAGGCACTAAAACACTGCCTGGGAATTCAGTACACACATCCATCATGCTGCTGAGTCTTACCTCCAGTTACTATATAATAAAATATTAACAGAGCCAAATCAAATGAGTTTTTAGGTTTGCTATGTAAGTGGAAAGCAATTTTGAGGTCTGTTGCATAAAGAATTCCAGTTCCGTGGTAGAGTAGCAAATGAATGGGGGGGGGGGGGGCAGGCAGAGAGATAGATAAATCACCCGTTGTTATCTCACTGCAATCAGCTGAGTTCTTGAAGGCCACCGGGTGACTTTGCTAGGTTTCCTAACAGTTGGGTTTCAAAATCTGCTTTCAGAAATGAATTTGTGTTCATATTAGTGAGTAGATTTGAAGGATCTGTCCTGTGCTGTGAGCAATTTGTAGTAACTAACAGTAGGGCCCTGTAATCGTCCCGTATTGGTTTTTACTTAATAAAATATTTAATCATAAATGTCTGGATTCTGTGTCTCCCACAGGAAGGCATTTCCATGCCCACTGACAAGAATAATTTAGCAGCTTCATAGTTGAGCACTTAATTACTCATAATTGTGAAGGCTAAGATGTGATGAATTCTTCCTCGATGGACATACTAAATATTTTAACTAAGGAGATGACTTAACGTAAATTAAGCTAGTGAGATCATTTATTACACTGGTTAGAAGCAGTTCAGGAGATACGTCATGTCCCGGATGCCGGCAGGGGAGAGGACGGGCAGCACTGCTGCTGGGTGACTGGAGGCTGCCCGGTCTGGATGGCGGGCAGTCTGGGGGAGACGGGGCTGAGGAGGTGGGCGTCAGGCTTGTGCGAATTCCCCTTTGTTGGCACGGATGAGGATCCTTAGCTGCATGTGTGGAGCTGGGTTACCGCAGCCCTGGGAAAGCTATCTGCCTTTTGCTTTGGGGCCTTGTTTGTCCTGGGGCAGGACGTGCCAGTGGAAGGCTCACCAGAGCCTGCGGGCTTGTGCCGTGGAAGGTGGGCTGGCTTGTCACACGGGAGGAGAAAGAAGTAAGTGTACAAGCAGAAACTCTGTGTAAAGCAGAAACGCTCGCTGAAGTTCTGAATTAAAACGAAACTCACCTTTTAGAGTAGCGGAAACAGGAATTCAGGTATTTCAGGAATCAGCTGAACCTGTCACAGCAGCAACCGTGTGGAACGTGGTGCACGGCGTGGGAGCCTCCTCCTTACCATGAGGGAAGGGGAACAGCTCGTCTCATTAAGTTAAGCTTCTTCCCTCGAGTGTCTTATTTAGCTTTAGTTCTCTTAATTCTCTTTCCCTGGTGATTTGAGTAAAGTGTTTGAAACCACTAAAGGTAAAAGGTTGACACAATCCCAAATTTAATAATCTATCACCTTTCTTTAGTGTATCTTAGTGTAATTCCCAGCAGTTCTCTGTGAATTCATTAGAAGACAGCAAGTCATTAAAAGTTAATAGGAAACTGTTTGTTTCTGTGTGTGTGAATAAAGCCACTTTGTAAGGCTGACTTTCTTTCCCAGTCATAAAAGCTTTGCTTGTAGCCAGTTTCCATTTTCTCCACCTTTCCAGGTTACTTCTGGACGGGGCACCGCTGATCGCCATCCACAAAGCCAGATATTACAAGAGGAAGGATGGTCTCGCCCTGGGGCCTGGACCATTTGTGACTGCTCTAGAGTATGCCACAGACACCCCAGCCACAGTCGTGGGGAAACCGGAGACGACGTTCTTTTTGGAAGCATTGCGAGGCACCGGCTGCTCACCCGAGGAGGCCGTCATGATAGGAGACGTAAGTAGAAGGGCCTGGCAGCTGCCCGAGCTCACCTGTCCTGCGGGAGAGCCAGTGCTGAGGCAGTGCTTCGTGGGAGCAGACTTCCTGTTCCTGATGACAGAGGTGATAGTAAGTGGCTGTGCCACACACAGGCTCTCCCCTAGATGCTTAGTGGTCTTTTTCTAAAGAACTGAAATTTTGATTATTTCTGACAGTTCGTCAAAATGCGATGGGACACATACAACTTAAAAAAACATTTGTGTTGCAAGTCAGTTAAGTGCTTTATATGCCTTTGTGAAGAAGACTCGTACACAAATCTAAGTGTTTACAAACATTACTTGTGCAGAGAATAACCTGACCTAAAGAATCGTACCATTATTGTTTTTTATTTATTTATTTTTTGACAGGCAGAGTTAGACAGAGAGAGAGACAGAGAGAAAGGTCTTCCTTCCGTTGGTTCACCCCAAAATGGCCACTACGGCCAGCGCACCGCGCTGATCTGAAGCCGGGAGGCAGGTGCTTCCTCCTGGTCTCTCATATGGGTACAGGGCCCAAGCACTTGGGCCATCCTCCACTGCCTTCCCGGGCCACAGCAGAGAGATGAACTGGAAGAGGAGCAACCAGGACAGAACTGGCGCCCCAACTGGGACTAGAACCTGGGGTGCCGGCACCGCAGATGGAGGATTAGCCTAGTGAGCCGCGGCACCAGCCTTCATTATTGATTTTTATTCTTAGTATATGCTTTATGGAAGAACGTCCTGATCAGTGTGCCACAAATAGCTAAAGATATTGATCACATCAGCCCTCTGAGGCAAGGATGAGCCTGGGACCATTAGAGGGTCTGCTGATCCCTCAGGGCTGAGCACCTTGGCAGCTCACCCAGCGTCTGGGGAGCACACTGCCTTGTGCTAAGTAGGTAGCAAGGATAATGTTTCAGTTTTTGAACAACATGTCAGGCTGGAAGGGATCATCAAGTTGTCTGGTCCAAACCTCTCATTTTACACACCGGGAATCCGAAGCCCACAGAGAATCTCCATGCCTGAATTCCCATTGTTAACTAGCAACGCAGCTCCAAATAAGACTCAGAGCTCTGACTCCTTTCCTAGCTTCCTTGTGACATGGGAATGTGTCACAGCCCGCATAACATCATCTACGCCTGTGATCAGTCACCTAAACTCCAACAGGCTAAGCACTGAACCGGCAGCATTCTGAGGAGCCCTCTCAGCCATCCTTCTCTTCTGGGCGAGCCTTTCACTGACTTGCCTGGACAAAGACTGGTTCATTGATTGACTTGAAAGTAAGGGTTAGGCTGGCGCCGCGGCTCACTAGGCTAATCCTCCGCCTTGCGGTGCTGGCACACTGGGTTCTAGTCCCGGTCAGGGCGCCGGATTCTGTCCCGGTTGCCCCTCTTCCAGGCCAGCTCTCTGCTGTGGCCAGGGAGTGCAGTGGAGGATGGCCCAAGTGCTTGGGCCCTGCACCCCATGGGAGACCAGGAGAAGTACTTGGCTCCTGCCATCGGATCAGCATGGTGTGCCGGCTGCAGCGTGCCAGCCGTGGCGGCCGTTGGAGGGTGAACCAAAGGCAAAGGAAGACCTTTCTCTCTGTCTCTCTCTCTCACTGTCTACTCTGCCTGTCAAAAAAAAAAAAAAAAAAAAAAAAAAAAAAAAGTAAGGGTTAGACAGAAAGAAGGAGAGATAAAGAGATCTTTTGTTCACTGGTTCACTCCCCAAATGCGCACAACAGCCAGGGAAGGGCCAGGAACCAGGAGCTTCCTCCAGGTCTCCCACATGAGTAAGCAGGGGACCAAGAATTTAGGTCATCTTCCACTGCCTTCCCAGGAGCATTAGCCAGGAGCTAGATTGGCAGTGGAGCAGCCAGGATACAAACCGGCATGCGTATGGGATGCCTGCCCTCAGGCAGCAGCTTCACCTGCTGCGCCACCATGCCAGCCACCTTATTTTTATTTTTTAAGGAATTTATTAATACATTAGATTCTCAGATCACAGCAAATGTATAATTACTACAATACAATTCTCCTCAATTCTCATAGTAATGTATTATTAATACCAAAGAGAACAGATTCTGCTAGTTAATAGATACAATAGAAACAATTCTTACTTTTTTTTATGTTTTTTTTTTGTTTTTTTTTTTTTTTTTTTTTTTTTGACAGGCAGAGTGGACAGTGAGAGAGACAGAGAGAAAGGTCTTCCTTTGCCATTGGTTCACCCTCCAATGGCTGCTACAGCCGGCGCACTGCGGCGGGCGCACCGCGCTGATCCGATGGCAGGAACCAGGTGCTTCTCCTGGTCTCCTATGTGGGTGCAGGGCCCAAGCACTTGGGCCATCCTCCACTGCACTCCTGGGCCACAGCAGAGAGCTGGCCTGGAAGAGGAGCAACCGGGACAGAATCCGGCGCCCTGATCGGGACTAGAACCCGGTGTGCCGGCGCCGCAGGCGGAAGATTAGCCTAGTGAGCTGCAGCGCCGACCCAATAGAAACAATTCTAAGAATTGTTTGGACCCATCCTCTCTTTCCCGCCTTCTCCCTCTCTTCCTTCCTTTCTTAATTTTTGAGGTAACATTTTAAATTTACATTATAATCAAAGGCTTAGTGGGGCCTGGCTGTGATGCAGTGGGGTTAAGCCGTGCCTGTAGCACTGGCATCCCATGTGGGCATTGGCTGGTTTGAGTCCCAGCTGCTCCACTCCCCATCCAGCTCTCTGCTAATGCACCTGGGAAAGCAGCGGAAGATGACCCAAGTGCTTGGGCCCCTGCACCCATGTGGGAAACATGGATTAAGCTCCTGACTACAGCCTGACCCAGTCCTGACTGTTGGAGCCATTTAGGGGCGTGAACCAGCAGATAGAAGATATTATCTCTCTCTCTACTCTGCTTTTCAAATAAATAAATCTTTAAAAAAAGTAAAGATCATAGTGCAGTGGAGATATAGGCAAGGGCTGTAAGCAGTAATGAGAGCTGCCCATTTCACTCATATGCAGTGCATTTTTTTTAAAGATTTATTTATTTATTTGAAAGTTGGAGTTACACAGAGAGAGAAGGAGAGGCAGAGAGAGAGAGAGAGGTCTTCCATCCACTGGTTCACTCCCCAATTGGCCGCAATGGCCAGAGCTGCGCCTGTTCGAAGCCAGGAGCTTCTTCTGGGTCTCACGGGGCTGGTGCTGTGGCGTAGCGGGTAAAAGCCACCACCTGCAGTGTCAGCATCTCAGGTGGGCACTGGTTCGAGTCCCGGCTGCTCCACTTCCCATCCTGCTCTCTGCTATTGCCTGGGAAAGCAGTAGAAGATGGCCCAAGCCCTTGGGCCCCTGCACCCGTGTGGGAGACCTAGAAGAAGCTCCTGGCTCCTGGCTTCAGATCAATGCAGCTCTGGCCGTTGTGGCCAATTGGGGAGTGAACCAGCAGATGGAAGAGTCTCCCTCTCTCTCTCTCTCTCTCTCTCTCTCTCTCTCTCTGCCTTTCCTTCTTTCTTTGTGTAACTCTGACTTTCAAGTAAAATAAATTAATCTTTAAAAATAAATAAATAAAATAAAATAAAATAATCACAGATCGAGGCCTGTGCTGTCGCAAAGCAGGTTAAAGTCTTGGCCTGTAGTGCTGGCTTCCCATATGGGTGCCGGTTTGGCTCCCAGATGGTCCACTTCCAATCCAGCTCCCTGCTAATATGCCTGGGAAAGCAGTGGAGTCCCTGGGCCTCTGTACCCATGTGGGAGACCTGGAAGAAGCTCCTGGCTTCAAATTGGCTCCACTCCAGCCTTTGCAGTTATTTGGGGAGTGAACCAATGGATGGAAGACCTCTCTTTCTCTGTAACTCTTTCAAATAAATTTAAAAAATGATAAATCTTAAAACAGTTAATCAGAGATCATTATAACTGTACTAGTAGTATATCATGCTTAACCATTGGCTTGCCAAAGTATAAATCAAAGTTTGATAGAACAGTATCTGCAGCAATACTGACTCACACAGGCCTTTCATTTGTTGTTTCTCTGTTTTCTGTTTTTTGTTTTTCTTTTTCATCTCCCACATATAAGGGAGAACATGCAGTATTTGTCTTTCTGTGTCTGGTTTATTTCACCCAACATGATACCTTCCAGTTGCATGCATTTGCATACAAATGGTAGAATTTCATTTCTTTTTACAGCTGAATAATATTCCATGGTGAACGGTATTAATGGCGTGGTCTGAATGAATGCTGCTCAGGGACATGAGGTGGCAGGTTTAATTTTCTTGATGTTTTCTCCAGCTCTTGGGTTTTTAATTACCTTGCATTCATCATCACAAGCAACCAACTCTGTTTATCCTTGTTTTCAGAAGAATTGGAACGAGGAGCAGCTTTTTCAGAATGATCTGTCATCCTGACATCACACAGTCACAGTCTGTTTAAGTACACTGATTTTCAGAAATTTGTTTTATTTGAAAGAAAGACTGAGCTCCTACCTGCTGATTCACTCCCCAAATGCCTTTGGTGGTCCCTGCCTTGGGGCCAAAGCCTCAGGCAAGGAACTCATCCAGGTCTCTTAGGAGGATGGCCAGGACCTGACTACTGAGCCACCACCTGCTCTCCTAGGGGCCACATTAGCAGGAAGCTAGAAAATGGAGTGGAGCCAGGACTCAAACCCAAGCACTCTAAGGGGGGTTGCTGGCATCCCAGTGGTCTGTTAACCGCTCGGCGAAACGCACGTGCCAGTTACATTGATTTGACTTGATTCTACTTTTGTAGACCACTGAGTGGAAAGTAAGGATAATATATTATGCAGGCTTCAGAAAAGCTGTCTTCTGACGCTGGTTCACTCCGTGTCTGCACCTGAAAGTTGCCAGATGGATCAAACGCTGCCTTCTATGATCTGTCTGTCTATCTATATTTTTGGAGGTTTGCCATCTGCTGGTTCACTCCCCAGATGGCCACAAGGCCTAGAGTTGGGCTGATCCAAAGCCCGGAGCTTCTTCCGAGTGTCCCACATGGGTGCAGGGGCCCAAGTGCTTGGGTCATCTTCCACTGCTTTCCCAGGCCATAAGCAGAGAGCTGGATTGGAAAAGGAGCAGCCGAGACATGAACTGGCACCCACGTGGGATGCCGGTGCTGCAGGCGCAGGCTTAGCCTGCTGCGCCACAGCACCAGCCCCTCTCCATGATCTTCCTTGGAAGGAGCGAGTGGTCCCTTTGGCAAAGTGTGGAGACTTGTAACTCTCCGGTCACCAGGATTCCTGCTCTGTTGTACTCCTTCCTGCTCTGTCTCATTTCAAAGAGAGGGATGCAGAGCGTGGTATTAGGGTTGGCCATCCTGGTCTGATTTATTACATCAGCTGGTGGGGGCTGTTGGGAAGCCAGCTGGAGACACTGGACTGACTGCCTTCTTTGCGCTTTCTAGGACTGCAGGGATGACGTTGGTGGGGCCCAGAGTGCCGGCATGCTGGGCATCCTGGTGAAGACTGGTATGTGTCTCCTCTAACCTGTTCTGAGACAGGGTGGCGGAGTGCACAGTCGCGTACAGAACAGTCTGTGCAAACAGAAGAACCCTGGGTACTTTCATTCTCGTTCTGGCACAAAGCAAAAGTGAAATAAGGAAGAAGACAGTGGGGGGGCCCTTGCTGTGCCGGGCCTGGGAAGGTCAGGATGGCAGAGGGGTCTCGTAGTTCCCTGGAGGTCCACACACATGGACTGGGGGCATCTGCAGGGTCTGGATACTCGGTCTGCAGCAGGAACAGAGCTGAGGGCCAGGTGCTGTGCTATTGTAATGAACTCTCAGAGGCTGAAGTTGATCTCTTTAGGAACTGACCAGCGAAATGATCTGACCCTGTGTGTTAATGCCTATGGTATTTTAAAAAATACAACACCCTCCCCTTTTCTTAGGTTTATTTGAAAGGTAGAAAGAGAGAGAGAGAGAGAGATCTTCCATCCTTTGCTGTACTCCCCAAATTCCCGTAACAGCCAGGGCTGGATCAGGCCAAGCCAGAGCCCAGAACTCCATCTTGGTCTTCAGGTGGATGGCAGTGACCCAAGTACTTGAGCCACTATCTGCTGCCTTCCTAGGTGCGTTAGTAAGAAGCCAAGCAGCCAGCGCTTGAACCAGCGTTCCCAGGCAGCAGCTCGACCTACTGCACCATAATACCTGCCCCATAAAAGTTTTTTTAAATTTTTTTTATTTTCTATGATCTCCCAAGTAAATTCAGAGAAAAGGGAAACCTTACTGAGGAGGACTCAGCTCGCCCATCAGTGTCAGGACTGCCGTGGACTGACTGGTGCAGCGTCCTGGGTGCCAGTAGCTATGCGAGAGTCTGGTCAAGGTTCTGCCCCTCGTTGGGCCCTGTAGGAATGACTGGGCTGGATGTTCCTGCTGCTTCTCTTATGGCTGGTGAAGTCGCTTCGAGGAGAAGAAAGAGCAGGCGTAAGAGCTCTGGGTGGGATCGGACAGCATTGGGGACCTAATGAGCCAGATGTAGTGTAAAGGCCTCCCTGACGCCGAGTGGCACCTGCTGAATGTGGAACGACTACCACAACCACACAGCATCCGAAATCGGTGCAGAGCTGTGAGCAGGCCGTTATAAATGACACGGAAGATGAATGCTTCCAGAGAGGTCTCAGAGTTCATTTTCGTACGGTGGTGATGAAATTAATAGGCTATCCTCAAAAGGAGAAAATTTAAATGTAAAGTCACCGAAGAGTTACCACAGGGAAAGGTTTTAGAAAAAATGACTGTGTGATGTTGACTCAAAAAAATGTGGCTTCATAAAAGCTGTTTTCAGTGTAAAAATAGAAAACAGGAGAATGTAGATGGAGCTGGGGTTGTAAGTATCAGCAAGGCCCTGTGCAATCAAAGAGTGAAGGAACTGTCTGTGTGCTCGTTCCCGGGGTCTTTAAGGAAGCATGGAAGCCGTCCAGATAGTGACAGCAGTCACCCAAGAACTCACCCGGTGCAGGTTTCAATCTCTCCAGCAAAACGATCAGCCCCTTCCCAGGAACATTGCGGCCCTGGGATGTTAGCAGAAACTGAGGCAGCATGAAATGAAGTCAAGAGAAACAGCCTCACTCAGCACTCTGCCCCATCTTGTGTTCACATTCTTGCCTTTTCAATTTTATTTTCTTACTGAGGAAGTCCTCAGGTAGCTGGTTTCCTCTGTGTATTACCCTGTAAACTCTCCACTTTCGCTTGCTCACATGATTATTGTCGCTCCCCCTCTTCATGGAGGAGCGACACAATGCCCTGCCTAGGCTTCATATCTGAGTCATGGCACCATTATGTCGCTCCCCGTCTTCGTGGAGGAACGACACAGGACCCTGCACTGTTCTTCTGTCTGCTCGGCCCTTCCCGGGTTTGCTGCTGGTTCTTCCTGGGTTGGCTACTGGTCCTTCCCGGGTTGGCTGCTGGTCCTTCCTGGGTTGGCTACCATCCCTTCCACCTCCGTGGAAGGGCGGTTCCCCCTGCCACATTCCCCACTTCCGCGGGGGAGCGGCACACCGCCGGCCGGCTCTCTCGGGGGCTGCACAGGTGTTCCCATTAGATGTTCCTGGTGCATGCCGTCTCTCTCCTCCTTTATAGTCCTCTTCCACCAATCCCAACTCTGCTACCCACACGCCGAGTACGCTGCTCTCCTCCAATCAGGAGCAGGTCCCACAGTTTATTGGTTGAACTGGAGGCAGCTGTGTAGAAGCTGTTTCCCTTCTCAGCACCATATTGTGGGAAAGCAGATGCATAGAATAAGTCTTAATTCCAGTAACTTAGTCTAGTCTGAGTTGCTCCCAGTTGCTCCCCACAGATCCCCCTTTCTTTTTATTTTTGGCGTTGATACGCGCCTGTCTTCGGTGCCCCGCGGCACACACTCTGCTCTGCTTGCTAGAGTTGCCCACAGGTTCTTACAAGTCCTATCAATCAGGCAAACCGAATCCGGGTCCTCTCTTCGCCATGTTGTGAGGAGGTTTTTAGGCGCTGATGCGTGCCTGTGTTTGGTGCCCTGCAGCGCATGCTCTGCTCTGCCTGCAGGTGCTTACAAGCCCTATCAGGCAAACCGAATCCAAGCCTTCTCATTGCCATATTGTGGGGAGGCTTATTGGTGTTGATTCGTGCCTATCTTCGGTGACCTGCAGCTCATACTCTGGTCGAGCTGCCTGCTGGTGCTTATCGCCCTAATCAGGCAGACCAAATCCAAGCTCTCTCATTGCTGTGTTGTGGGGAGGCCTTTCTCTATTTCTCTATCTCCGGGCATTCCTATTTCTCCCATTTTACTTCTATCTTCCAGCATTCCTATTTCTCTCCTTTTACTTCTAAAACTTCTGTTTCTCTTATCCCTGCGGCTTCCCGGCGCCTGCCCCGAGGCTGCTTCTCGGCACCTCGCCCCGCGGCAGCTTCACAGCTCTGCGCGGCTTCCCGGCGCCTCGCCCCGCCGGCGGGCTCCCGGCTCTGTGCGGCTCGGCTTCGCGCGCACACTCTGCGGTCTCCACGCCCCTTCACGTCTGAACCACGGCCTCGCGCCAGCCCCGCGTTCCCTATCTATTCACGCCCCGTGCTCTCTCTGCACGCGGCAGCTTCCGCGAATCACACAGCGTAGCTTACGTCTCCGCCACTAGCATTCAATCCAAGTTCCCCGGACTAACCTGGCGAATTCCAACCTGGCGGCCCACGTCTCTGCCTCTGGTTCCAGATCTTCGCCTCTTGCTCCCCGGGGTGACTTGAAGAATTCCAAGGTGGCTTACGTCTCCGCCTCGGCCTGCACTCGCGGCTTCATCCTCCCTAACATTTTTCTCTACCCGGTATGTTTCCCTAAGTTTTCTTCCAACAATATTCCTCCCTCATTTCTCCTGGCCTCTCCCCACAGTCCGTATCCAAGTCTAAGTTTCTTATAGGTTTCACTTTCACTTTCAACCTGCAGTCCGTATCTGAGTCTAAGTTTCTTCTTGCTTTCACTTTAAATCCTAACTTCTTTCCCACAGTCCGTATCCGAGTCTATGCCTAGGCTTTCAATAGCTTCTTCTGGCACCTTTTTCGTCCGGCTTTTCCCTAGGCTGTTTGCTAGTCTCTCTCTCTGGCATTTTCCACTTCTTCCCGTTTCTTCCCTCTTAGGTTTCCTATCCGAGTCACGGCACCATTATGTCGCTCCCCCTCTTCATGGAGGAGCGACACAATGCCCTGCCTAGGCTTCATATCCGAGTCATGGCACCATTATGTCGCTCCCCGTCTTCGTGGAGGAACGACACAGGACCCTGCACTGTTCTTCTGTCTGCTCGGCCCTCCCCGGGTTTGCTGCTGGTCCTTCCTGGGTTGGCTACCATCCCTTCCACCTCCGTGGAAGGGCGGTTCCCCCTGCCACATTCCCCACTTCCGCGGGGGAGCGGCACACCGCCGGCCGGCTCTCTCGGGGGCTGCACAGGTGTTCCCATTAGATGTTCCTGGTGCATGCCGTCTCTCTCCTCCTTTATAGTCCTCTTCCACCAATCCCAACTCTGCTACCCACACGCCGAGTACGCTGCTCTCCTCCAATCAGGAGCAGGTCCCACAGTTTATTGGTTGAACTGGAGGCAGCTGTGTAGAAGCTGTTTCCCTTCTCAGCACCATATTGTGGGAAAGCAGATGCATAGAATAAGTCTTAATTCCAGTAACTTAGTCTAGTCCGAGTTGCTCCCAGTTGCTCCCCACAATTATGCATTTGCCCTGTCCACACAGGACCCATGCAGTGGTTGGCTGGCCCAGCTCCATGCTCCAGTGGCCCTCCCCACCCCCCACCCCCAGCCCTGGGCTAGTCTCTGTTGGCTCTGCAAATTTTTTTTAGGATTGATTGATTTATTAGAAACACACACACACACACACACACACAGAGAGAGAGAGAGAGAGAGAGAGAGATGGAGAGATCTTCCTTCTGCTGGTTCACTCTTCAAATGGCTGTAACAGCCAGGACTGGACCAGGCCAAAGCCAGGAGCCAGGAGCTCTATCCAGGTCTCCCACATGGGTGACAGGAGCCCAAACACTGGGCCATCTTTGCTGTTTCTCCAGATACATTAGCAGGGAGCTGGATCAGAAGTAGAGTAGTTGGCACTCGCACCGGTGCTCATTTGGGATGTTGGTGTAGCAGGCAGCAACTTAACCTGCCGTGCCACGGTGCCTGCCCCATTCTGTCTTTTCTGCCTGGCAGTGCTGTGGGCAGCCTGTCACAGAGGCATCGAGTCATTCTGAGTGTAGCCAGCAGCAGTACACGGACGACACTAAATGTGGACTCCGTAGGCAGGGAAATCCAGCTCACGGAATCAGGCCTGTTTGTCTCACTGATTGCTGGTTAGAAAAACCCCGAGTGAGCCCGCTGTCTGAAAGCAAGCGGAGCAGCCAGGCCCACTGGTAAACTTCCAGTGCAGCACTGAAGATGGCTGCGTGTTTCATTCATGCCAGTGATGAGCTCTCCGTGGACAGCCCCGCACCATGTTACTTTCAGTGGGTCGCATGAGGCCGATGCCCAGTAGGCATGCGTGCACTCAGTTATTTGTTAATGAAGATTTTTCACTTGGTGTGAAACGATCGTCTGGAAAGCAGTGAGGTCGCGCGCTCTCAGCATCAGCCCAGCTCCCTGTGTTCTCCCTCCACTCGTCATTCATGAGCTCTGGAGCGCACAGGCTGGAGTGGGCGGGAGGCAGGCGTGAGTGACGCAGGCTGCTTCCTTCACCCGGTGAACGTCATCGAGCACCTGCCGAGTGCCGGCCGCAGGGCTGGGTGCCAGAACAAGATCACCTCCCTGAGCTGGTGTCGCGTGCGCCTCAGGAGCCTCACTGGCGGAGCCAGACGAGGCAGCAGCGTCCTAGAAGTGCTCAGCTGCCTGGCTAAGAAACGTCCTTCTTTACCCCTTCCACCACTGAGCCGAGAACGTAGGTTTTATAGCAGTAATTTGTCATTAACTTACCTATGAAAGCAAGTAGAGGCAGCCGGCGCCGCGGCTCACTAGGCTAATCCTCTGCCTGCGGCACCGGCATCCCAGGTTCTAGTCCCCGTCAGGGCGCCGGATTCTGTCCCGGTTGCCCTTCTTCCAGGCCAGCTCTCTGCTGTGGCCCGGGAGTGCAGCGGAGGATGGCCCAAGTACTTGGGCCCCGCACCCCATGGGAGACCAGGAGAAGCACCTGGCTCCTGCCTTTGGATCGGTGCAGTGCGCCGGCCATAGCAGCCATTTTGGGGGTGAACCAACGGAAGGAAGACCTTTCTCTCTGTCTCTCTCACTGTCTAACTCTGCCTGTCAATAAATAAATAAATAAATAAAATGAATAGCAAGCAAGTAGAGACCCCTTGAGGAGTTTACATTGAGTGGGATTTCTGCTTAGAAGAAGCTGGCGGTACAGTCTGCTGTGTGGCCTATACTGCGGACGGTGCCTTGAGGAGGCCGGGCTGAGTGAGGTCCGGGTTCATCACGCTGTAGCAGCTTTGCCGCTGGTTTCTTGAGCAAACTCAGGGTCTGTGAGGGAAGCCGGAAGCCTGTTTTCCACCGGGTGCACGGATGTGTGAAAGGCGGGTCTCAGGCTTTGTGTCAGCAGGGCCAAGCCCCCAACCCCCCTTTTTTTAAGATTTTATTTATTTGAGAGGCAGAGTTACAGACAGAGAGGTCGGTCTTCCATCCACCAGTTCACCCCCCAGATGGCAGCAATGGCCAGATCTGAGCTGATCTGAAGCCAGGAGTCTCTCCCATGCAGGTGCAGGGGCCCAAGCATTTAGGCTTTCTTCCACTGTTTTCCAGCCCATAGCAGAGACAGATCGGAGAGCAGGATTCAATGGGATATGGGATTCCGGTGCCCAGGCAGAGGCTTAGCCCACTATGCCACAGCGCCGGCCCAGAACCAAGCCACCAAGAGGTGGCTGTAGAACATGGTGGAATTGTTGTGGGGGCAGCTGGATTGAGGGGACAAGAGGGCAGGAGAGGACTGGAGTTAGAGGCAGCCCTGGGGCAGCCCTGCCATCCCTCCTCCCCGCTCTCCTTTCCATCCGTGCACTCACACAGAATTTACGGGGTGCTCAGCGAGTGCTAGGAGTACACTGGAGCGTGTAACAGGCGCAGCCCCTGCTCTCAGAGAACCATCTCCGATGCCAGACACACTGACCAAGGGCCGCCAACATGCAGGCCCGGAGCAGGTGGTTTGCATGGGGGGGCGGGGTCTGGCCTGAGCTGTGAAGGGGGTTGTCAGAGGAAGGCTCTGGTGGGATGAGGGTCCTCAGAAGAGCCAGGTCCACTCTAGGTTAGCGCTGGGGAGGCGGGAGGGTGCGGTGCCTGACAGAGGTAGCAGATTCTCCCTGCAAGGACCCATCAACGGTGCTGAAGTCAGGACCCACATCCAGTGTGGAATGGCACCTCTGCGATGTTGTGCTGTGAGATTGTGTGCCAGGCCCAGCGGGCTGCCCAGAATGCCAGGGAGAGGAGAACTAGGCAGTTGTCCCGCCTGGCCTCAGGCCTGTGAGCATCTGTCACCTTTCCCTCCTCACCCCAGGCGCCACCATTTTCCAGGCTGCCGAGGTCCCTGCTCAGCGACAGCCTTGCTGCTTCCAGTCACCGCCCTGAGCTGATGAGGCCGCTGCCCTCTGGGATCCTGAGCTCCTGTCCGCACTGATCGAATCCCAGTGCCTGTCTAGGGCTGGGGGTGAGGGGAGGGAAGGAGTCACCCACGGGAGTGACCCAGTACGTGTGCCTGCCCACTGCAGAAGGCCTGGGAGAGAGGTGCTCCCCAGTGCAAGGTGGAGCCCTGATTCTCTCCAGATCGCAAGGGCAGTTGGGGAGGGCCCGGGTGCTCACGGGCGTGAGTGACTGAGCACTCTGGCTGTAGCCTCTGTTCACTGGCATGCCTTTCGTTCCAGGGAAATACCGAGCGGCAGACGAGGAGAAAATCAGCCCTCCTCCCTACCTCACTTGCGAGAGCTTCCCGCAGGCCGTGGATCACATCCTGCAGCACCTGCTGTGAGCCACTGTGGCAACGGAACCGGGAGCAACTGGAGACGCGGTCTGGATGGGTTCCTCACCGGTCAGCGCCAGGATCACTCAGGGCTGATCGGGTCTTACCCCTCTTTTCTTGTGCATTAATTAGAAAGAAAGGTATTGAATTGCAGCCAGCCACTAAGCCTCGCTAATCTCTTTTGTTTTATTTTGTAAAAGAAGATGAGACACAAAGAAAGGGAAAGCTGAGATTTTGTGCCATTCCTTTTAAAATATTCATCAGGGTGGGAGGGCCAGGAGGGGAGCCACTGTGAGGACTGGTGGGCTGCTGTCTCCTTGCTGGTGGATCAGGACGGGCTGACTGTGAATAAAGCTGAATGGTGGTTTGTAAATTATGAAGTGATGCGTTGAAAGGTGCATTGTGCTGTAGTTTGGATATTGAATTCCACTGTGAAATCCGTCTGCAGGGCCAACCGGAGGACAGGGCAGGCGCAGCAAGAGGAATTGTCCGTAGCCCACGTGACCCAGCGTCTCTGCTTTTCACAGATGTTGAAAACTAGATTTTCTACTGTATTCCCAGCACGAGTGACTTCTTTTTCTCTTCATTAGCTAGAGATGACTAATTTAAATTTAGAGCCTGATTTTAATTTAAAATAATATTTCCATTAATAACCTATTCATTGCAGATACCTATTATACTGTGTAACAGTTGTTTTGGAAATTTTATGTAAAATTAAAACTATCAGTATTTTACAGATGTTTTAATTAGACATTGTTATTAACAGGAACAGTGCAGAAACTAAAATCAAGCCTTTAATGTCTTACAGACCATGCATTTTTGAAGTTAGTGTCCACCAGGGTCCTATTAACTGTACATTTGCAAGATTTCATTATTTTTGCCTTTGACACTAGGGGAAAAATATTTTAGAAGCTATTGGGACAGATTCGCGCTTTTATGGACTTGGTTACCACAGCTGTAAAATGAAATCTCGTCTTGTAGCGCGGATTATTCTTCTCGTGTTCAACCCGGCAGAATGGAGGGCACTCAGTAAGTAATGATCTTCCTAGAACATTTGCATACTGTGATAATCCTGGGCCTTCGCAGTGTTGACGGGGCTCTTGGGCACTGAATTATTAGAACGTAATTGTGCATCATTGTAGCGTTCACCTTATTGAAGCTCACGCTGCTGGTAATGAGCTTTGGGTTCTGACGCTTGTTTAGAGATCAGCGTGGACGCGCGTAGAAGGGAGCAAAGCTAATAAATGGTAGTTCGGTGAGCATGAGCACCCCGTTCTCATTGTGGTAACTGCCCTGACGTCATTCCTAACCGCCCTGGAATGCAGAGGGCGATGTGAGAAGTCCACCCCCCCAGTCAGAAGGATCTGTGAAGTGGCTGAGGACAGGGATCCTGGAGCCCGGCAGCTCTGAGCTGGCTCTCTGACCTGGGTGAGTCCGTTCGCCCGCCACCTCTGCCTTCCGTGTCTGGACACTGGAGATAGTGGCAGTGCCCACCACCCCGTGCCGACGGTGCCGCCCACATTCGGCAGGGCGGGTAGAGCTGGTCTCCCCGAGACTGCACTCCAGCAAGGCTCCGGGGCCAGAGCACGTGTTGCCCGGGGCAGGAAGCCCGGCAGGCAGGGGGAGAGCACTGGCGGGTGCCGGGCGCCCGTGCGTGGCCGCGTTCAGCTCCGTCAGTGGTTTCTCGGCCCTGGGCGTTACCGAGGCTGGCCGGCTGCAGCATGCTGAGAGTCGCGCTAGCCCTGATGATGGTGGGAAATACGCACGTGAGAAGAGTTTTGCCCTGCGAGCCTTTCCCACTGGGGAGCTGAGGAGAGCTCGTAAGATGCTTCTCAGGAGCTGAGATGACTCAGGCTGCCCCACCCCTTGGTGTCCTTGTGCAGCAGGAGCCGGCGCTAGGTTGTGCCCGGCCCACACGCCTCTCCGCCCCCGTCAGAGGACTCTGTCTCATTCTTTTTATTTCTACTGCATCACAGATAGCTCTTACTGGAATTTAATGCTGGAGGGGCTAGCTGTGGGGAGGGCAGGGAAAATACTTAATTTTCGGATAGCTGACTTCAAGATGCCGACAGGGAAGCCCCTGTAGGCCCTGGGCATAGAGGCTCTGCTGCTTTAAACCCAAGCAGACAAGTGCCCAGCACTGGAGGGTCCAGCAGTGGGCGAGGCCTGAGCAGGCGCACTCAGCCAGGAGGACCTGACTTCTCTCCTTTGTCCCCGTGGCCGTGCAGATCTTGGTTGGAGATGTTTATCAAACAAGCTGCCACGCTGGTGCTGAGCTGCCCTCAGAGCTACCTGTGACTGACTTATTTCAGGTCAAGACCACTGGAAACACTGCAGGACCTGTTAGCTGGTGAGCCTGCCCTGGGCCTCACGGGGGACACTGGTCACCGAGGTATCTAAAGGGCTTCCCTGGGGCCAGTGTCACTGTGCTGGCCCAGATGAGTGCTGTTCAGATCCCGGCTGCTCCACTTCCCATCCAGCTCCCTGCAAATGCACCTGCGAAAGCAGCGGAAGATGGCCCAGGTGCTGAGCCCCTGTATGCACCCCGGGGGACCCGGAAGAAGCTCCTGGCTCCTAGCTTCTGTCGCCCAGTCCCAGTGATTGCGGCCCCTTGGCGAGTGAACCAGTCAGCAGATGGAAGATCTGTCTCTGTTCCACCTCCTCTAAGTCTGCCTTTCAAGTAAATAAATCTTTTTTAAAAAGGGCTTTGTTCTCCAGCCGTAGCATTTCAGTCAGTCTGCTGCGGTAGTGATGTCGGAGCCAGCGTTTGCTGTGAGCGGGGCGCCTGCATAGCGTGGAGGAGCACAAAGCTCCACGCCCACGGAGGGTGGAGGATGGGCGGTGGATCGGCCCACACTGCCCCCACCGCCCCACCTCAGTCAGCCACACACTTGCTGCCGCTCTGCCCACCTGGCGTTCCGGCCTGTCCGAGCTGATCATGCTCACTGGGAAAGGAAGTGGGGCTGGGAACACCTGACTTCACCCAGAATGAGCGATTCCCTCAGAATGACAGAGCCTTCATTCACCTTTAGCCCCACACTGCAAAACCACAGTAGCATGTTGGACAGGGACATTAACAACACCTGGTGTCGATTGCATTCTGTGGCCTGCTTGTGCAGGATGAACGCCCAGGATAAAGAATTGTATAACCCCACTAATGATCCTAGCAGAACACTCTACGGAAGGAGCAGTTGTCGGTGGAGTTGTGTGTGTAGGGCTGTGTTTGCATCATCACCTTTCTTGAACATAAGTCACGACAGCCGCGTGGGGAGTAAGTGCACGAGGGCTTAGCGCTCCCAGCCGCAGGCCTGCTATCCCAGAGCACACTGCTGGCTTCAAGGAGCAGTGTTGCTGCCCCGCAGCGCTGGGAGTCACTTAGCACAAAACCAGCTGCGTCTCTCCACGTAAAACAGGCCTGAGGACCTCCTTCTCAGCGCTTGTCTTCACGTCCTGTCCATCTGCGCTTCTGTGTGCGTCCCTGGCTGATACGCCTGAGACAATCAGGTCTGAAGTGTTCGCACTGCGTAAAGCAATAAGGAAGCCGACAGGATGCGGCTCTGGCTGCTGAGGTGCGGATCTTCCAGTTGGGAAGCAGAAGCACACGGAAGTGCGTCTGATGTTACAGAGGGCTCTGCTAGGCCCAGACGGGCTGTGTGAGTCCCCCAGAGAAGCGGTGTGCAGTGGGCCGCGTGCTGCGAAAGGCAGGCGCAGCCTCGTGAGGCCGACAGTGCTCAGAGCGCCTCTGGCCTGCGCCACGTGAGAGAACGTCCCACTCACTCCACAGCAGCTTGACCACAGAGCTTCCAGTAGAGGAGGTCTACAGACGCAGCACATACGACCTCACGCAGTGGGAGACGGCACGGGAGGCAGAGGAAGAAGCCCGAGGTGAGTAGGTGGGCAGGGAGGGCTTCTGGTGCCCGGTGATTTCTTTCTTTCCTTCTTTTTTAAAGATTATTTATTTGAAAGGCAGAGAGAAAGAGCTTCCATGTGCTGGTTCACTCCCCACATGGCCACAACAGCCAGGGCTGGGCCAGGCTGAAGCCAGGGGCCAGGAGCTCCTTCCAGGTCTCCCACATGGGTGCAGGGGCCCAAGGACTTGTGCCGACTTCCACTGCTTCCCCAGGCCACAGCCGAGAGCTGGCGCTGAAGAGCTGCCGGGACAGCGGTGCCCATATGGGATGCCGGCACTGCAGGCTGCGGCTTGGCCTACTGCGCCACAGTGCCGGGCCCAAGTCATGATTCCTACAGCAGAGGGTTAACCTCGATTGGCAACATTTTAAAATGAGAAGATTCAAATGCAAATCAGTTACTATTTTGTTGTTTGTTTATAGGTAGACTGGAAGATCCGACCTGTTGGGTCTGATTTCCACATTCAGTTGGGGCTGAGTCCCCGCTGTGTCCTGTGGCTGGGCTTCTCCAGGTCTCCATGTCCTTACCTCTGCTGTGTCTTACCCCCGCTCACCTGAAGGATACGAAGTTCCTTGTTCTCACAGTTAGATTAAGTTAGGTTTGCCTGTACCAACAGGCCAACCTCCTGTATGAATTTAAATAGACTTTGGATCTACAGTTTTAGAAACTCAAAATATAGATTAATTCTCTTTTTCTCAATGTCCCACTAAACTAAGAGAAAAGGAAGAAAGAAGTTACAAGTCTGCAAGGACATCCACACAATGGTAGAGGAGACCCCAGGGGACAAGAAGATGGAATAATTTGTAAGACGGAAGGTGTACAGAATGTTAGATAACAAAATCGGCACCAAGAAAATGCAGCCAAAACGCATCCTGTGGAACAGGCGAAGACGGGGGCAGGGGCGGGCACTCGGTGCCATCGCTGAGATGCCCCTTGGGGCCACCGCGTCCCTTATCTGAATCCTGGCTTTGCTTCTGATTCCAGCCCCGTGCTACAGTGCACCCCGAGAGACAGCAGGCGATCACTCAAGCAGTTGGGTAATTCCTGGCTCCTGGCTTCAGTGGACCAGCAGATGGAAGTTCTTTGTCTCTCTGTCTCTCCAATAAAGTGAGAAATCAATAGTTTTTTTTGTTTGTTTGTTTGTTTGTTTTTTAAATAGACTCAAGGCTTTGAGGCAGGGTTGATCAGATAGGAGGTCACTAGAAGTCGGTCAACAGATGGCTGGCGCCCTAGCACACTTTCCCCTGAGTGGCTGACAACCAACACCAGCTGCAGCGTGGAGATTTCCCAGTATTCTCAGGGAAGATGCAGCCATGGAAAGCTGGCCTGGGGACACTGGCCTTGGTGGCGGGCTAAGGGGAGGGGCAGAGCTGAAAACATGGATGAGTTGCAGATTTGCTTATGACGGATCCCTGGGTCCCTGTCCCTTAAGGTGCCGGGACCAGAGGCTGGGTGGGAACTCAGAGTTGGTCTGGCAACGTTTGGCCACTGGGGAGAGTCCTGCTGGGTGTCTGTCACATCTGAGGATGGATTGCAAAAGTAAAGAACTGTTCCCACGAACTTCCCCCAAAACAAACGAAGATGGCCGGCTCACAAGGAAGGAATACTCCAGGGAACTTCATCAGAACTTTATGGGGCCCAAGGGTGAGAAAATCTCCACAGTGTGCCTGAGGGCAAGAGTACATAAAACTGAAATTTAAGTGTTTTGTTGACAGCATGAAAGATTAATGAAAATATCTCCGATTTCCAAAACAAGACATGGTCCAAATGAATCCACTCTTGCAGAGGAACTGAGGCCAGGTCAGGGGCAACGTGGTTTTAAACAGACTCGAACTCTCTCTGCCAGGCTGAGTACCTGTGAGTCAGGTTCTTTGCAGATGGCTTCGTATGCGCTAGGACGTCCAGAAAGTCAGCTGTGGTCACTGTGTCCAGCTGGATCCCAGCTAAATTGTTGTTCTCTACAGAAAAACAACAAGGCAACACCATGGAGTGTTCATAGACCGTCTCTCAAGACACCGCGTAATCGTTCACACAGCAGGAGGCAAGACTGAAGGGGGCTGGGAAAAATTTAATGTGCAACTGAGTCGGCCTCCGAAGCCCAGACAAAAAATGTGACTGCTGTATCGTTATCACAGCATTATATAATATTTATATAGTGCCTCTAATGGATCCAGCTCATCAGAGCGCGCCAGATAAAAGGCTGAGCCCCAAGGAGGGTCTCATTTCTGGGCCAAGTGAGGAAGGAGTGGAGTGCATGAGGGAGGGGTGGTTTGACCAAAGAACCTGTTGCAAGTGCAAAGGGCCAGCAAACACAGGCGCCAGGCTCCACCTGCTGGTGAGAGTCGGATTTGTAAACGGATTTCTCTCCCTGAGCACCCGCACGGTGCTCTCAACCATACCTGACTGGTGATTTTCCAGGGCACTGAAGATCTTCCGCACAGGCCGCATGGCCGCCTCCCTGCACACCAGCTTGATGTCAGAGCCCGAGTAGCCCTCAGTCTCCTGAAACAGCCACAGCCCAGCCACCGCTCAGCATGCAGGATGCCGGAGGCCCTCACATCCTCGTAGGCAGGATCAGCACGCGGGCTTAGATCCTGTGCCTGTCACCCATGAACACTACAAAGGTTCCCAGACAAACAGTGCTTAAGGAGGTGATCCTGCTAACATATCCAGGGCACCTCAGTAACTGGAAGACAAGCAGCTGCCTGCCACCATCCAACTCGTAAGACACTGGTGCCCAGCTTCGAGGATGATCAGACTGGAGGGGCGTCCCTGTCGTTCATACGGCCATGCCTGCCTTTGGGAACCTGAGGCTGAAAGAGGAGCTGCCCAGGGCGTTTGTGTGTGTAAAAGATTGACTCGATCGCAGTGATCCTTTGTGGCTTATCACTACCCATTTTACGCACGGAGAAGCTGAGGTTCTGAGAGTCAGTGACTTCCCTGAGGTCACACAGCCAGTGTGTGTCAGGGCCGCGATGTGGCCATTGGTTCTCTGCTTCCAAACCCCACGCTGTTTCCATTAGCTCAGGTGTTTGCTGGCACGCGCTCTTCCGTGAAGAAGAGGTTCACTGTGTTGCTGGGGGACTTGGGTGTCTACGGGTCTCAAGGAAGCAGCCCCTGCATGCGCTGTCAGGACCCTGGGCTCGCACACGCCTCCCCCCGGGGCAGCTTGCCTGGCCCAGCACGCTGTACTCCAGCTCTGCGCGCAGCTCCAGGGCTCTGTTCTTGCTCACAGGGGGCAGCCAGTGGCGGATCATGGCGTGCCTGGCCTCCAGGCTGGGGAGATCAACCAGAATCCTCTTCTCCAGGCGGCGCAGCATCGCACAGTCCAGCTCCCTGCAGTCACATCCACAAACCAGAGAGCTGGGCGGGGCCGCGCACGCACTGCGGAAGCAGCCACGATGCTGGAAGAAGCATTTAGTGTGGCAGGAAGAGTCGTGCACCTAACTGTCACTCTACGGCCCTATCTAAGCGCATAGGACGATGACGTCATATTATTAGAAGAAAGAACTAGAGGGAAGGAGGGAGGGAGGAGATACATGGAGAAAAACACAACTCACAACCAAACGTCAGAGCTTCCTTCCTGCCTCATCACGGGGCAGCTTCCTACCTCTGAATTTCTGTACCTATCGCCAGTGGGTCGTCCTGAGTGTGCTCCTTAGAGCTCTGTAAGTGTTCGAGTTTCAAGCTCTCAGAGGGGCTAGAGTAGAAATTAGGAGACGCCTGTGGGTTGATGCAGTTCTCACAGAGACGGAGAACACCCGAGGTGTCTACTCAGCCTCATTTTGGCCACATTTCCCTTGACACTAAAAAGGTGGAAACATACTTCCAGGAAACATCTGAATCCTACATCCAAGTGAGCAGATTTCTTCAAAGACTGTCTTTTCTTCATCTACTATTCCTCTTGTGGTTATAAATCCATCGTCCAGAGATGCCAAACCACAAAAACAGTTACCTTTTTTTTTTTTTTTTTTTGCATTTGCTTTGTTCTTTACCGCTCTCACCTGGTTGAGATGCATCACACCCCAGGTTCAGCCGTCTCTCCCTGTGCACAACTATGACGCCTCTCAAGGCCATCATTTATATTCCAGGCGTGGGGTCAAGGACAAGAAACAAAGTGCACTCCGCAGCAGCACTTTCCGTGGTTCTCCAGTCCACGTGGGCTCATCTGTGCTTAAGTGGCTTCCCCCTCGCTCACACACAGTGCTGAGACGATGCCATCTCAGTCGTTCAGTATTTGGAAAGTCACCCCCTGCACAATAGCTGACAAGGAAGCCTTGCCTTTCACATCCAGGGATGTTCTGATACTTGTGTTTCTAAGGATGAAATGAAAGACCCTTTATCATTTAGAGTTGGGGGATGAATAGTCACCTCTGCTTACTCCCAAAACCCTTCCACAAAAGCCAGGGCATCAGCAGAAGTCGGCTTATGAAGAGCCCTGGCAGCTCTGCCAGCCGAGAGTTGGGTCACTGGAAATGGAACTGCCCTGGAGCCGAAGGACGCCCAGGTCAGAGCCACAGATCTTGTTGGCTCCAAGCTGAAGAGTCCTTTACTCAGCCCAACTTCCAAGGTGACCACTACTGCTGAGGGGATGGCCAAGTAGAGTCAGTAACATTACAGGCAGAACTGTAAACTCCCTGCTAGAGATGCCACTTGCCTTTACCTGGCCAGCTCTCCTCCCAGGCCAGCTGGGTAATGGAAGTCAACAGGGTGCCTTCCCCACGGAAGTTCACACCTCCCTTAGGATGTACCCCATGTGAAGAGATAGATAGGTCTGGGGCTCATAATTGACAAGGCCTTAAAGCCCACCTGATTATTATCAGGCCCCTTCTCTCAGGTTCTATTTGCCTCTCACTTGGAGAACTTAGTTGTGTTTAGACAGCAGCTCTGTTAGGCTCTCCAGTCATTACTCTGTCCTTTGTTCTAGATTCTATCCACTTGGGGCCTCATTCCTTTATAATCACAGCCTCTACTCTTAGATCAGTGGCTCTACTCCTGACCTGTGTGTATTGATGGTCCTCTCCCCCACTTAATGTTGTATGATTGTTCAGGATTTTCTCCACAGACAAACCCCTCTACCCACGAAAGATGAGTGGCCTTTCTCCCAGTCTTGGTTGGGGTCAGATTTAAACCACATCCATCAAACAGTCCTCACAAGGGTCCAGAGACCCCCTCATTTCCTCTCTATGAAATCCTCTCACTACTTGGTTAATGCCTCTCTTAGGATCAATGGTTGCTATTCTCACCATTTGATACTACAGTGTCTGTTTAAGTGTTTATGGCAGGTGATAATGGAACGAACCAAAGTCTTCACCAGCTAGGAAGTGCACCAAATGCTGCCACAGGGATATGCCTGGCTCCCCACCCAGGAGATCGTGGCTTGAGACGTCGCCCCACGCCAGCAGAGAGTGCCTTGTCGCCCCATGTCAGCAGGAAGTAGCTCTAAAGACAGATCATCGTTCCTCTGCGCCTCTTGGAGTTTTGGGGCTGATGTTATCCCATACAACTCCTGCTTTATAAAAAAACAGAAAGGGGGGGACCCTTCCACAATGGCACTGCTGGGTGCTTTTTTTATGACATGAGTAGAAGAATTGATAACAACAGAAGTGTAAAAGCTAGACAGCACGGTGATGACTAAAAACTGACACAGTAGAACCAAGAAGCTGCTTTCTAAGTCCACAGTAAAGAAACCATGATTTGACTTGCAGAACTCCCAAGACTCTGAGTTGTAGCTCATCTCTCCACAGGTGAGGGTGAGGCCAGGTTGAAGAGAAGGAGAGGCTGAAGCTGGCAGAAGAAGCCACAGACTGGGGCTAGCATTGTGGCACAGCAGGTTATGCTTCTGCCTGTGAGGTCAGCATTCTATATGGGCACTGACTGGTTCAAGACCTGGCCACTCCACTTCCAATCCAGCTCTCTGTTATGGCCTGGGAAAGCAGCAGAAGATGGCCCACATCCTTGGGCCCTTGCACCCACACAAGAGACCTGGAAGAAGCTTCTGGCTCCTGGCTTTGTCCTGGCCCAGCCCCGGTTGTTGCAGCCATTTGGGGAGTGAACGAGTGGGTGGAAGACTTCCGTGTGTGTCTCTCCTCCTTGCTCCATAACTCTGCCTTTCAAATAAAAATCTTAACAAAAAGAAACAGCACAATTCTTTCCCACCTCTAGGGGCCAGGGCACCGCCTCTCCCATGCCCTGGCCGAGGGCAAAACCAAAGGGCTCTGATCCGGAAACAGGCGCATTGCAAGCGGCGTGATGATGTGCAAGGTCTATTTCACCGAATGGCGACACACCCGTTCTCTGCCCCTAGAAAACTGGCAGTGTGCTCTTGCCCTGCAGGCGAAGACCTGACCCAACAAAGACAGCCCCGAAGACATTGCCGCTGGGGTTGCCCAACACAGGGGTCCGCACGTGTGGAGCCCACTGTCAACAAGCTGTCCCCATGCACACGGAGCCTCCCGCGAGGTCTGGAGTATGTGCCTCATAAACCTGAGCAGGCAGCCGAGGAAACCTACTTCCGTGGAAAGATGATGACAGAGCCCGAAACAAGCAAATGGAAGGGAAAATCTTGATGGGAACAGAATTCTGCAGTGAAATGAGACTTGAAGATGAGTATTCCCAGAGATATACGAGAAAATACTACATTCACGCAACAAGAACAAGATGCCATTTAAAAAGAGCAGTCACAGAAAAACAGACTACAAGGACTTCAGAAAAAAATGAATGAAGAAATTAAAAACAATGGAAAGTTCAGAAGATAAAACGGGAAATCTCCCAGAGAACAGGATAAGAAACAGTACATCTTTTCTCTGAAGGGAGGAGAGAACGTCCACTTTGCTTTTGGCCCTAAATACTGATGGAGTTTGTGGACTCAGAAGGCTTCCATAGCCTTGGCAGCTCATGTCAAGAGCCTTGGGTGCTCACTGACGTCATACATAAGAGTGTCAATTCTTAAATCAACAACAGGAGTCACTAACTCCCATGCAGGATCTCTGTCCTCAATGAGTTGTACTCTGAGAGTTAACAGTAAAACTTGTTCTCAAAGATTTATTTCGTGTTAGTGTATGATGTGGAGCATATTCTTGTCTCATAAGATTTAGTTATGCCAAAGTGTCCAACTTCATTGCTTGTTTTCTTAGGTTGCTTCTTTAATTAATGATAAAACTCGTTCTCAAGGACTTATTTTCTTTTAATGTATTAAGTGGAGGATATTCTTATGTGTCACAAGTTATAGTTATGTCTAAGTGCTTGCAAAAGATGTATCATTCTTGGGTGCTTTATTTATTTATTTTGACAGGCAGAGTGGACAGTGAGTGAGAGAGATACAGAGAGAAAGGTCTTCTTTTGCTGTTGGTTCACCCTCCAATGGCTGCCGCGGCTGGCGTGCTGCGGCCGGCACACCGCGTTGATCCAAAGCCAGGAGCCAGGTGCTTCTCCTGGTCTCCCACGGGGTACAGGGCCCAAGCACTTGGGCCATCCTCCACTGCTCTCCTGGGCCATAGCAGAGAGCTGGCCTGGAAGAGGGGCAACCGGGACAGAATCCGGTGCCCCGACTGGGACTAGAACCCGGTGTGCCGGTGCCGCAAGGCGGAGGATTAGCCTAGTGAGCCGCAGTGCCGGCCTTGGGTGCTTCTTTATAGTTAATTAAGTTTCTAAAAAAAAAAAGTGAAATTAACTTGGAGATGCAATGACTTTGAACAGCCCTTGTCTTGACTGTTGAACAGTTTTTTTTTTTTAATACAAATTGTTGGACTCTTTACTTAGTATGGAGTTTGTTTTCTGTGTATAAAGTTAATTGAAAATGGCTCTTAGTGGAGAATGGGACTGGGAATGGGAGAGGGAGGAGGAGGCATGGGAGTGTGGGTAGGCGGGTGGGTACAGTGGGAAGAATCACTAAATTCCTAAAGTTGTACTTATGAAATGCATGAAGTTTGTATTCCTTAAATAAAAGATTTCTAAAAAAATAAGGAAAGGAGAAAAAGGTTTTTGAAAACTGATAACATGATTCCAGGGGAACCAACAAACAATAGGAGCTCCAAAAGAAAAGAACAAGGAAACAGATGAAATCAATGAAATAATTCAAGGGAGCTTTCCAGAATTACAGGAAACAATTTTCTGCATTTGAAATATTAATAAAAATAAATTCTTAAGTATCACTAAGTGTCAGGCAGGAACTCTATCAAGCATTTTTTTAAAGAGTTATTTGTTTATTTGAAAGGCAGAGTTACAAAGAGAGAAGGAGAGACAGAGAAAGAGAGCTTCCATCCACTGGTTCACTCCCCAAATGGCCACAACGACTGGAGCTGGGCTGATCCAAAGCCAGGAGCTTCCTCAGGGTCTCCCAGGGGGGTGCAGGGGCCTGAGCATTTGGGCTATGTTTTGCTGCTTTCCCAGGAGCATTAGCAGGGGGCTGGATCAGAGGTGGAGTAGCCAGGACTCAAACCAGCACCCATATGGGATGCTGGTGCCGTGGGCAGCAGCTTAACCCATTACACCAGAATGTCAGCCCTCATTTCAAACATTTCATTTAACTCTCAGAACAATCCTATGAGACAGCTACTATTATTAACTTTTTTTTTTATTTGACAGATAGAGTTAGAGAGAGAGAGAGAGAGAGAGAGAGAGAGAGAGAAAGGTCTTCCTTCCGTTGGTTCACCCCCAAAATGGCCACTATGGCCGGAGCTAAGCCAATCGGAAGCCAGGAGCCAGGTGTTTCTTCTTGGTCTCCCATGAGGGTGCAGGGCCCAAGCACTTGGGCCATCCTCCACTGCCTTCCCAGGCCACAGCAGAGAGCTGGACTGGAAGAGGAGCAACCAGGACTAGAACCCAGTGCCCATATAGGATGCAGGTGTCACAGGCGGAGGACTAACCAAGTGAGCCACGGTGCCAGCCTCTGTTGTTAACTTTTGAAAATCAGGAAACTGAGGCACAGAGGGGTTCAATTAATTCCTGAGATCCAAAAGCAGTGAATGGTGGAGCAGGATCCGAACTCAAACACGAGGCTCTGGAGCTGTGCCGCAGGCACCACGCTCACGTCAGCCCAGGGACAGCGGAGTGGACTCGCACGCCACGTCACGGTGACATTCAGAACTCTGAGAAGGAAGGCAGGGTCGTAAAGCTTCCAGAAAGGAAGAAAGCAGGTGATACACAACACAGCAAGGCTAAGGATTCTCAACGATGATGATCTTCAAACAGAGCAGCGTCTTCAAAGTCTTGAGGAAACATGATTCCCAGAGGAGAACTTTGTCCAACAAACGAAAGGCTCTGAGGGACCCAGGACACAGGGTCTGCCAGCGAGGGAGACGGAAATCCCCAGGACGGACAGATGAGATCCCAGGGTCTCCTCCTCAGGCCCGGCGCAGGGGACAAGCAGCTCAGCAGGGAGCTGGTAAGAAGGTTCTAGAACACACAGCTCCAGGAGGTCGGAGTCAGCATGATGTGTCGGCATGCATTGAGCACCGACTAGGCAATCTTCAGAGATAGTGGGAGGAGAATGAGAGACGGAGGGGAGAAGAAAAGGAGAGGGGAGAGGGAGCTCTTTCAGCAAACACGTGAAACCATGACCCGCACCTTTCAGGAATGCAGTCCAGTTCCTGGTGTTTGCCAACCGCTACTGTGGCTATCGTCGCTGTTAACCCTCAGTGCACAGGAGTGAGGGAGGCAAGCTCCCTCTTAAGTAACGAAGGCAGGGACCAGGGACGGGGAAGCTGGGGCCTGAGGCTGGATGCAGGATGCAGGAATGCTGATCCTGTAAACGTCAAAGGCAAGGCGAGGCCGGGTCCCAAGCCTGGAGTCCAGGACGGGAGGGAACAGGACGCATGGGAACAGCAGGGCTGGAAGAGCAGCTTCCGCAGGCAGTTCCTTGGCCCCACCCCCTCCTGGGAAGGCAGGGTTCCTCTGTAGGGGTGCTTTCTGGTCGTTGCCATCCCATGGAGAGTGACTTGTTTCTGAGAAGCAGCCCGAGCGGCCCAGGAAGCGGAGCCAGGAGCCCAGCCCTCGCTGCACACGTCGCTATTGATCAGCTAATGCCCTACAGCGAGAGATTCACCTGCAAACTGCTTGTGGGCGCAGAGTAAGTGCAGCTCCGACAGCCGGACCTGATGAATGCCCTTTTAATGACATCAATAATAATAGAAACATACAAGGGAGGAAACAGGGGACAAATGGGATGTGCCCAAGAATCACTCTTTATGTCAATATATGCATATAAAAAAATTAACCTGTGGCACCCAGAGAAGATGCCCCTAGCTCCCGCACTTTGATCTTAAACCCAGTTATTCTGTCCTCAGGTTGCCTTTCCTCTGGTTATTTGGTGCCTTCCATCACTCCAGAGGCCGGAACAGCCCGCGCGTGCGAGACAACATGTGAAACGCAGAGAAAGCCCCTGGACCTCAGAGCTCGGCCCACTGCACCGGCGCCCACTGCTGGATGAAAGGCGCAGCGCCCACTGCTGGATGAAAGGCGCAGCGCCCACTGCTGGATGAAAGGCGCAGCGCCCACTGGTGGATGAAAGGCGCAGCGCCCACTGCTGGATGAAAGGCGCAGCGCTCGTTGGCCACCAGCACAGCTTACACGGGCTCCAAGGTCTTGCACCTGCATGCCTCAGCCTTCAGCTACCTTCCCAAGTGCCTGGCCAGTCTTTCCTTTTAGACCCTGTGGTCCCTGGGGCAGAGACCGCTCCAAATTTCACAGTATTTTGGAAAGCAAATGTAACTAAACTTTGTTCCTTCAATAGTTACACTAAATCATGCTGACTATCTCTGGGTAGTGTGAAGAAAGCACACTTTAGTTTTGCAAGCAAAGTCATTGTAGTCCATCCATCAGCAGTGTAGAGTAAGTGGGCAGGGCCACGTGGGGCAGACAAGGGGGCGCCTATGGCTAACACACGGAAGGTTCCTTTGTCTTCTGCAGTGAGCCCGCCTCAGCAGACCCCTACCTACACAGTCCCACTTGTGACAAATCAGTCTCTTGCCATTCCCCGAATCTGCTGCTGCCATCCTCATTCTGAGTTTCCACTCGGGCCATTTCTTTATAGGGAATGTCTACGTTGCCTGTCAAAATCAAGCCACTTCCACAGGCCCACAGCAAATACCCCATAAAGGCCTTGTCTTTGTCTCTTTTCATATCTGTTGTCAGAAATCGTCTCTCCTCTCTCCTCTCTCCAAACACTCGTGGAAATTGTAAATTTAGAGAGGTTTATTGTGGTTCAAGAAAATTTTAGAGCTAGCCTAGTTTTTTATCCCATGCACTTTCCATGAAGTAATTCTGTCCTCTTATCACTGAACAGCTAGGGTCAGGCAGGCTGAAGCCAAGAGCCTGGAATCCAATCCAGGTAATGGCAGGGACCCAAGTACTTGGGCCATCGCCTGCTGCCTCCCAGGCTGCACATTAGCAGGAAACTGGATCAGAACTGGAGCGGCCACTCAGACGCAGGCACTGGAATGTGAGCTGTGTGCGTCTGAACGGCGGAGCCAAATGCCTGCCCCTGCCCTATTTGCTGTCCATCCCGCCCACCAGGCACTGGTCATCTCCTCATAGCTATCTGTGTTTCTCACCCTCTGTCCCGTCAGATTGCCAGTTCCAGAGGCCAAGAATCACAGATCTTACACTCTCCCTTTCCATAAAGCAAAACAGGTGCTCAAGCAATGCTGCTTGGGTGGATGAAGGCACCTCAGGTGGGGAGCTCCTGGCTCCACGTAAAATGGCCTTTTCTTAAGCCAGGAGTTACTGGCAGGGTTTGGCTCTGGCTAAGCCGCCGCTCGGGACTCCCACAACCCATAGTGAAGTGCCCGGTTCAAGCTCTGACTTGGCTCCCAGCTCCAGCTTCCTGCTGCTGCACACCCTGGAGGCAGCAGGTGGTGGCCTGAGTACCTAGGTCCCTGCCACCCTGAGGGAGACCTGGATGGAGTTCTTGGCTCCCTGCTTCAGCCTAGCCCAGGCCTGGCTGTTGTTGAAAATCAGCATTTTATAATCATCACTTGTCGCTCCCCCTCTTCGTGGAGGAGCAACACAGGAACCTGCGCTGTTCTTTCGTCTGCTCGGCCCTCCCCGGGTTTGCTGCTGGTTCTTCCCGGGTTGGCTACTATCCCTTCCACCTCCGTGGAAGGGCAGTTCCCCCTGGCCACATTCCCCACTTCCGCAGGGGAGCGGCACACTGCCAGCCGGCTTTCTCGGGGGCTGCACGGGTGTTCCTTCAGCTAGATGTTCCCCTTAGATGTTCCTGGTGCATGCCGTCTCTCTCCTCCTTTATAGTCCTCCTCCGCCAATCCCAACTCGGCTGCCCACATGCCGAGTACGCCGCTCTCCAATCAGGAGCAAGTCCTACAGTTTATTAGTTGAACTGGAGGCAGCTGTGCGGAAGCTGTTTACTTCTCTCCCAGCGCCATATTGTGGGAGAGCAGATGCATAGAATAAGTCTTAATTCCAGTAACTTAGTCCAGTCCGGGCTGCTCCCCACAATCACTAATTCTAATTAACTAATCAACATCACTAATTCCACATCAACTTGCGCAATGGGAATAAAACACTGTATTTGGGGGCTGGTGCTGTGGTGTAGCTGGAAAAGCTGCCTGGCTACAGTGCCAGCATCCCATATGGACACTGGTTCGAGTCCCAGCTGCTCCACTTCCAATCCCAGCTCCCTGCTAATGCGTCTGGGAAAGCAGTGGAAGATGGCCCCAATAAAACTGACTCCTGGCCCAGCCATCTGGGAAGTGAACTAGTGAATGGAGGATCTCAATCTCTCTCTCTCTCTCTTTCTCTCTCTCTCTCTGCCTATCCCTCTCTGTAAGTCTGATTTTCAAATAAAATAATTCATTTAAAAAATCTTAAAAAAAAAAAAAAAGAACACTGTTTTTTCCCCTGTGATGGAAACCATGGAAACAAGGAGTTGCAGCGATGTTACCCAACCCACCTTGCTGGCAGTGCCTCAGAAGGTGACTTGGAAAATGCAGCCGCAGGGCGTGCACCTCCCCTTCTGAGGCATGGGCTCACAGGCACGAGAGCAGGAAGCCAGCAGGAGAGTCTGGGGCAGTCAGTGCGCTCTGTGTCCTACTGATGCCTATGGTAAGAGTATCATTTTTTTTTTTTTGACAGGCAGAGTGGATAGTGAGAGAGAGAGACAGAGAGAAAGGTCTTCCTTTGCCGTTGGTTCACCCCTCAACCGCGCTGATCCGAAGGCAGGAGCCAGGTGCTTCTCCTGGTCTCCCATGGGGTGCAGGGCCCAAGCACTTGGGCCATCCTCCACTGCCCTCCCGGGCCACAGCAGAGAGCTGGACTGGAAGGGGAGCGACCGGGACAGAATCTGGCACCCCGACCGGGACTAGAACCTGGTGTGCCGGCGCTGCAGGCGGAGGATTAACCTATTGAACTACGGTGGCGCTGGCCAAGAGTATCATTTTTTTTTTTTAATTTGGGAAAGGATTATTAGCATAACCATTTTTAAAATTTATTTATTTGAGAGACAGAGTTATAGATAGGGGGAGAGACAAAGATCTCTCTTTGTCTGCTGGTTCACTCCCCAAATGGCTGCAATGGCTGGAGCTGGGCTCGTCTGAGGCCAGGAACCAGGAGCTTTTTCCTGGTCTCCCACATGGGTACAGGGGGCCAAGCACTTGGGCCACCTTCTGTTGCTCTCCCAGGCCATAGCAGAGAGCTGGATTGGAAGTAGAGCAGCTGGGACTTGCACCAGTGCCCATATGGGATGCCGGCACTGCAGGTAGAGGCTTAACCTACTAGGCCACAGTGCCGGCCCCACAACTATCATTTCTTTTAATGAAGAATGAAAACTTCTAATTACTACAAAGAGGATATTTTCTCTAACATTTTCCCATGAAGTGGATCACCAATAATTGAGAAAAAAATAAATAGTAGGAGGGGCCAGTGCTCTGGCACAGCGGGTTAAGCCTTATCCCATATGGACCCCAGTTCCAGTCCTGGCTGCTCCATTTCCGATCCAGTTCCCTGTTCATGGCCTGGGAAAGCAGCAGAAGGTGCACCCATGTGGGAGACCTGGAGGAAGATCCTGGCTCCTGGCTTCGGCGTGGCCCAGCCCTGGCTGTTGTGGCCATTTGGGGAGTGAACAAGCGGATGGAAGAATCAACCTCTCTCTGTGTCTCCCTTTGTCTCTCTCTACCTCTTCCTCTCTGTAACTCTTTGAAATAAATTAATTTTTAAAAAATAAATAAAAGGAAAAAACTGTTTCTATTAAAAAGAGTAACTGGCTACCCAGAACTCTCTTGTTAGAAAGCTTCGTTTTTTTTTCTTTTTTCAAATTAGAGTTACAGGGTGGGTGTGGAGGGAGGAGAGACACAGAGAGAGGCCTTCCCTCTGCTGGTTCACTCCCCAAATGGCCTCAGCGGTGGAGCTGGGTGGATCTGAAGCCAGGAGCCAGAAAGTCCTGCCTGGTCTCCCATGTGGGTGCAGGGGCCCAAGCACTTGGGCCATCTTCTGCTGCTTGGAAAACCTCTTTAAAAGCTTGATGGAGGGGCCCATGTTGTGGTGCAGCAGGTTAAGCCATTTGAGTCCCAGTTGCTCTGCCTCAGATCCAGCTCCCTGCTAACGCGCCTGGGAAGGCAGGGAAAGATGGATCAGTGCTTGGGCCCCTGCGCCCACTGGGAGACTCAGATGGACCTCCTGCCTCCTGGCTTTAGCCTGGCCCAGACCTGGCCGTTGCAGCCGTCTGGGGAGTGAACTAGAGGCCAGAAGATCTCTCTTGCTGCCCACATCTCTCCCTCTCTGTCACTCTTTCAAATAAATATTTTATTTAAAAAGAAAAGAAAGCTCAATCTATGACAGCAATGTCCAAACAAGTCTGCAAGGAGACAGAGCCAAAGATGAAAAAGAAAGTGAGTGTCAGGACCAAGCAGTTGAAGTTGAAACTACGGCTGATGTGGGGGTGTCTGCCTCTTGGTTAAAAAAAGGGTCAGGTTTTAAAGGCTTGGGGCCAGCGCAGTGGTGCAGTGGGTTAACGCCCTGGTCTGAAGCACTGGCATCCCATGTGGGCACTGGTTCTAGTCCCAGCTGCTCCTCTTCCAATCCAGCTCTCTGCTGTGACCTGGGAAAGCAGTAGAAGATGGCCCAGGTCCTTGGGCCCCTGCACCATGTAGGAGACCCAGAAGAAGCTCCTGGCTCCTGGCTTCGGATCGGTGCAGCTCCAGACGTTGCGGCCAATTGGGGAGTGAACCAGTGGATGGAAGACACCTACCTCTCTCTCTCTCTCTGCCTCTCCTCTCTCTGTGTAACTCTGACTTTCAAATAAAAATAAATAAATCTTACAAAATACAAAGGCTATGGGTGGGATCGTGCCGAAGGCCTTGGGTCCATTCGAGATGAGAGGTGGAGTCAAGGCCCATCAGGCAAAGCAGAAAGCCCTGCATTGTTGAGGGTCACCTGCCCGCCGCGTAAGAGTCGGTTAGCAAATCTGTCTGGTGGCAATGGAAGCCGTCCAGAAAAATCTGTCTCCCGCTTGGCTTGGGGGCGGTTGTTTTTGATAACTCTGAACCCTGGGCTGACTCTCATTGGCATGGGACAAGAAATCCGAAGCTGAAAATTTAGCCTGATGTGGTCCAGATCCTGACACAGTGAAGCTTCTGTGTTCTCCGGAGGAACTCACGCGAGACTCCCCCACACACAGTGCGCTTCACGACCGTAAGTTCACCCCCTAAAATTCCAGACCACAGCCGACAGAAATAGACTCCACTGACACGGCGCAAAACAGATTATGTTTTAAAAGCATGAGGAAATAAAAGAGAGGTTGGTGTTGTGGCATAGCAGGTGCTGGTTCAAGTCCCAGCTGCTCCACCTCCAATCCAGCTCCCTGCTATCGGCCTAGGAAAAGCAGCAGAGGATAGCCCAAGTGCTTGGGCCCCTGTACTCATGTGGGAGACCCAGACGAAGCTCATGGCTTCAGCCTGGTCCAGCCCTGGGTGTTGTGGTCATTTGGGGAGTGAACCAGCGGATGGAAGAGCCCTCTCTCTGTGTCTTCCTCTCTCTATGTAATTCTTTCAAATAAATAAACCTTTTTTAAAAAGAAAGAAAGAAAAGAGGGAATCAAAAAATACAAACAAGAGGCTGGCGCTGTGGCATACAGGTAAAGCTGCCGCCTGAAGCGCCAGCATCCTATATGGGCACTGGTTTGAGTCCTGGCTGCTCCACTTCCCATCCAGCTCTCTGCTAAGGCCTGGGAAAGAAGCAGAAGGTGGCCCAAGTCCTTCTCCTGTGTAGGAGACCTGGAAGAAGCTCCTGGCTCCTGGCTTCAGATCGGCTTAGCTCTGTCTGCTGCAGCCATTTGGGGAGTGAACCAGCAGACAGAAAACCTCTCTCTCTCTGCCTTTCAAATATATATATATATACACACACATACATATATATATATACATATATATATATGAACAAGACAGTTTCACTTCTGGCAAAGACACAGTAGCCCGTTCCTCTCTAGTTCATACTCTCACAACTAAAGTCCCCTGGATATAGTACAACAGGTAAACCTAGGGCGACACTGAAGGGCAGACTGGCCGGCGACCTCAGGCCTGGAGGAGTGACACGGCCGGGAGCCCTCAGGCTTTTTTTGTGCCTCCTGTCCAGCTCCACAGGGTGCTGGAGAAGCCTGCAACTTGCAGCTGCTAACAGTGCCGACTCCACCCAGTGGACGGGTAAAGGGAATCTATCGGAGTGAAAAGGATCTTTGGTAACACCAGCTACTGCAGCCAAACACCAAAGGATGAACCACCTCGCTGCCCAGAGTATCCAGGGGGCCACGCTAGGAGCCAAATCCTGGCAGTGGGAAGAGGTGGGTTCCACAGCTGGCACCACAGCAACAACCCTCTGGAAAAAGGAAAGTTAACTAAGGTACGGCACACTCACACAATGGGATTCAGCGCGCAACTGCGGGTAGATTTTCAAAGTCGTCCACCATATAGTAAGCCAAGAATTAAAAACAGGCCAGAGAACATAGCCACAGGACACCTTTTTTTCGCTGTGTCACACCCCACACGCAAAAGAGATTTCCATGATTTTTCAGAGTGCACTTACAGGGTTCTATTCACTTTCCAACAACAGTAAAGCCTAAGAAATACGATTTTCAGAGTGAACACGTATGACTTCGCCAAAGAGCCAGACAGTAAAATATTTTCCCTCTTGCAGAAAAATATCACCGGGGAAGAATTCACAGGCAGCAAATAACAAATAATCAAACCATCTTCCTCGGAAGGGTAGATCCAAGGAGAATACTTGTGTCACAGAACTGGAATTATGCATATTTTTCTAGCTCTCACATTTTTCTATAAAAGATATAATAACTTTGTAATTTAAAAAATTTTTGTTCCAAGTTTATGATTCGTGTATCAACCTGTACCTTGTTAAGAAGAAAAAGCAATGCCAAAGTGGGCCAGGTTGGAAGCCATTTATGTCTGATGGAATCAAACAGACTGAGTGAGGTGTGAATGACCCCAGGACAAGGTGACGACTTAGCAGCCTCCTGTCGCCAGCATGCACCTGCCCCACAGGACCTACCCGATCCTGCGGAACACATTTCCTTGCTGGTGTAAACCGCATATGGAGGTCATGGCTTGACATAGTTGTATGGGGTGGTGAGGCTCTGTGCAGAAAGCATCAATTTCAAGCAAAACAATTTGACCACCAGTAGGCACAAAAATACTTAGAAAGATAAAAAGCCTGCAAATATGACTGAATGTAATTGCAGCGAAAGATGCATTTATCAGACTGGAGTGAGTTAATGTAAGCCGATGTCTCCCGCAGGGTTTTCAGATCAAACATTGGTTTTGTGAGATTCTCCTTGAGTCAATGACTCTGGGATCTGGTGAGTGCGGAAAGCCATGCTTCATCTTTTTGATGTTTTAAGAGTCGCGATGAACAATAGTGTCTTAAGATAGTGAGAAGCCCTGCAGGGGGGCAAACCAGCTGAACTGTCTTTAACTTAGTCTCTCTTGAACCTATGAGACCAGGAGGTACCGTTTTGGCACAAGGCTTACTGACCCGTGGCGGGTCGCTTTTGGGGAAATGCCGATCCAGTCAAGGCCAAAGGCTCAAAGAAAGGACCTGAGAGAGCACAGCTCCTCTCTGGAGCTCGGAAATGCTTGCAGTCACTGTGGCAAACCGCAGGTGATGCCTGCCGATCTCCGCCATCTCGGGCACACATTTCTACAGGAATATCACCCAGAGGGGAGGGAGATCATATGGGAAGAAGTCGGTTTATATGGGGGATAGAACGACAGGTGAGTTAGCGTGTGCCCCGGCGCGTGGCAAATTTGGCTCTGATTTCTTGCTTCCCGCTTGCCCTCTGGGAGATGCACCAGGGCAGGTGCTCTTGGGAGGAGAGTGCTGACTGCATGGCAGCTACATGCCACCCCACTGCTGCATGGGGAGAGTGACTGCCCCCTTGCGGCAGAATGCAGGGCCCTCGGGAAACTGCTGGGTTCAGAAACAGTCAAGGATCCTCCCCAGCTATCAGCTCTGATGCTATCAGCGAGCCTACACTAACCACAGTTTCTTTGCTTCCGGTCTTCACATAGGTTGGCATGGTTTCGTCCCTTCCGCCAGCAGGACAGACTACTTGAATCAGGTAAGTCTACTCCCCGCTTCTAAAGACTCAGAAGCCAAGGAAAAGGTCTGTCCAAATACTCTTGATAAAAACACAGGGCTCTCCTCACAGGGCTTGGCAGTGTGCACCAGGGGCACTTGAAAAGCCATTCAACCCTTTGAGACGGTAATCTGACATCCAGGAATGTGTCCTTAGGAAATAACTGGAATTGTAGTCAAAGATTTTTGTGCAATGAAGTTCATTTCTGTTTTATTTAAAATAGAGGAAGTTTGGGAGCATTGTATACGCCCAGCAGAAAGGGAGTGATTAATTATGGCCTATTCACGTGTGACAGTTGTGGCCAGCCATTACAAAGTCCAGTTCTCAAGGATTACTGAGTGTTCGTACTGTAATGCTAAGTCAGGGACGGCGGACACCAATGGCAATACGAAACGGTAGGTCCTTTATGGAGGGAAATTCGGCAGCCTCCACCACAAGGTCATGCACATGGACCCTCTGACGCACCAGCTCTGCTCTGGGAACCTGCTCCTACGAGCCCTTCTAAATGCCCAGGTACCACACGCACACTGTCACTCGCTGCAGCGCTATTCGTAACAGCGAGAGTAAGAACAACCCAAATGCCTGTCTAGGTGACTGGTGGGGTAATGATCATAGACTCCACATGGAGCACTAGGCAGCTCTAAAGGGAGGAAGGTAGAGCTTCATGGACTCACTTGGAAAGAGCTCAAGGACATTTTGCTAACAGAAAAAAAAAATCAAGATAGGGAACGATTTATGTAATTTGTCAACTTTATGTAATTTGTGTTAGAAACCAAATTTAGTTTTTCTATGAGGTTCTTTAAAAAAAAACAACTTTGAGAGCTCAGCAGCAGAACACGTGACAGCTTCTCTCTCTATAATGGCTGTCAATCCGTTCCATGAGTCCAGGGACCGATCAGTTATCCACCAATCATCTAGTGATGGGCATTTGGGTTATTACTACTCTTTTGCTATTAAAAACAGCGTAACAGAGTGCGTCACTTTGTGTGCTTGCTGGTGTATCTTTGGGGCTAAGTTCTTCAAAGTAGACTACCTGGGCCAGAGGCCTGATGTGCACACAGTTGTGGTAGAGGCTGCCAAGTTTTACACCCAAGGCCATCTGTCAACAGCTGGAGAGAGATTTTGGTTGTCACCACCTGGCAAGCGATGCCTCTTGCATCTAGTGAGTCCTGGCCGAGGATCCTGCTGGACGTCCTACAAGGCACAGCCCAGACCCCATAACATAGAACTGTCAGGTCCAACATGTCAGCAGTCCTGAGGCTGAGAAACCTTAGATAGCCCTTTCTTCTAAGTTAGACTAAGGCTGGACCGTTTGCCTCATCAGAATATTACTGTCACGATAGTATTTGCATTAATACTGAGAACCTCTTTATAAACACAAATATAAAATATATGTGCAGTGGCAAAATGAGTATTAGTTAATGTTAAGAACTAAGATTTTCACATTGAAGGATATACATGTAAGATCAAATGACTTAAATAAAACTCATAATCTTAAATTTGAATTGGAAATACTACCATGAACTCATTATTTGCCCGTTTTTAAAACTATGTATTTGCTGCCTCTGTCCAATCAAAAGACCAAGGAGCAATGTGCAAGATGCACCCTTGGTCATGGAACTGTGATCTCTAAATATCGTTAAGTATCCATTAAAGGGGACCAAGGTCCTGGGAATAAGGGGCTACTTCCAGGTCTATAGCAGAATGTGCAGTTGAACGTGGATCACCTTGCACAAATAACAAGGAAGTTTGGCCCAGGAAATAGAACGCCACATTGGGCTTATAGTATTACATTAGAAGAGTAAAATGACTACTGAGAGGATGGTGAATTTATGCCCTAACAAGCTGGACTCTGGATCTGTACTGTCCAGTACAGTAGCCACTGACCACATGTGACTACTGGGCACTTGACATGTGGTTAACCTGAACTGAAATGTGCTGTAAAGGAAAAATCCACACTGGGTTTCATTTCTAGTATGAAAAATAAAAAGTAAAATATGGGGTGGTTTCTATGATGATTATGTACTGAAAGGACTATCTGGCTCTCCTAGGTTAAATAAAATAAATGATTAAAATTACTTTCCCCTGTTTCTTTTTGCCTTTTCCTGATTCAGTGCTAGAAAATGTGACAGTTTATGTGTGTTTTGCCTTATGTTTCTATTAAATAATGCTTGGGGTCCAGCACCGTGGCTCACTTGGCTAATCCTCTGCCTGGGGCGCTGGCATCCCATATGGGCGGCGGGTTCCAGTCCCAGTTACTCCTCTTCCAGTCCGGCTCTCTGCTGTGGCCTGGGAGGGCAGTGGAGGATGGCCCAAGTGCTTGGGTCCCTGCGCCCACGTGGGAGACCAGGAAGAAGCACCTGGCTCCTGGCTTTGGATCGGCGCAGCACGCCAGCCGCAACGGCCATTTGGGGGGTGAACCAATGGAAGGAAGACCTTTCTCTCTGTCTCTCTCTCTCACTGTCTAACTCTATCTGTTAAATAAATAAATAAAAAAGAAAAAAATAATGCTGCCACTGAAGAACAAGTACATGGTCTTCTGAAAGGCTTTGGACTTGGAGAGTGAGACAAGCAAAGAAGTTTAGAGGGAAAGAGGAACGAAAAAGAAAGAAATGGAGGGAGAGTAGGAGATAGGAAAAGAGAAGAGAAAGAATAAGAAGGCAGGAGGCAGAGAGGGAGGGAGAAAATTGCCCAAACTGAAATGAAGTCACTTGTGTCAAGTCCTAAGCAAAATCAGAATAAAATAGCTAAGAGGTTACAAACAAAAGGAATCGAGCCGGCGCCGCGGCTCACTAGGCTAATCCTCCGCCTTGCGGCGCCGGCACACCGGGTTCTAGTCCCGGTCGGGGCGCCGGATTCTGTCCCGGTTGCCCCTCTTCCAGGCCAGCTCTCTGCTATGGCCAGGGAGTGCAGTGGAGGATGGCCCAAGTGCTTGGGACCTGCACCCCGTGGGAGACCAGGAGAAGTACCTGGCTCCTGCCATTGGATCAGTGTGGTGCGCCGGCCGTGGCGGCCATTGGAGGGTGAACCAATGGCAAAGGAAGACATTTCTCTCTGTCTCTCTCTCTCACTGTCCACTCTGCCTGTCAAAAAATTAAAAAAAAAAAAAAGAATCACGTACATATGTGCCTGCTAACACAAACTATTCACAGGGGGCTGGCGCTGTGGTGTGGTAGGTTAAGCCTACACCTGCAGCGCCAGCATTCCATATGTGTGCTGGTTCGAGACCCGGCTGCTCCACTTCCAATCCAGCTCTCTGCTATGGCCTGGGAAAGCAGCAGAGGATGGCCTGAGTGCTTGGGCCCCTGCACCTGCAAGGGAGACCCAGAGAGAGCTCCTGGCTTCAGATCAGTGCAGCTCAGGTTGTTGCGGCCATTTGAAGAGTGAACCAGCAACTGGAAGACCTCTCTCTGTAATCATGCCTCTCAAATAAATAAATAAATCTTAAAAAAAAAAACCTATTCACAAAAGACCACAATCTTACACAAAAGCTACCACAAGCTCACCCAAGAGCCGCCCAGATAAGGAAGTCTGCCCAGCAACACGCCGTGTGACCTTACGCAGATGCCGCCCTTGCGGTTGGTCTTGGTGGCTAAGGATTATTATATAAAAGTAACGTTCATAATCTTCCTCATTTTGCCTTTAAAATTTTCCCCTTGCCTCAACCCCTTTGAACATGCACAGTTGACTAAGGCACGCGTCCTCTTGGTGCAGTGCTGTTTATCTAATAAGCATTCATTTCTGAGGAATCTTTCGCGATATGTTATTTAGGTTGACAGAAGGAACTAGTGGCCACAGAGTGTGAAAAAATGTTTATAAATACTAAATCTGGTAGAAGGCTTATATCCAGAATATATTTTAAACTTCTGTAATTCAATACCATGAAGAACTTTTTAAATGGGCAAGGATTTGAAAAGACATTTCTCCCGAGAATATATGCAATTAGCCAACAACTATAGGAAAAGATGCTCAATGTCTTTAGTTACCATAGAAATAGTGCAAAATTAAAATCACAGGACACCACTTCTCAATCCACTTGGATAACTAGGCCATAATCAAAAAGATATATAATACCAGGTGCTGGCAAGACTGTGGAGAAACTGGAGCGCTCATCCTTTGCTGGTGGGAACGGAAAATGGTACAGCCACTTTGGAAAACAGCCTGGCAGTTCCTCAAATAATGAAACACAGAGTTGTTTCATGGCCCAGTCATTCCACTCACGGGTAGAAGAAGCGACAAATCGAGAGAGACAGAAGACGGATTCGGGTTGCCAAGCGCTGGAGATAGATGGAGCAGAGGGGCGATTGCTAATGGGTAGAGAGTTTCATTTGAGGGTAAAGAGAAATGGTTCCAAAATTGATTGTGCTCATGGCTTAAAGCCCTGTACACATGGTACAGTCGCACGTGGGGACACTCTGTCAGCCATGCACTGCCTGTGTCACGGGGTCCCGTAAGCTCATACTGCAGCTGAAAAGGTGCCATCGCCCAGGACGTGCGGCCACCACAACTTGCTTACATCGTGCCTTCCTCCCGCGTTGCCGGTGACGCCGGCGTAAACAAGCCTGCCAGGGCTGCCAGCTGTGTCAAGGTATAGTGCCTACAATTGTGCCCAGTTCCTAGCACTTGATAATGAGAATAAATGACTGTTACTTAAGTATTTACTCTATTTAAGTGTTAGCCAATACTTCACACGTGTTCACACCGTGATGTGTAAGGGCACCCTACGATGTGTGCACACCACGATCAAATTTCCTAGCAATGTGTCTCTCAGAGCGTATCCCCAACATTAAGCAATGCCCGACTACTTAAAACCATCAACTTGCACACTTTAAATGGGTGAATTGTGAGTTTTTTCTCGACAAAGCATTAAACGTTTCTTAAAACGAATAGGGCTGCACCAAACAAGCCATGAAATCATATTGATGCTGGTGATGAAGACGAGGCTGGGGACTGCTCACAGGATACCGCCTAGCACTAGAAATCAAGGACAAAGAATCTGCTCTGCCAGTATGAACTGTATGTCAAGATAATCAATAAAGCCTATTGGATGAAGGAAAGTTCCTATTGTAGAATAATTCCAGCTGTCAGTCCGAAGAAACGATAGAATCACACCCACGGTGAAATCACTACTCAGGTAAAGAATATCAATGGATGCGAAGACCATTGACGGGAACCAGACAGTGGAGGAACCAGACTGACACTCCTGAACCCACCAATCAACCTTGGCAGCACAAAAATGGGACAACTGACATTCTGTATACCTCTGCCAATGATGCAGTGGGATGCACACAGTATCCCTTATGCAGTACATTTGCTGAGAAAGTTTCATTGGTCTGAACCTAATCAATATAACTCCTACAGAGCAATTTGGGGGTAAGAAGGACAAGGTAGCTACTACCGCGAGGATGCACTGAGTCAAATCCAGAAAGGTTGGACATTTTGCAGGGCAATTTCCCTGGTAATCAACAGGTCAAGGAACTTGGGGCTACCACTGTGGCCTAGCGGGTTAAGCTGTGCTGGCTTCCATACTGGGTGCCAGTTCCAGACCTGGCTGCTTCACTTCCAATCCAGCCCCCTGCTGATGTACCTGGGAAAGCAGTGGAAGATGGCCCAAGTCCTTGGACCCCTGCACCCACGTGGGAGACCCAGAAGAAGCTCCTGGCTCCTGGCTTTGGATTGGCACAGTTCCAGCCATTGCAGCCATTTGGTGAGTGAACCAGCGGATGGAAGATCGATCTCTCTGTTTTTTGTTTGTTTGTTTAAAGATTTATTTTATTTATTTGAAAGACAGAGTTACAGAGAGAGGTAGATACAGAGAGAGAGAGGTGTAAGCCTTGTCTGGATATCGGCTTAGAGTAAATCAACTGTAAAAAAGACATTTTTGAAACACTATGGGAAATCTGAATATAAACTGCATAGTAGATGATATTAAGGAATCACTGTTGACTTAGTTGGGAGTGATAATGGCACATGGTAATGTAAGAAAATGTCTTTTTTAGATGTGTGCTGAAATATACATTTTAGAAATTACACGATACTTGGATATGATTTAAGATATCACAGCCAAAAAGGTGATTGGGATAGACTAAAGAATCAGGCAAAATGCTGTTAGTTATTGAAACTGGAAGATGGCCGGTTCACTGTGCCTATTTCTTTCTTAACTGTTTGAAATTTTTCATAATAAAAAGGCTTTTTTAATATCAGAAATACTCAACAATATGTGTTAGAACACACTGATCTCAAGGCACACTGAAACTGTGCCGTCCATGATATAAGGAACGTAAGCTCAAAAGCACAGGGGTATGTGCTGATCAACACGTTGAGAAGCAATTTTCTGGGAAAACCTTTCTAGACTTCATTGTTTGTTTGCTTTTTTTTTTTTTAATGGGTTTTTGCTATTTTTCCTCTATAGCCCAGTTTTTGGAGGGGCAGTGGAAATGAGCCAGCACAATTCCTTCCTCCACAAATCCCCAGGCACGGTAACCTTCCCTGTCACCTGAGGACGCCTTTCAAATGCTTCATGGATGCCTGAAACAGAAGATAACACCAAAGCCTACAAATACTACTTTTTCCTACAGATACAAACCTATGATAAAGTTTAATTTATAAATTAGGCAAAGTAAGAGATAAACAGTAATCATAAAATAGAACAATGAAATTGATATACTATACTAAAAGTTATTTGAAACTTATGAACTGTTTATTCTTGGAATTTTTTTGTTTAATATTTTCAGACCACGGTTGACTCTGGCTAACTAAAACCTGAAAAGGGAAAGAGCAGATAGGGAGAAAGCACTACATTCGCTGGGAGTGGAGAGCCATTTAGTCTGGTAGCAAGTGTGAAGGTGTCCCCAGGGCACCCATCTTCCCACACTCATGCCTAAAGCTCGGCCGCCTCGTCTCCACCCCTGCTGACTCCCTGTTACCCTGGGCTGTAAGGAGAGTGTCTCCCATCAATCCTGTTTCTAACAGATGAAGGGAAGGAGATGCCTACCTTAAAGGATTTGACAATCACATTTGTCAAAAGACAAAACTACAGCGCATTTAGTTTAAAGATCTAATTGACTTCACTTTCAATTCTCGAGTCAAATGACATTTCATTCTATAGAATCGCGGGAGTGTTCTGATGAGCAGAGCAGAAGAGGTTGGTTTCAGGGACAGAGGGGGCCTGAGGAAAGCAGGAACAAAGGGCAGATCGGTCACATCCAGGTGGCTTTTCTAGGAGGACAGGGACCAGCAGCCAGAACAATGGAAAAATAACCCATTGGCTACCAACAGGTTACTGGGTTTTGTTGTTGTCATTTTGTAAGGAATAAAGCAGAGGGAACTCCGTTATCATGCCAATCAAACAGGCCTATTTGAGAACTCTGGCTGTTACCTCTCTCTCCTGACTTTTTAGAAGGTCAGATAACAACTCAGTTTGAGTCTGGTGACAAGGAACTTTATCTTTGATTTTTAGCCTGGTCTGGTGGGGCCCAGCACAGAAGCCTAAGTCCAAGACAATGGCCTCCTGTAATATTTAACACATTTAAGTGCTTCTCTCTTTGGATTCCACTATAATACTGTATGTAAACACCTACATTTGAAAAATGTAAAATGCTGATCACCCGAGCACAGTGGGACACAGCCTGGTAAATTCCAGGCTAAGTGGAGCCGCGTTGAGGTTAGGAATCCATGTGAAACAACAGATGCACGTGAGCGTCACGGTTTCTTTTCAGGGACTTCTGTGTGGGACCCAGCTGTGCAGGGCGCACTCTAAGGGAGCTTTCGCCTTCAGGGGTGGAAGAAGAAATGGGAAGTGGAGAAAGATGTCGCGATCCCAGCTGCTAGAACACTGCTGCTGGCTTGGGAAGATGGACCGCTCTCGCCCTTGCTCCCTGTCTGAGAGTGAGAAGAGCAGTGTGTCTTACTGTCGCTCCCCGTCTTCATGGAGGAACGATACAGGACCCTGCGCTGTTCTTTTGTCTGCTCGGCCCTCCCCGGGTTTGCTGCTGGTTCTTCCCGGGTTGGCTACTGTCCCTTCCACCTCCGTGGAAGGGCGGTTCCCCCTGCCACTTTCCCCACTTCCGAGGGGGAGCGGCACACCGCCGGCCAGCTCTCTCGGGGGCTGCACAGGTGTTCCTTCAGATAGATGTTCCTGGTGCATGTTGTCTCTCTCCTCCTTTATATCCTCTTCCACCAATCCCAACTCTGCTACCCACACGCCGAGTACGCTGCTCTCCTCCAATCAGGAGCAGGTCCTGCTGTTTATCGGTTGAACTGGAGGCAGCTGTGTAGAAGCTGTTTCCTCCTCTCCCAGCGCCATATTGTGGGAGAGCAGATGCATAGAATAAGTCTTAATTCCAGTAACTTAGTCTAGTCCCAGTTGCTCCCCACATCTTACTTTGTCTTTAGCTGCTACTGCCTCACCTGTAGCTTCAAAGAAATAATGTGTGTGAGCCTATTCTTAGAACTATCATGAGGTTATAATTACTTTTTAAGGTATCTTCTCCAAGTAGATATTGCTTTTCCCTGGTCAATATCTCTTATTTCCCAATTCACTTCTAGAATTGTCTGTGAACTGCTCTGGGACTGTTTGAATACAACACTCTGGGAGTAGATTATATTTTCAAGTAGAGACTATTTAGCTCCATATTTGCTGTGCAACATTAAAAATTTTGTTCCCTCCTAACTTAAAAAAGTTTAATTTTAAGACTGACAAAATCCAAACATATTATTTCTGGAATATTCTTTGTATTCCAGATAGGTTACAGCATTTCATAGTTCTATACCAAAGCCCTACTTAATTCACACATAGCATATGTGTCCCTCTGCATCCTTAGTAGACTGGGTTCATGAGCCCTGAGGATCCTGAAATTTGAGTATGCACAAATCCCTTATATAAAAAATGGTGTAACATTTGCAGATAACCTAAATATCCCCTCCCACACATTTTAAATCATCTCTATAACTTATAAAACCCTATACAATATAAGTACTATTTAGGGAGCTGTTACATTTTTTGGGGAAGAATAAGAAAAAAAAAAAAAGCCTGTCCATGTCCAGTACAGATACAATTCTTTTTCTCAATGTTTTTGAAACAAGGTTGGTTGAATCTGCAGGTGCAGAACCAGCGGATACAGAGAACAAACTACATATAATTTGGCCTTAAATTCAAAATATCTACTTTAAGTATTGTCAGTGGGGGCCGCGGGCTGTTCTGTCTACTAGGGCAGGTCCTTTCACGGTATAAAGGACAAGAATCGGGCCCCTGAAGAGTAAAGCCTCCCAGTGTGTCCCACGGGGCTGAGGCCACACAACGAGGCCATGCCCCAGGTGCTGAATCTAAAACCTGTACCTGCTCTTAGTGGCTCACAGGAATGCATCCAAAACGTACTCTCTTGGTCTCTTACCATGGCAGGTTAGAAGCTGCTAAGACAAACACAAGATCCTCCGAGCGCGCCAGCCCATCCATCTGCACCAGTAACTCTGTCTTCATCCGAAGGCTTCCCTCGTGTTCTCCCCTGCAGAGAGACAAGGAGGCGTCGTCCTGCCACGGGGCAGAGCCGTCACCCTCACAACAGCAGTGGCACGCACGGTCACCACCAAGGGACTGCACAGCGGCTTCTGCTCAGATAGCCAGCAGAGCCTCTCACACCACAGTTAGAGAAAATAAGCCATCTGGGCGCAGCAAACGACTAGAATCATGGCATTGAAAAGAAAGCCCAAGGTTGGCAGTGAACTAGAAAATAAGCTGAAGGGTAAGCAGTAGCATCCCACCCGTGGCTGCCGGAAGCATTATTTACCCTCTTAAAAAATGGCATGATCGCACTAATCCCTTTCATTCCACAGCATACATGACTGGACTCTCACACACAGTACTGCATTTAGAATAATTTATAGATGTGTGGCCGGCGCCGTGGCTCAATAGGCTAATCCTCCACCTTGCGGCGCCGGCACACCGGGTTCTAGTCCTGGTCGGGGCGCCGGATTCTGTCCCGGTTGCCCCTCTTCCAGGCCAGCTCTCTGCTATGGCCAGGGAGTGCAGTGGAGGATGGCCCAGGTGCTTGGGCCCTGCACCCCATGGGAGACCAGGAAAAGCACCTGGATCCTGGCTCCTGCCATCGGATCAGCGCGGTGCGCCGGCTGCAGCGGCGGCCATTGGAGGGTGAACCAACGGCAAAAGGAAGACCTTTCTCTCTCTGTCTCTCTCTCTCACTGTCCACTCTGCCTGTCAAAAAATAAAAAAAAAATAAAAAAAAATAAAAAATTTATAGATGTAAATTGTTCAAGAGAAACGAACCACTACGCTGAATGTATCTCGCGCTCTTCTGATGCAGGACGGGATCATGGCACGGAAACTGTGCCCTCCGCACGGCGGATGGAGGCAGCTTTCGCAGTAACCTCTCCCCCACACCCTCCGGGAGAAAGTGTCTCCCTCCAACCTGCGGCCCTCCTACGACCCTAAGGCGGATCACAGAAGGTCTTCTATCCCCCAGCCCCAGACCCCTGCCTTAGCCAGCCATAAGGAAACGCTCAGACCTACCCGTGTCGTAAGAGCCCCCTCACTGCAGAGGCATCCTGCCCCTACCTGGGCAGAAGGAACACTGGGCAAACAGATGGGCCTGGCTGGGCTGCCCCATGCAGTCTGTCACATCTCAGCATGGCTGTCCATGCTTCAACCATGCCAGTGCAGCAAGGCCTCCATAAAAATGCCAAAGGTACAAGAGTGGGATGTGACACTGTGTCTAGACAGAGAGTCGGAGCACATGGAATGAGAGGGCTGCCAGCTGGCGTCCGCCACAGTCTCCGGCTGGCCAGTGGGGGAGAGCCCTGCTCACCAGTGTCATCCTTGTTGGGAGAGCCCAGGTGAAGCCAAGGCTGAGTTTGTGGCTCCCCCTTCTTCCCTGACTCCCTCTTCCTAATGGAGAAATTGAACATCAGTCCATGGCTATGATTTTTTTTTAAGATTTTTATTTATTTTTAAAATTTGTGGGGAGCAATCCGGACTAGACTAAGTTACTCGAATTAAGACTTATTCTATGCATCTGCTCTCCCACAATATGGCGCTGGGAGAGAAGTAAACAGCTTCCGCACAGCTGCCTCCAGTTCAACCAATTAACTGTAGGACTTGCTCCTGATTGGAGAGCAGCGTACTTGGCGTGTGGGCAGCCGAGTTGGGATTGGCGGAGGAGGACTATAAAGGAGGAGAGAAACGGCATGCACCAGGAAGATCTATGGGGAACATCTAAGGGAACCCGTGCAGCCCCCGAGAAAGCCGGCCGGCGGTGTGCCGCTCCCCTGCGGAAGTGGGGAATGCGGCCAGGGGGAACTGCCCTTCCACGGAGGTGGAAGGGATAGTAGCCAACCCGGGAAGAACCAGCAGCAAACCTGGGGAGGGCCGAGCAGACGAAAGAACAGCGCAGGGTCCTGTGTCGTTCCTCCACGAAGAGGGGGAGCGACATAATGGTGCCGTGACTCGGATAGGAAACCTGACTCGGATAGGAAACCTAGCTTGGATAGGAAACCTAGGACGGATAGCAAACTTAGGAGGGAAGAAACGGGAAGAACTGTGAAAATATCGGAGAGAGAGACTAGCAAACAGCCTAGGGAAAATACCGGAGAGAGAGACTAGCAAACAGCCTAGGGAAAAGCCGGACGAAAAAGGTGCCGGAAGAAGCTATTGAAAGCCTAGGCATAGACTCGGATACGGACTACGGGGGGAAGCTGGGAGAAATCTCTAAGGTCGAAAGCGAAAGTGAAAGCTAGAACAAACAGACTCGGACGCGGACTGTGGGGAGAGGCCAGGAGAAATGAGGGAGGAATATCGTTGGAGGAAAGCTTGGGGAAACATACCGGGTAGAGAAAAATGTTAGGGAAATTGAAGCCGCGGGGGGCAGGCCAAGGCGGAAACGAAAGCCACTTTGGGATTCTCAAGTTAGCCCGGGAATAGGGGGCGAAAAGTTAAAACCAGAAGCTGAGACGCAAGCCAGATTGGGATCCGTCTGATTAGCCCGGGGAGCAAAGGACGGGAAGCCAAACCGTGGGGCGGAGACGTACGCTGGGTTGAATTCGCCAGGCTAGCCCGGGGAACTTAGATTGAATCCTAGTGGCGGAGACGCAAGCTACGCTGTGTTACTCGCGGAAGCCGCCGCGTGCAGAGAGAGCACGGGGCGTGAATAGATAGGGAACGCTGGCGTAGGCCGTGGTTCAGACGCGAAAGGGTTAAGCGTGGAGACCGCGGAGCGCGCAAAGCCGAGCCGCGCAAAGCCGGGAAGCTGCGCAGATGAGAGAGGCGCGCGGGCTGAAGCGGCGCAGAGCCGGGAACCCGCCGGCGGGGCGAGGTGCCGGAAAGCTGCGGGGATAAGAGAAACAGAAGTTTAGAAGTAAAAGAGAAATAGGAATGTTGGCAGACAGAAGTAAAATGGGAGAAATAGGAATGCCCGGAGATAGAGAAATAGAGAAAAATAAGGCCTCCCCTCAACATGCCAATTAGGAGGCTTGGATTCGGTCTGCCTGATTTAAGGCGGTAAGCGCCAGCAAAGCTCGACCAGAGTATGAGCCGCAGGTCACCGAAGACAGGCACGAATTAACATCAGTAAGGCCTCCCCACAAAAAGGCAATGAGAAGGCTTGGATTCGGTTTGCCTGATAGGTTTTGTAAACACCTGCAGGCAGTTCTAGCAGAGCAGAGCATGCGCTGCAGGGCACCGAACACAGGCACGCATCAGCGCCTAAAAACCTCCTCACAATGGCGAAGAGAGGACCCGGATTCGGTTTGCCTGATAGGACTTGTAAGAGCCTGTGGCAACTCTAGCAAGTAGAGCAGAGTGCCGCGGGACACCGAAGACAGGCGCGTATCAACGCTAAAAAATAAAAAGAAAGGGGGATCTGTGGGGAGCAATCCGGACTAGACTAAGTTACTCGAATTAAGACTTATTCTATGCATCTGCTCTCCCACAATATGGCGCTGGGAGAGAAGTAAACAGCTTCCGCACAGCTGCCTCCAGTTCAACCAATTAACTGTAGGACTTGCTCCTGATTGGAGAGCAGCGTACTTGGCGTGTGGGCAGCCGAGTTGGGATTGGCGGAGGAGGACTATAAAGGAGGAGAGAAACGGCATGCACCAGGAAGATCTATGGGGAACATCTAAGGGAACCCGTGCAGCCCCCGAGAAAGCCGGCCGGCGGTGTGCCGCTCCCCTGCGGAAGTGGGGAATGCGGCCAGGGGGAACTGCCCTTCCACGGAGGTGGAAGGGATAGTAGCCAACCCGGGAAGAACCAGCAGCAAACCTGGGGAGGGCCGAGCAGACGAAAGAACAGCGCAGGGTCCTGTGTCGTTCCTCCACGAAGAGGGGGAGCGACAAAAATTTTTATTTATTTGAAAGGCAAAATTACAGAGAGGCAGAGAGAGAGAGAGAGAGAGAGAGAGAGAGAGAGAGGGAGAGAGAGAGGGAGAGGGAGAGGGAGTGGGAGAGGGAGAGGGAGAGGGAGAGAGGTCTTCCATCTGCTGGTTCATACCCCAGATGGCCACAATGGCCACAGCTGCGCCAATTGGAAGCCAGGAGCCAGGAGCCAGGAGCCTCCTCCAGGCCCTCCATTGCCCTCCACTGCCCTCTACTGCCCTCCCAGGCCACAGCAGAGAGCTGGATCGGAAGTGCAGCAGCCAGGACTCAAACCCATAGCCCATATGGGATGGGCTCAAACTCAAACTCAAAGCCCATATGGGATGCCAGCACTGCAGGCGGCAGCTTTACCTGCTATGCCACAGCGCCAGCCCCATGGCTATGATTCTTTTAACATAAACACAATCTAAGAAGTGTCCAGCACACCTGCTCTTATCCCCAAACCCTGAAAGACTAGTCAGAGAGTATTCAAGCTCCAGACAAGAAAACTGAAATTCAAGGCAAAACCTGGAGCACACTCAAGGATAACAGATGGAGAGTTTTGCAAATTCACCCAACCAAGGCTGTGGGGAACCCCAGGGATGGGGATGAACAAAGCAAATGTGACAACCAGCGCACAGGTGGTAGGGCAAGGCCGGCGGGGGTGCTGTCTTTGCCAAGGGCACGGCTGTGAGGGTGGGCAGGGCTGGTCCCAGCTGGGTCATCTGCTCACAGAGGCTCCAGCCTGCAGCTGGGAAAACACGAACAAAGCCACGGCAAGTGTCCCACTGCAAGCATTGCCGGAAAGCCCTGGGACTCAGGTGCACCTCCATGCTTGCCCTTCCCTCCTGGGAAAAGGTTCCCAAGCAGTAAAATTTCCTAATGACACTCTAGTGACACAGCACTTCCAACAATTTTGCTTTTTATAGCTATTAGTTCTGCCTGGAGGAGAGGCCATTAAAGGTCATTAATAAACATGGCTGTGCTGAGATTGCCCTCTGAGCTGTTTTTTTTTTCAAGCCAGCAGCACCAGCTTTAGAGACAAATTTCAAAGAAAAATACCTTGGATCAAGATAGGAAGCTGGGGGCTGGTGAAGTGGTGCAGCGGGTTAAGCCGCTGCTTGCAGTGCTGGCATCCCATATGGGCACTAGTTCGAGTCCCGGCTGCTCCTCTTCTGATCCAGCTCTCTGCTACGGCCTGGGAAAGCAGTTGAAGATGGCCCAAGTCCTTGGGCCCCTGAACCCGCATGGGAGACCAGGAAGAAGCGCCTGGCTCCTGGCTTCGGATCAGTACAGCTCCGGCTGTTGCCGCCATTTGGGGAGTGAACCAGCAGAGGGAAGACCTCTCTCTCTGTCTCTGCCTCTCCTTCTCTCTCTGTGTAACTCTGACTTTCAAATAAATAAATAAATAAATCTTAAAAAGAAAAGACAGCCATTTAAAAAAAAACAATAAAAACAACACAAGTCCAACCATTGTGGTCATCTAGGGAGTGAACCAGTGGATGGAAGCTCTCTCTCTCTCTCACTCTGTATCTCTGCCTTTTAAATAAATAAATAAATCTTTTTTTTTAAATCAACACAACAGGGCCAGCATTGTGTCACAGCAGACCAAGGAACACTGATTCTGACCCAGCACCCTGCAAATAGCTTTGGAAAAGTGGCAGAAGATGGCCTAAGAGTTTGGTCCTCTGTCACCCACACGAGATGAAGTTCCTGGCTTCAGCCTGGCCCAGCGCTGGCCATTACGGCCATTTAGGGAGTAAACCAGCAGATGGAAGACTCCTCTCTCTGTCTCTGTCTCTCAAATAAACAAATCTTAAACACACACACACACACACACACACATGCACACGCGCTTCAGCCTTTCCCAAGCCCAAACAGAAGCTCATCACAGTCTGAGAAGTGTTCCTTCCGGCTGAGGACATCAGTGCACACTTAATCTTTAGAGATCACACAGGTGACATATTTAAGATCAGGCACGCTGAGCCACAACCTGATGTCACTGAGAAGTGGTAGCTTCCAGGGCAAGGATGGCCTTGGGGGAGTGGAACGTGGGCGTGACCTTTGCCCTGCCTAAGTGGGCAATCCCCACGGCCCAGGGCAGCCCCTCTGGCTCCAGGGCAGGTGGTCATGGATGGCTATTTTGAGCCAGCAGAATGGGTAAGGCAGCCTGGGACCCTGGGGCTGGGTGATTTTCGGACCTGAAAACCACTCTGTGGGGAAGGGGGGAAGGAGGATGACACATCCTCCGGTTATAAAAAGTACTTCAATCAGCTCTTCAGTTAACAGGATCTGATTTAAAGACCTTTCCGCGTGTCTGCAGAAAATCTGTGGGCTTATTAATCGGCTCATTCTGCTGGTAAACGTCAATGAGCTTCCGACCATCAAACACACGCAGAAGTGGGGAGAAATGACGACCAAACCCCCCCTGGCCATTACCCGGGAGCCATGCCTCTCTGGCTCATCACCGACTCCAGCTCGTCCAGGAAGATCGTGGAGGGGGCGTGATAGCGGGCAAGTTCAAACAGCACCTGGGTGAAGAAAAAGCAAGCGCAGGTTCAATTTCATACACTCAAAGTCCTCAGATGCCCTCAGAGATTAAAAGCTTAGAATGAGTGTAATAATAAGCATTTATGCTACAATCAGTTTTTTACAATAACTTTATAATCCTTACCATTATTTCTCCCTGCCACCACACCACGAAGTTGGATGGTCCAATTACTTCCATTTATCACTTGATAAAAATCACACTGAGAGAACAGGTGCTTAGTTCAAGGCTACTAATCAGGCATGGGAGAGCTTAAGATACAGCTCAGTTCCCAAACTTAGCCCCTGGGATACCCTGACAATCACATGTTCCGCGTGGACACAAAGGCCTGGGAATAGCTTTCATCCCTTGATGATTTCCCCCTTAACATCTGGGACGATGGCAGGGTTATTCTCAGAAGGAAGAACTACAAGAAAGGCGGGGCTCCAGGCAGGGGGAACAAGACTGAAGCCTGAAGAAATTTGCCAATTTCTGCTCCCCAAACTGCTTCCTGGAGACCCTGTGCCACCTCAATACTGCTGTGCACTTAGCTCAGGTACTTGAAGGCAATTCTTGATTGAGTAAGATGTTCTATTCCAGAATAAAATATTATAGACCGAGCAAGAACAGGAAAGTAACCAGCAAAAGAACAGACATATAAAAGCAAAATAAAGAACCCTGAAGGGAGATGTGGTGGTGATGAAAAGAATATAAAAACCGAAACCTTTTTTTTTTTTTTTAACCTTCAAACTGATCTCTTGAGCATCATATACAACTCTTCACGGCTTGAGCAGAGAAAGTGGCTGCGATGCAGAAAAGAAACAAGGTTCTTTAATAGGTGCGGGGGATTTACTCTCCATGTTACTCGGCACTAGCAAAGTATTACCAAGAGGGGAAGGCTCAGACAAAAAAAGCCAGACTGTGGCTGTCACTCGTAGTGGCAGGTTATACCTTGCAGGTGTCTCTGTCACCAAAATGGGAAATTCCTCGTGCATGCAAGCTCCCGTGCCAGCTCGCTCTTTTCACAGAATCCTGCTTCATTGGAACAATGGGCTGGGTCTAAAGAACTGAGGGAACAATGACAGTGCACAGTGCACGGACACTCATCACAAACGCCTTTTAAATTCAACGGAGAGGCCGGTGCTGCGGCTCACTAGGCTAATCCTCCGCCTAGCGGCGCTGGCACAGCGGGTTCTAGTCCCGGTCGGGGCGCCGGATTCTGTCCCGGTTGCCCCTCTTCCAGGCCAGCCCTCTGCTGTGGCCAGGGAGTGCAGTGGAGGATGGCCCAGGTGCTTGGGCCCTGCACCCCATGGGAGACCAGGAAAAGCACCTGGCTCCTGGCTCCTGCCATCGGATCAGCGCAGTGCGCCGGCCGCAGCGCGCCGGCCGCGGCGGCCATTGGAGGGTGAACCAACGGCAAAAGGAAGACCTTTCTCTCTGTCTCTCTCTCTCACTGTCCACTCTGCCTGTCAAAAAATAAAAATAAAAAAAAAATAAAATAAAAAAAAATTCAACGGAGAGCAACTATTTAGAAGCAAGTAACGTTTCTTCCTTGTCACAAAAAGAAAAGCCCAAACATCTGCCATACTAATGGTGATTACAACAGCAGCCATCTACCCAACAAAAAATAGAGCGCTAGAGCTCTCTCGCAGAGCCACACTCATTGTTTAGGTGCTCACTTGGCAGCAGAGAGACCAAAAGCCTCTACTAGACCAAAGATTCAGTTGGAAGGCAGACCGTATTTGGAGCCTAGGTCTCCCACGCCACTGCTCTCTCCATTCTTAGACAATAAATAGAACCCCGGGTAAGTGCTTCTGGAAGCATTAGACTAAAATTTTCAGAGGTACATGGAGGACGGTAAATCATACAGTTGGGGGGCGTTCAGAAATGTAAGGATCAACAGGTGTATGCATTTGCTAAAAAGACCACTCAACTATTCAAGAGCGCTCAACTCCTAAGAGACACGAACATTAGGAGGGGAGGCAGGAACATAAGCCAAAGTTTCCCTATAAATAACTCTCTAATTGGAACGGAAAGAGAAACAAATGGTAGAAAAAGCTTCTCTGAGTCACGGGATGGCCCTGAAGGGCTTTCTTCCTCTGGAAGCTTCTTGGGGAGGAGCCCGACATCACGCGTAAGATTTTCCAGGTAGCGACCTTTCCAAGAGCTCAGAAAATATGGAGAAAATAATTTCTGAAGGGAAATGGGACAAGATCCTTCAAAGTTAGCAGAGGTTGGGTGTTTTCCTTGAATGATTTTTCTAAATCTCCATTCCTAAAAATGCATTTCACAGGAAAAAAGAAACACACATATCTCCTAAGGGTATAAAAACAAGCTCAAGTTCATTCCAAATCAAAGAAATGTACACGCAACCACCGAAATTTGCTTTTCACCAGTAGACTGGCAAAGATTTTTTTTTTAAGTTTTGGTTACTACACAGGCAGAGTTAGACAGTGAGAGAGAAAGAAAGGTCTTCCTTTTTCCATTGGTTCACCCCCCAGATGGCCGCTACGGCCGGCGCTCTGTGCCTATCCGAAGCCAGGAGCCAGTTGCTTCCTCCTGGTCTCCCATGCGGGTGCAGGGCCCAAACACCTGGGACATCCTCCACTGCCTTCCCAGGCCACAGCAGAGAGCTGGCCTGGAAGAGGGGCAACCGGGACAGAATCCGGCACCCCGACCGGGACTAGAACCTGGGGTGCCAGCGCCACAGGCGGAGGATTAACCAAGTGAGTGGTGGTGCCGGCCAGCTTTGAGTTTTTTTAAGAATTATTGTTGGCTGACATTTAGTTCATTGAAATCCAGCTAACTAGAATCACACGGAAACCACAAATGTAGCAGCAGCTAAATTCATGCCTCATTTTTGGACCTGGCACTGAGTCAGACCAAAGACAAAGAACAAAAACATAGATGGCATCAATGAATACTCCCACAAGTTAGAAGCTTGAAGAGGTGATAAGAGTCTATAAAAACATATGTGCTTGAAACAATTTGAGAAAAATATCAAAGTAATAAATGATTGGTTAGGTGAACCAATTCTTTAAAAATATTCTATTACAACTTCCAAATAGGCCATAATCATTAGGAAATGAGTCATCCAAAGGAATGTAACTTCAGGATAATATTGTAATTTATTTTAAAAATAGATAGTATTTTATATTTACTTAATATTACTTATCATGCTACAGACTGATGACAGCATTTCTCACAAGGATCCATTTCATTGTGAGTCATAAATCATACACAGGTGTTCTCTTAACTATATAGTGAAATTTTATAATATGGATTATACCAGGAAGACTATGAAGAAGTTACTGTGAAGACAGAAACAAGTTCATCAGGAAGGCAGGGCATGGGTGCTGTGGAGGAAAAGTTGCTCAGAGCATCAGAAAGAATAATTAAGTTTTAAGTTTCCTTATTCTTCCTTAGAGTAGCTGGTAGAGGGAGGAGCACAGAGTAATCGCCTTTCAATAAATGTTAACTGGATAGACTGCACATGCTGACTAATGAGCGCTTCTTCAATGATGAAAAACAATAGGTTACTTCAGAGACAGACTTTTCCCAGTTTCTATTCCTAAGCTACACAAATTGAAAATGGGCTGTTGGTCTAATTCCCAAAGGAAGGGAGAAGTATGTCTTGCTGATGGAGGCATCATTAATACCCACAAGTTATAGTCAATCCCTTTGCCAAGCTTTTGGGAATCAAGATCATATGTTTTTTAAGCCAATTGGAAGAAGATCCCAGTTAAAAATAAGAGGGGGAATAAGAGAGGAGGAGGTAGACTACAACTGTAAGGCAGTATAGTTCTGCATACAGTCCTATAGACTTACTTGTAGGGTACAGCCTAAGAACTTGTCAAGGGACTCCAAACCCATAAAAATTGGTGGAAAAAATGCCAACTGTTAAAATGATCATAATAAATGTTAAAGTCAACATATAGATAGGTTTAAGTATAAAGTGATCATATAAATAACATAAAGTGCCTGGTAATAATAACAGAATTAAAAAGGAAGGAAAGTCCAATATGGGAAACAGTCCACACAGCAGACTCCTAGAATGACATTTGCTGTAAATAACACTCTGACCTCAGAATCAATCCTTAAGGCTTCCTGGTCTGGCTGAAAGGCCTGTGAGAGCATTTCAGGCAGGGAAATCCAGGACCCTTGGCAAAAAAAAAAAAAAAAAAAAAAAAATAGCCTACACGGAGGATCTCTGTGAGACCTCAGTGGAAAGAAAGGGCCATCAAAGAAGGATGCACTCTTCTCTGAAGGGAGGCGAGAACATCCACTTTGCTTATGGCCATGTCCAAATACTGATGGAGTCTATGGTCACACAAGGCTTCCATAGCCTTGACAGCCCATGGAAAGAGCCTTGGGTGATCACTGACATCATAAATAAGAGTGTTAATTGTTAAAGGAACAACAGAAACCACTGCACACTTACTCCTCATGTAGGACCTCTGTCCCTAATGAGTTGTACTATGAGAATCAACTGCAAATTTTGTTCCCAAAATGTACTCTATATGTTGTGTGTGTGCATGGGTGCAAGCTGTTAAAGTCTATGCTTAACACAGACACAAAGTCAAACTAAAAATGAACCATAATGAAGAAGGGGATGGGAGAGGAAGATGGAGAGGAAGGTGTGATGGGAGTTTGGGGGAGAGGAGGATGGGTATGGGGGAAAGAACCACTGTATCCCTAAAGTTGTATATATGAAAAAATGCATTCATTAAATAAAAACTTTAAAAAAATCCAGAATACAATCTAACACAAACATCACTTAAAAGCAAATCAGCTCCGGTGTCATTTGTAGCCCCGTTCTCTGCTAGACCTCATTTTTAAAAACACCGAAATTAAGAATTCCTACCCGAACGAGTTTTTCTGAATCCCCTCTCCACTTGCTGACGATGGTGGACGCGGAGATGTTAAAGAAGGTGGTTTTGCATTCAGTGGCCACGGCTTTGGCCAGCAGAGTCTTCCCTGTACCTGGAGATACACGTGGATAAGACATCGGCCTTCCGCTCAAAGCCGGAAGTCGCCTCACACTGCTGACGGAAGTGGTCCTCCACTCTCATTTGCCCCAGGGCTTAAATGGACCATGCGCTTGATCGTGTTTACCTGGCGGGCCGTAGAGCAGTAGTCCTTTCCAGGGAGAAAGAATCCCGGTAAACAGCTGTGGATACTGTGGGAACAAGGAACCACGATGAGGCTGGACACGGTATGTCAGCTGTGCACCCTTAGCGAAAGCAACAACACTAGAGTGAAAAGGGCACCCCTCTAAGATTCAAGGCTGTGTCTGTGTATGTCTCATGGCTCCCAATTTGATTTTCACACTTGGTGAAAATGCCTGGCAATTTTTGTAACTTCCTAAAAGAATAATTTTCTTAAAAGTGTAGGCACTTTTCCTGTCCATTACAATGGTTATTTCTGACACGCATCATTTCCCCCCAGAGTCCTGCATACGGAACATCTGGCAATCTTTTGAATGATGTAAAGCAGGTAAAAACTTTAAGATAAGCACTGCAGGGGCAGGTGTTTGGTGCCAGTGGTTGAGTCAGCACTTGGAACACCTGTATTTCACATCTGGGTGCCTGTTCGAGTCCCAGCTCTGCTTGCTATTCCAGCTCCCTGCTAGTGCACCCTGGGAGGCAGCAGGTGGAGGCTCAAGTACTTGAGACCTTGCTACTCAAATGGGAACCTCAGATTGGGTTCTGGCCTCCTGGCTTTGGCCTGGCCCATCCCTGGCTGTGTTGAGGGCATTGGGGGAGTGAACAAGCAAATGAAAGGTCTCTCTCTCTCTCTCTCTCTCTCTCTCTTTCCCCCTCTCTCCCTCTCCCTCTCCCTCTCCCTCCTTCTCTCCCCCTTTAGAATAATAAAAAACTTTTAAAATTTTTAGAAGAGAAATATTGGAACCAACAAATAAGTGTATGTAAGCAGAGTACAAAGCTATGCTGAAGCCTGTCTCAGAAGCCGGGAACATTCAGTGGCAAATGCATGAGACGCTAGACTCCAAAGAACATGCCCACACTTTGGTGAGTCTCTCAAAGTCGTTCGAATTCAAACAAGCTAGTGGGGTGGGCAGGGTTGGTGGAGAGAAGAGGGGCAGAATAATTCATAGTAAAATCATAACTAGCTATTGCTTTCTTGCTGATGCCAATCAAGTACACCATCATCTACAGAGTATGTAATACTACAGCGACAACACATCCAGAGTTGTACTATCCATTCAGAGAGTTTGCTGCTGTAGTTCTGCTTATAGAAAAAGGTGAGTCATGGCCAGCACCGCGGCTCAATAGACTAATCCTCCAGTTGGGGCACCAGATTCTGTCCTGGTTGCCCCTCTTCCAGTCCAGCTCTCTGCTGTGGCCCGGGAGTGCAGTGGAGGATGGCCCAAGTCCTTGGGCCCTGCACCCACATGGGAGACCAGGAGAAGCACCTGGCTCCTGGCTTCAGATCAGCACAGTGCGCCGGCCCCAGCGCGCCTGCCGCAGCAGCCATTGGAGGATGAACCAACGGTAAAGGAAGACCTTTCTCCCTGTCTCTCTCTGTGTCCACTCTGCCTGTCTAAAAAAAATTTTTTTTTTAATTTTTTTTAAAAAGAAAAAGGTGAGTCAGTAAGCGTCTATTCATTCTTAACACCAATAATTTCTTATCTCCATGTCTGAACACAGGAAGCCAGAGGTGGGAAATATGATCAAAATCTAGTGATATTTGCATCCTTAGAACAAAATTGTCCCCAAATCAGGGGCTGCATGGGCTCAGTGATGAGAATAAATACTTTATTCAATAAAATAAACTTGTAATTCTGGCTGCAGGAGATTATGAAAAATGGCCACAAGTTGCTGATAGCTCCTTCTTTTAAGAGGTAGAGTCTCTGGGCCCACTTGAATCTGGGCCCAGCTTTACAGCTTCAGCCAATTCTGGCAAATATAAGGAGCAATTTGAAAATATAAGTCTGGCAAGTACAAGAACTATAAGAAAGGCACATGCAAAATGTTCGTGACTTCGGACTTTCTTGTCCCTGAGAACCCTCTGTGATCAGACTGGGCATGCCTGCTAAAGGATGAGAGGCCACATGGAGGAAGATCTCAGCTGCCCTGGGTCTTTCAACTTTTCCAGCCACTCTGGCTGATGCTCCAGATGTGAGATTGAGTCTGGCTAATAACATCATTTGGAAAAGAGATGAACCAGCCCAGCTGAGCTCAGCCCAAAGTGTCTACCCACAGAATTATAGAAGAATAGATGGTTGTTGCTCTAAGGCACTAAGTTGTAGGGTGGTGTGTTACACTGCAAAAGCTAACTGATACACTAACCTTCTTATTACCACAGTTACAAGCCAAACATGGAGCATAGTGTTTTCTATTTTTCTACCCATTTTGTGAACCACACAGAGACTTGTCAAGAATAAGTCATGAGCATAACAGGCTGGCTGGGCTTCTCCCTGCCCTGGAAGGAGCTGTCTGATCTTCACAACCAGCCAAAAGAAAAGCCCCCCATAACACTGGGGGTGGGGGTGAGGGAAGGATATATGAAAACAAAGTAAAATGGCTCTGTCCAAGGGGAAGTATTTCTACTATAATAAGTATGTTTGTAGGGAGGCAGGCTAATTGAGGCAATCTATAGCAGCTGACAATTCATATATACAACAGACTTTTAGATCTTAAATTATCACTTAGAGCAAACACCTGCCTTGAACTAATATGTAATCCAATTTTAAATCGACTATCTGGATGCTCCAGTGTTCACAATGTGTTGTGACACAGGCAACAAGTTGATTTGTAGACAGAAATTCATCCTGCCCTTCCCTTCCTGCTGGGTGCGTGACATACAGCTTGTCCAATGGATAATGAACAGAAACAACCCCCAAGAGGCTGCCCATCCTCACCCGTATAGGATATACAACAGCTTCTTTGACTAACTGCTTCGCTGCATCCAGTCCAATAATGTCATTCCACTTTATGTTTGGATTATGGAGATAAATGTCCTGCAATGCACATTTGATCATTTTGTTAAAACTAATGTTTCCCTCTGTAGCTGTAATAATAAACACAGGAGCAAAGAATGCTTGACTTACAATAGAACATAAAGTGATGGTGAGAAAAAATTTTTCATATTAGACATATGTATGTATGTATATAGTGTATACAGGTGTATATGTATTTTATAATTTGTATATATATATATAGTAATTTAGGGTTAGTTCACCAAAGGGATTGCATGAAAATATTCAGTGATTTTCCCTGAAGAAGATATTGATGATATGATATGGTGCTTTTAGAGGGGGAAAATCTGCTAACAATGGACTCTACCTGTCTTCAGTCAATAGCCAACCATGCTGATTTATGGCCATAATCACAGAAGCTACCGAATATGCCTTCAAATTACACTAGCTTTGACTGGGAAGCACAGTTGCTAGCAGGCCCAGGCCTCTCTCCTGCTCCTTGATCTTGCAAACACTTTCTTAATTTGTTGCATACAGGAAATACTGCTCCTCTGAAACCAATTTCTCTTTGTTCCCTAGTGATCGTTCCCCACCTTTAGCAAGAGCAATTTCTCCGACAGAATTCAAGGCAGGGGACGGCCAAGCCCAAGCGCCTTTTTACCCTCATAGAGGAGAGCCCTGTAGCAACCATCTAGGGTAATCAATTAAGGTAGCTTTTACTGATAACTAATTTACAGATTCCAAACTTCAATTTCACCAGACAGCTCAGATCTCTCACTCAGGGACCTTTCTCCGCAGGAGCTATTTTGGGCAAACAATATCTGGAATGTTACATCAAAAAAAAAAAAATGCTCTTTCCAAAGTCATTCTGGATGACTACAGAGCAAAGCTGGAAACTACTCTTGTATTTATTTAATTATTTTAATGAGTAGCATATACACATGACTCAAAAATATAAAAGTACATTTTTAAAATGCTGGTGAAAGGTTGGCTCCCCCTCCTGTCCTCCATCCACCCAGTTCCCTCCCCAACAGGAGTTCCAATTCGATTACTGACACTATTTATACAAGTGATTTGAGTTGTGCGAAATACAGATTCCACTCTTGCATGGGATGACAGAGAATTCGGTCTTTCAGAAGTCTTGGGAGAATCCATAGGGTCTTAGAACCTGGGTCTGGGGCCAGCACCATGCCATAGTGGGTAAAGCCACTGCCTGCAGTTCTGGCATCCCATATGGGCATCAGTTTGAGACCTGGCTGCTCCACTTCTGACCCAGCTCTCTACCATGGCCTGGAAAAGCAGTAGAATATGGCCCAAGTCCTTGGACCCCTGCACCTGTGTGGGAGACCTGGAAGAAGCTCCTGGCTCCTGGCTTTGGATTGGCGCAGCTCTGGCCATTGTGGCCATCTGGGGAGTGAACCATCAGATGGAAGACCGACCTCTCTCTCTCTCTGCCTCTCCTTCTCTCTGTGTAACTCTGATTTCAAATAAATAAATAAATATTTTTTAAAAAAGAACCTGGGTCTACACAGGCCCACCACTTATTCACTTTCTTTTGTTTATTTTGTTTTATTTTGTTTATTTATTCTGAAAGAGAGAGAGCAAAAGAGCCCAATCCATGGGCTTACTCCCCAAATTCCTGCAATGGCCAGCCCTGGGAATGCAATCCAGGTCTCCCACATATATGGCAGGAACCCATTACTCCTTATAACAACCCAGAGTTATCAAACAGGACTGCCAGAGCAGGTGGTGAGCTGTCTGTCACTGTAGGCATTCTAGCAGGGGCTGAATGGTTGTCTCCCGAGATACTACAGAAAGGATTCCAGATGCAATCATTTCAGACCACGTCCACTCGACGGTTCTGTCCTCACTAATCATGTGATCCTTTGGTAAACAAGGCAAGGAGAAAACAGATTTTGTGGAGTCGAAAAAATATTTTGCTCTGCTCTCTTACGCATCCTCATCCCCTCAGCTCCACTCAGTCCCTCACAGCCTCTCACTGGTCCAAACCCCACACCTGGTGTCTCCATGTTCTCTGCAAGGCTCCCCATCTCCTGCAGGCCACCGTCAGCCCTGGGGTCTGCTCGCAGAGCCTCTCTTAGGACCCTGCCTCTCTCTGCTACTCTCTTTCCCACCACTCTGCTTCTTGCTCGGCTCACCAGAAACGCACACAGGCTGCCTTTTCACATAGGTGCGCCTCTGCCCGGAGGCCTCTCACTCTCCCTTTCTACTTTTTGCCTCTTTCCTGTGTGTCATCTTCCTCCTCCCTGCTTTTAAAGTCACTCTGGTCATGAGACAAGGAACTTGCATGCAAGGACCGAGTCTCCTTCATGTTCCCGGACCCCAGCGTGCACCTGATCTCAACTGATCTGAGGCAGCCGAGGAGCCCTGAGTTAAGTGGGGGCAGCTGTGCATTCTGGGGATCATTCTAAACCTTTCTCTGAGCCTGCCTGAGTTTCAGACTTTAATTAAATGCGAGATCATTAGATTAGAAAAGTGCCCTGTAACTCGGGAATCTATTCCATGCCCAAGGAACGTACCCACAGCCACACAGCTAGAAAGAGAAGGATCTGATTCCAGCCCCAGAATCAATACACTTCATCTCCTTTAGATTCTGAGTGCCAGCCTGACAAATCAGTAGTCGGGATGGTAAAATCGTTCCTATGAGTCTTGTTTTTCAAGCAAATGTTCACGTATGAGAGCATCAGACTCCGGATCTATTTGTAGACTTTGTTTTCTTTAAACAAAATAGGCAGTTACACTCCTTCTCTAAGAGGTTTTCTTTCCTTAACTCTTGACTCTGCTAGAAAATGCTTCACCTGTCCCTTCCCTTCTAAGCCTTTTTCTGTTTGGGTTTTCTTGGCCTCTGTAGTGAGATGGTGAGCTTTTTATATTGTGATTTTATGATTCCATAATTTATTTATCATGCATTATTGTGCCTCTGAACAATATGAGTGCCTTTGCAAGTGGGGGCACTTTATAAATAAATGATCATATTTATTGGTATTAATAAAAGAAGCAGCCCACAATGCTCCAGGAGCCCCCATTCGCCTCCGTAAATTTGTGAATTGAGTAGCGGATCTTACCCGGCTCACCACGGCTGCCAGTTCTCGCATCTCGCTGTTCATGCCAATAAATGCGCTGAGAGGCTTCAGCAGCCGTTCCTGAGGGCAAGGGAAAGGCTCACGTTACAACGTGCCTTCCTGGCTCAGGAAGGAAAACGGGGCCTGGACTTCCGGGAGACCCACGGTGGCAGCCTGGTAGGGCCCTTGACTTGAACACAAGGTTTCCCTGGGCTCACAACTGTATTCCTCAAGTCCACCTGGCTGTTGACAGTTCGAGAGATGAGTATTGCCTCTTAGCCACTCACAGAGGGGTCTGGGTTACAGTCGAAGGTGTTCAAGCCATATTCACTGGTGGCTCCTTGGATGGCATCTGAGAGCAGCCCCCGGAAGTCAATGATCTGGCCCTGGAAGGGAGTGATGGTTATTTATGCCCTTGAAACCGGAGAGACACCCTTAGCAGCTCAGCCTCATTCACTCAGGACACACTCAGATACTCTGGTAGGCAGGCAGACTTACAGTTAGGCTTTCTTTTTCATTTTTCTAAAGATTTATTATTTTAAAGGCAGGGTTACAGAGAGAATGGAGAGAAGGAGAGACACAGTGATATCTTCCATCTGCCAGTTCACCCCCCAGATGGCCGCAATGACTGGGAGGGGGCCAGGCTGAAGCCAGGAGCGTCTTCCGGGTCTCCAATGAGGATGCAGGGGCCCAAGGACTTGGGCCATCTTCCAGTGCTCTCTCAGGTCACTAGCAGGGAGCTGGATAGGAAGTGGCACAGCCGGGACTTGGACCAGTGCCCATAAACCCATATGGGATGACGGCACTGTAGACCATGGCTTAACCCACTGCACCGCAGTGCTGGCCCCATAGTTAGGCTTTCAAAAGAACCTGTGCTAACACTGGACAAGGTGATTTACTCTAAAATCTAGAACAAAAAAATTGTAAATAAATCCTTTAAAATGAAATTAATTTGAATAAAATTCTTGAACAGCTTTCCATTTCTAACACATACCATTTGCTTCTTGTTTGACTACTTCCCCTGCATGGTCTCATTCTTTTATTTTTTAAATGTTTATTTATTCTCATGCTTGAAAAGGTAGACACACACACTCACACACACACAAATTTTCCATTTGCTGGTTCACTCCCCAAATGTTTAAAAAAAAAAAAAAGCCAGGAATGGGCAGAGGGAAGCCAGGAACCCAGAATCCCACCTGGGCTCACCACGTGGGTGGCAGGGGTCCTAGCACTGGAGCCATCATGTGCTGCCTCCCAGCATGCATTAGCAGGAAGCTGGATCGGAAGTAGAGGAGCTGGGAGACTCAATTGGGCACTCCAGCATGGGACGAGTGTGTCCCAAGAGGCAGCTCAGCTGCTGCACCAAACGCCCGCCCACTGCTCATAACCAGCCTTTGATCATTCCAGGTTCACTTCCTGGCTTGACAAAAGCAATGCTTTCCATTTTCATTTATGAAAAAAAAAGGAATTCCCCCTTTAGAGTTGGCTTCCTGGGTTCCACTTACTCTTCGTGGGTGGGCGTTGTCCTCTCCACTGTCTTTGTTGATCCTTGATATTTTTAAGCCAAAGTCAGCATTCTGCAAACGCGCGCTATTGACGCCTTCCTGAAGAAAGGGAAAAACAGTAAGTCGGAGGTGGCAGGTGGAAAGCAATGGAGAGAGATGCTGGGTGCTACTGCCTAGTCCCTCGGGCAAAGTCACATGGGAGGTATCCATCCAGCAAGTGAGAAGTCCCACATCCGTGCAGACTCAACAGGTGCAGTCCCTGGGAGACAGAGAAGACACCAGGCCACAGCCTCTGAGCAGATTTTCCAATGGCGGTTCTGTAGTGCCTGAACCCATGCCCACTCTCTGACTTCTCTTTTCCCCTGTGACCAGCAGCGTGGGTGGCCTGGGTGACTGAGTATGGAGATGCAGTAAGTCAACCAGCCCCCTGTGGCACTCATCTGCCCCACCGTTGCCTGCTTCCCACCTGAGGCAGGCTGCAATGGCCAGAACCACAGGCCCTCATGGAGAGCGAGGGATTCCTTGTTGACCTGTTGAGTTTCATGATCATTCCTGGGTACCCCCCAGGAGGCTCTGACAATTGTTCTTTCCGTTCCTTTTCTCAGGTTTCCATTGGTCCTCTTGTCTTTGAAGCCAGGAAGGTTCTGGACGTAGAATGTCCAAGTCCGGAGCTTGCATTTCACCTACCTGAAGGGCTCTCTCCACTCGCCGCTCCCTGTCTTCTCCATGACAGTGGGACATGGAGGTCTTGGGGGAGCACCAGCCATGTGTGTTTTGCAGCAGCCCAACAGGAGAGTCTGAGATCCAGTCACACTGGAGACCATCCCTGGCCAACACTTGGGAACCCGGTCAAGCTTACCTGGACCCTGCAGTTACCTCTGATGGGAGGACAGAGTCCTGCCCAAACCAGGCTCTGCTGCTCTAAGAGAGCCCCAGGCTTGCCCACCTGGGCCCCTCACCCAGTTCCCAGACGCAGGGGAGTCTGAGGGGCAGGAAAGCCTTTTGCTCAAACTGAGAAACGAAACATTAAGAGATCTAGATGATTGTCCGTGGTTTTGGTGCAGCACACTGGGAGAAAATCTGCAATTCAACTAGACTACATGGCAGTTTACAAACACAGATCCTTGCAAAATAAATCAAGGTGGCCTTTATCCTTGAGGTTCTTTCCCAGCCACGAGCTACAGTACAAGCATAGAGCAAAGGCCTCCTGACCTGTCTCGGACGCTCCTTTGCGAGAGATTTGGCGTCCCCTGCCTTGCCCGCAGAGGTCTTGGATCGTGGCCTCTGCTGATTGATCTTGGGAAGGTTTTGACAGCTGTCACTCAGCATCCTAAGGGAGGGAACAAAGACCTTGCAGGAAATTATTCCAACCACTAAATTTGGAGCAAACTACTAGTGTAGTACACTTTACAACTTCTCAAAAGAAAGGAGATGGGCCACACTGGGACCCTTCCACCCCTCCACCCCTGCACCCTGCCCTTCCCTGTCCTGCCTCCCCCAGGCTGCTCACTGGGTTCCTCCAAATTGGAGAGAGGGGCCCCAGATGCACCCTCTTCATTTCTCTTCCCGTCACATGGCTTCAGTCTTTCTGCAGATGGCTTTAGTCCCAAGCACATTCTCCAAGCGTCCATCCCTGTGTCTTCCCACCCTCTTTAACTGGAGCATCAGACTAGGGGAAAGGCGTGGGGGAGGAATGAGCATCCCACTCAAATTAAGGAACATTAGGAAAATCTAGGCATTTGTCTATGGTTTTAATGCAGCCTCCTGGACGTCCCCAGCTTTAAAGGGCTTCTCAGCACATTGTGTGAACCTCAGGAGGGACTTGTGGGAGGAAGGCAGCCCTGCCCTATCTCTGTTGTCACCGACCTTGCATAATTTTGCAGAATACGTTTTCATCAAACATTATTCAGTTGGGGCAAAACCAACTGATGGGGCTGAAAGTCCGAATAGAGGCTCACTCCTGTGGAGGTGATGACTGTCGATGCACTGGGGGCACTGGGGGCCTGCTGCGGGACTGCACGTGGTGGTGGCTACACGCATGCATGCGCTTCACTAAAGGGGAAATAAACGTGTTCACGTGTTGCAGTGGGAGATGCCATCCAGAGAAACAGGACGTGCTTGGGGGCAGAGTGTGTAAGCTGTTAGGTCTCCCAGTTCTCTGGTCCCTTCACGAGGGTGCATCTGTGGGAGGTTCACTGGGAGTGTTCCTTCCTTTGTGCTAGGTCTAGGTCCCTGGCCATCTATCTCTGGGCCTCAGAGAGCTGCTGTCTCAACTGCATTTCTTATTTTTTTTTCTTTAGATTTATTTATTTGAAAGGCAGGGTTACAGAGAGAGAAGGAGAAACAGAGAGAGAGAGAGAGATCTTCCATCCACTGGTTCATTCCCCAAATGGCCAAAATGGCCCAGGCTGAGCCAGACCAAAGCCAGGAGCCAGGAGCTCCTTCCAGGTTTCCCACATGGGTGCAGGGGCCCAGCGGCTTGGACCATGTTCCACTGCTTTCCCAGGCCATCAGCAGGAAGCTTGATTGGAAGTAGAGCAGCCGGGACACGAATTGGTGCCCATGTGGGATGGCGGTGATGCAGATGGTGACTTTACCTGCTATACCACAATGACGCCCCAGATTTCATATTTTTTGCACCAAAATAAATTTATCTTCTAATTCTATTTTCCATAAACGATTGAAGTATTCTCATGTATGTATGTATGCGTAAAATATGTTTTCTATGCATCACTGTAATATAATACACAAATATCTTTGGTAAAATTTACTGCATCATCCTTGAGGGGCTGGCGGGAAACTGAGACTCTGTTTTCCAATGTTGATTTCCCACTGGATACACTGATCCACAAGATCTGCTTCAACATGGCCAAAGACAAGAACATTAACATGCAAAGCAATGCAATTGGCTTTGAAATAGTGCTAACAGGGGCTGGTGCTGTGACGTATTGGGTTAAGCCACCACCTGCAACACCGGCATCACATATGGGCGTCAGTTCAAGTCCCAGCTGCTCTACTTCTGATCCAGCTCCCCGCTAATGGTGTGGGAATGCAGTCAAAGATGGCCCAATCCTTGGGCCCCTGCACCCATGTGGGAGACTCGGAGGAAGCTCCTGGCTCCTGCCTCCTGGCTCTGGATCAGCCCAGCTCTGGTCCTTGAAGCCATTTGGGGAGTGAACCAGCAGATGGAAGACCTCTCTCTCTCTCTTTCTCCCCTGCCCCTGCTTCTGCAACTCTGCCTTTCAAATAAATATTAAAAAATAGCTCTGGCCGGCGCCGCGGCTCACTAGGCTAATCCTCCGCCTAGCGGCGCCGGCACACCGGGTTCTAGTCCCGGTTGGGGCACCGGATTCTGTCCCGGTTGCCCCTCTTCCAGGCCAGCCCTCTGCTGTGGCCGGGGAGTGCAGTGGAGGATGGCCCAGGTGCTTGGGCCCTGCACCCCATGGGAGACCAGGAAAAGCACCTGGCTCCTGGCTCCTGCCATCGGATCAGCGCGGTGCGCCGGCCGCATCGCGCTGGCCGCGGCGGCCATTGGAGGGTGAACCAACGGCAAAGGAAGACCTTTCTCTCTGTCTCTCTCACTGTCCACTCTGCCTGTCAAAAAAAAAATAAAATAAAATAAAAAATAAATAAAAAAAAAGCTCTAACTTTTTAAAAAGATTTATTTATTTATATGAAAGAGTTACACAGAAAGAGGAGAGAGAGAGAGAGAGAGAGAGAGAGAGGCCAGAGAACTGGGAGAACTAACAGCTTACACATTCTGCCCCCAAGCACGTCCTGTTTCTCTAGATTGCGTCTCCCACTGCAACATGGGAACACGTTTATTTCCCCTTTAGTGAAGCGCATGCATGCGTGTAGCCACCACCACTTACAGTCCCGCAGCAGGCCCCCAGTACCCTTCACAATCAACAATTGTTCCCTCCACCAGAGTTAGCTTCTTTTTTTTTTTTTTTTTTTTTTTTTTTTGGCAAGCAGAGTGGACAATGAGAGAGAGAGAGACAGAGAGAAAGGTCTTCGTTTTTCTGTTGGTTCACCCTTCAATGGCCACCGGGGCCGGCGTGCCGCGGCCGGCGCACTGCGCTGATCCGATGGCAGGAGCCAGGTACTTATCCTGGTCTCCCATGGGGTGCAGGGCCCAAGCACTTGGGCCATCCTCCACTGCACTCCCAGGCCATAGCAGAGAGCTGGCCTGGAAGAGGGGCAACCGGGACAGAATCCGGCGTCCCGACCAGGACTAGAACCCGGTGCCGCAAGGCGGAAGATTAGCCTAGTGAGCCGCGGCGCCGGCCCAGAGTCAGCTTCTATTCGGACTTTCAGTCCCATCAGTTGGTTTTGCCCTAAGTGAATAATGTTTGATGAAAATGTATTTTTCAGAATTATGCATCCACATAATTGGCCCCAATGGCTAGAGCTGCGCCGAGCAGAAGCCAGGAGCCAGGAGCTTCTTCCAGGTCTCCCACATGGGTGCAGGGGCCCAAGGACTTGGGCCATCTTCCACTGCTTCCCCAGGCCATAGCAGAGAGCTGGATTGGAAGTGGAGCAGCCGGGACTTGAACCGGCACCCATAAGGAATGCTGGTGCTTCAGGCCAGGGCATTAACCCGCTGCACCACAGTGCTGGCCCCGTAGATCTTAATTTGTAAAATTCTTCTAAATAAGGAATGAAATCCTGGGTCCCCAGCAGAATTCTGCAGAAAGGGTCCAATTCCCCTTTTGAGGGCAAAGACCCCAAGCTTCTGTCCAAACTGAACATCTCCAGTGGCTCCATTAATTCCTTTTTTTTAATTCTTTTTTTTTTTTTTAAGATTTACTTTATTTGAAAGGCAGAATTACAGAGAGAGGTAGAGACACAGAGAGAGATTTCCCATCTGATGGTTCACTCCCCCAGTTGGCCTCAATGGCTGGAGCTGAGTCAATCCGAAGCCATGAGCCAGGAGTTTCTTCCGGGTCCCCCACGTGGGTGCAGGAGCCCAAGCACTTAGGCCATCTTCTACTGGTTTCCCAGGCCATAGCAGAGAGATGGATCAGAAGTGGAGCAGCCGAGACTCTAACCAGCGCCCATATGGGATGCCGGTGCTGCAGGCCAGGGCTTTAACCCGCTGTGCCACAACCATTCATTCCTAAAGTTGCCTGGCTCCCAGAGCCTTCCTCCTCTTGGTTCCTTCTCTCTGTTCACGTATTCTTACCAGAACAGAATGACCTCCTGCTTTTTGGATCTCTATTGATGAAGCCTAAGACCACATCAGCAGTTATAGCACACTGCTGACTCAGCTGTCCTCACCTGTCCTTATCTCAGATTTCTAGGTCTCTTACTTTGTAATGGGGGAGTGATTTGCTGTGAATCTTTTATTGGAATTTTAACCTGGGGTGAGGGGGCCAGCGCTGTGGCATAGCCAGTAAAGCCATCGCCTGCAGTGCTGGCATCCCACGTGGGTGCTAGTTCGAGTCCTGGCTGCTCCACTTCCAATCCAGCTCTCTGCTATGGCCTATGAAAGCAGTAGAAGATGACCTAAGTCCTTGGGCTCTTGCACCAACGTGGGAGTCCCAGAAGAAGCTCCTGGCTCCTGGCTTCGGATTGGTGCAGCTCTGGCCATTCCAGCCATCTTGGGGAGTGAACCAGTGGATGGAAGATCTCTCTCTCTGCCTCTCTGTGACTCTGCCTTTCAAGTAAATAAGTAAATCTTAAAAAAATAATAATAATAATTTAAACACTGAGGCCAGTGCACCAGCAGATGGAAGATATCTCAGTCTCTGTCTCTCCCTCTGTCTCTGTAACTCTGCCTTTTGAATAAAATAAATAAATGTTTATAAAAAAAAGAATTTAAAACCTCTACTTTCATCTTATGTTGGCCTTATCTTCCACGCTGTCAGGGCCTTTTGGGATCCTATTTCTGTCATCCGTCACACTAGATAGCTTTTCCTCCCTTGGGTCATGAGCAAATCTGTAAACAGGGAGCATGCTCACTGGCGTGAGACACAAGATGCAGAAAAGACATGCGGAATGGTCACGGCCAGTCCATGGCACAGCCTCTCACTTCAATGCCTACCCTTGCACAAAACACCATGTATCACTTCCCTCCACTTCCTCCCTCATGCCAGCCGTTCGCTACTCAACCTTTACGCTTGCCAGGTACAAACAGCTTCAGAGGAGAGCTGGAGATCTCTTAAGCTGTCAAGTGCGCCGGCACACAGCACCCCTAGAGGGAAACCAAGCACCTCTCCACTGTTTGCTTACAAAGCGCCTGCGAGGTAAAGAACGCGGAGGGTGTTCTAGGAGAGAGTGCTCCAAGGCCGGCCTCTTAAAATGCTCCTCACTGTCTGTGTTCACGAGCTGTTATCATTTACTACTAGAGTCTGCCTAGCTTTATGGGAACTATAAATAAAGGAATAACACTTTTGTCAAAACCATAAAAGTGTTCCTGAAGAACACAAAGCAGTGGTTGCCTTAGGCGGGCATTACCATGAGCGTTATCCTGAAGAATGCCCCGGCTCCACGAGCAGTTTTGTAAGCAATGCCAAACAGCCCTGTGAGGCACCCTGGCCTTGCCTTCTTGGCTGCACTCGCACGAGCGGGGAACTTACTGGGGGCACACAGAATTCCTGCTTTTGAGGGCCTAGTTAAGTTGTGCGTGAGCTCGATCTTGTTTTAGATCACATCCTAGGGTCTTTTACAATTTTATCCACTGCCTCAGTGGCTGCGCGGCCTCTCCAGGAACCCACTTTTACCTTCTCCTGAAGTTCAGGATTTATTGCAAGAGCAGAACTTCGCAGGCCCTGCCGCCCCACAGCCAGCCATCCCTTGGCACTACTGGGTGCTTCAGGTCAGGCCATGACAACGGGGCTGTGGGCTGGGAGTGGGAGGAGCAGGACAGGGCGTTCCGGAGCCAGGAGGGGAGAATGTGTAACCTTAGGATACTCAAGACACACAGTGGCTCCCATTGGGTGCTGAAAGTCCCAAATGAGATTTAGATTGGAGAAAGCAGAGAAAGGAGTGGAAGATGAACAAGAGGAAAGGAAGGAAAAACCAGAGAAGACCAGGCCTACGAAGGCCAGCACTGGGGTATGCAAAACGTGGGCTCCCCCGCTCCGCCGGCTCACCATCGTCAGGCTGATCAGGCCGTGGGATCAAGGTGTGCACAAAGAAATCACAGACTATTAAAAAGGGAGGATGCCATGTCTTGGATGCTCACTACGTGCCAGGGACTCACTATGTGTTTAAAATTTGCTCAGTGCTTCTAAATAGCAGAGCCAATAATTGAATTTGGGTCTTTGAATTAATTTCTTTCTTTCTTTCTTTCTTTCTTTCTTTCTTTCTTTCTTTCTTTCTTTCCTTCCTTCCTTCCTTCCTTCCTTCTTTCTCTCTCTCTCCCTTCCTTCCTTCCTTCCTTCCTTCCTTCCTTCCTTCCTTCCTTCCTTTTTTTATTTGAAAGGCAGACTTACAGATGCGGGGTGGGGGGAGGGGGAGAGAGAGAGAGGTCTTCAGTCCACTGGTTTATTCCCAAAATGGTCACAACAGCCAGAGCTGCGACAACCCAAAGACAGGACCTTCCTCTGGGTCTCCCGTGCAGGTGCAGGGGCCCAAGGACTTGGGCCATCTTCTACTGCTTTTGCAGGCCATAGCAGAGAGCTAGATCAGAAATGGAGCAGCCGGGACCCTAACCAGTGTCCATGTGGGCTGCCAGCACTGCAGGTGGCAGCTTTACCCACTACACCAAAGCACTGGCCCGGGGTCTTTGAATTTCCGAGGTCCATACTTTTCATAGCACAAGGCCTGGAAAGAGAGAGCATTTTGCATGCACTAATTTGTAGTAAAACTGGAACGAAGTGGAAGGCATTTGGTGCAGCAGTTAAGATGCCATTTGGGACACCTGCGACCCATATCAGATGCCTGGGTTTGAGTCACCTCCACTTCCAATTCCAGCTTCTTGCTAATGCCTCCCTGGGAGGCAGCGAGTGACGGTCCAGATACTTGGGCCCTTGCCACCCACATGGGAGACCCAGATCGAGGTCTTGGCTCCTGACCTAAGCCTGGCCCAGCCCTGTTGTAAGCATCTGAGAAGTGAACAAGACAGATGGAAGATCTCTGTCTCTGTCCCTGTTTCTCTCTCTCTCTCTCTCTCTCTCTCTCTCTTTCTTCCTCGCTCCCTCCCTCCCTCCCTCTCTCTCTCTCCCTTTCAAATAAGATATTTTTTAAATAATAAAATAAAAACAAGACAGATGTGGGCTGAACCCCTGGACAGCTATCGTTGGAGGGCAGCCCAGGCCCACATGTCCAGTCAGGGATCACTGGGAGAAACAGTCAGGGAGCTGCACTGGAGAGACTTCTGGAAAGGGCTCCCACAAACTCCTGGAGCTGAGCAGAGCGAGAGGAATGGCCATTCACTTTACCTTCTGGTTTTCCCGCCACTTCTTGGTGGTAAATTATTTTCTGCTGTGGCAAAACAAAATTGGAAGGAAGAAAAAAAGAATTTAAGAGAGAGAAGGTGATTTTTTTGTGTGTGTACATTCTTCTTAAAGTTTGTCCTGCAGCCTTTTGGAATCCTGAGGCTGTCAGCTATTCTCATCTAGAGAGAAGAGCAGTCACTGAAGAAGAGAAAGGGCTGAGCTTCCTAAATGTCTCCACACGGAGAGAGACCCCCGGAGGCCTCCGATCCTCCACGTGGTGACCCCGCTGGCCACTCCAATACGGGCCAGCTTTGCAGGTTTTGTTTCCTCACACCTTCATGAACTTGACACCATCTCGCCACAGGATGTGGGTCACCAGGGTGATTGCACGAGTCTAGCAGAGAACACTTGGCAGTTAGACTCCGCCGGTTTACCTTCAAGTGGAGACAGTGGGCCCAGGATCACAGGAGCACGCGGGCGCCAATCTAGATGCGAGGGCGCCTTCCGGAAATCAGACCGTGTCGATAACAGTGCTGGTAGCTCTGTGGTTAGGAGTCAATGTCTTCTCTCAAGACTCAGATGCAGCAACAGCCAGGCAAGGGAGCCTCGTTCTCACCCCACATTGGGAAGGAACCCAGCTAAAGCCCCTCTCAGACCCCATTGGCTCTGGCCATTTTTAATTGATGCTCCTCTTGGTTTCCTGGTCCCTCTATGAAATGTTAAAGTCCTGTGGCTTAACAAGTGCCTTGTAAATAGGACAATGATCTTCCTTGGTTTATAATTACTTCCCCCACTTACAGATTTCTAAGCCAACGTTAGGGCAAAACATCGGCCCTCCCTTTAGATCTCTCCTCCTGCCAGCTTCCTTGACTGCTAACCTACAGTGAGTCTTTGCATTGTATTGATCCTTATCTGGATTGATGGCTTTCAAAAGCATTTCATTATCTATACATGAGCTATTAGCTCCACCAATACTCATTTTCATGTTAGTTTCAAGATAGATAAGAGGTCTTCCCAACAAGAAAATCTTCTGTCTCTTATCCCCTGCCAACGGCTCCCTCCATCTCTGCAGAAATTAATGTTGTTGGTCTTCTAAAAAGTAACTGTGTTATGCTGGAGTTTCGCTTCATTGCCCTCAAAGATATATTCCTTAAACAAATACCAGCCTGACTAAAGGGGCATGGATATGTAGACGATCACGTATAAATGGCCGCACTCTGGATCTCAGAGAGGTGACACGATCTTTCTGGCCTACTCTCAGTGTAGGGAGGAGGTCACCATCTGTCTGGGGTCAAGACGAGGAAGACTCTACTGTCAAGGATGAGATGCGGCACGCTTCCTGGAAAAGCCACCTACCTGTGTCTGAAGCTTTTTTCACGATTTTGGGGTATTTCTGAAATTTTACAAAATAGTAGCTCTCATATTCCATCAAGATAGTTTCAAGGTCAATGTTGTCACACACTTCAAAGCGTCGTAACCCCAGTTTAGTTTCTTGCTCCAAAGCGTTGGCTGCCTCAATATAACTGCCAGTTTCAGAGAAGAAAAAGAAAGATTAATTCCAGATAAGAAAATAAAGCCCGACAAATATTACAAGTCCCAAAGGACACAATGCAAAGAGTATGCCCATGTGAAAGTACGCTAGATAAAAACTGGTATGTACAAGGGCTGCCTACAGAAACAGGAACCTCATCTACGTTGACTATATCCAAATATTGCCTTTCAAAACTGTTGTCGTCGGCTGGTGCTGTGGCATAGTGGGTAAAGCTGCTGCCTCTGATGCTGGCATCCCATATGGGAGCCAGTTCTAGATTTCTCTCTCTCTGTCTCTCCCTCTCTTTCTCTGTAATCTCTGCCTTTCAAATAAATAAAATGAATGTTTAAGACAAAACAAAATTTAAAAATAGTTGTCTGTGAAAGCTACATAGTCATTCTAATGATGTCGCCATCGTTCAAAAACATCGTTGGCCTTGCTTTGCATCAAATAAATAAATCAACTAAAAAAATTCTCATGATTTATTTTTACTAATTTTAGCCAAAAATGGTTTATTTGTCTAATTTAATTATCTCTTAATTCACTAGCATTCATTTTGGATAACACTTGGCAATTAATGCGATGCAAATTCAACCCCAAAGAGTAAGAATTGCCATCACTGAGGCAATTCCAAAGAATGTGTAATGAGCTCAGAAGGAAATTCCAAAGCCGTGTTGAGAGGCAGGCATTTGAAACAACTGTTAAGACATCACTTGGTGCCGGTTCAAGACCCGGCTGCTCCACTTCCAATCCAGCTCCCTGCTAACGCACCTGGGAAAGCAGCTGCTCCACTTCCAATCCAGCTCCCTGCTAATGCACCTGGGAAAGCAGCAGAAGATGGCCCAAATCCTTGGGCCCCTGCACCCACATGGGAGACCCGGAAGAAGCTCCTGGCTTTGGATTGGTGCACCTCTGGCCGTTGCAGCCATCTGGGGAGTGAACCAGCAGATGGAAGACCTCTCTGTCTGTCTCTACCTCTCTCTGTAACTCTGACTTTCAAATAAATAAAATAAATCTTAAAAAAAAAAAGACATCACTTGGGATGCCTGCGTCTCTGACAGGGGTGGCTGGGTGGGAGTCCTGGTCCTCTCCCTGACTCCAGCTTCCTTCCACTGTGCGTCCAAGCAGACAGCAGCTGCTGGTTCACAGAGTTGAGTCCCTGCCACCCACACTCAGGAGACCCAGACAGAGTTCTTGGCTCCTGACTGCCAGATCCCAGCTCTTGCAGACATCTGGGGAGTAAACCAGTGGGTGGAAGATTTCTGCCTGTCACTGTCTCTTGCCTTTCAAAGAAATAAATTTTAAAAAATGACAAAACTGTGTTGCACAAAATCACTAAGGAAATTGAGTGTGAGAAGATGGTGCCCACTGAGCTGTAGTATTTTTTGGTAAGTTGTTAGTCATTCACACATGATACTGCAAGGTTCTTGTGTCTGTAAGTAGCATCTTCACCATCAGTTCTTCACTGTCATTTTTAAAAGATTTTACCTTTATTTATTTGAAAGGCAGAATGACAGAGAGAAGAAGAGAGATCTTCCCCAAAATGGTCCCAATAGCCAGGGTTGAGTCAGGCCAAAGCCAGGAGCCTGGAACTCCACCCAGATCTCCCACGTGGGTGCAGGGACGCAAGGATTTGGGCCATCTTCTGCTGCTTTCCCAGGCACATTAGCAGGGAGCTGGACCAGAAGAAGAGCAGCCGGGACTGTGCTTATATGGGACGCTGGCAGCACAGGCGGCAGCTTAACCTGCTGTGCCACAGCGCCTGCCCCTTCACTGTCATTTTGTCAATAGTAAGCCTGCTCAGTTTAACTGGTTTTAGTGCTGGAAATAAGGGCTTTGTCTCAAAATCTCCTGAAGGTAGAGACTCCCTAGGTCTTAATTTTCAGTTGTTAACTTCTTGCTAAAACCAATGGCTCTCTCCTAAAAGGTGTGCACATGTGCAAATATGCACGAATTAGCATACAATTGCTGGGGTTTGTCCAAGGACCTCAGATTAAGGATTCTTGTTTGACTCAAACCTGGGAAAATAAAAGAAAAGCTTTCTTTTTTATTATGCCCTCTTTTCTGCTTCAGATTCAGGCCAGTTGGAAAATTTGAACTTTCTTTAAAGAAGCTGTCATAAGGGGCTGACACTATGGCATAGCAGATAAAGCTGACACCTGCGACACCAGCATCCCATGTGGGCGCCGGTTCCAGTCCGGCTGCTCCACTTCCCATCCAGCTCTCTGTTAATGCACCTGGGAAGCTGGTGGAAGATGGATGGCCCAAGTCCTTGGGCCCCTGCACCCACGTGGGAGACCTGGAAGAAGCTCCTGGCTCCTGGCCCAGCTCCAGCTGTTGTGGTCATTTGGGGAGTGAACCAGCGGACTGAAGATCTCTCTCTGTCTCTCACTCTCTCTGTAACTCTGCCTTTCAGAAAAATAAATAATTTTTTTTAAAAAAAGGGTCTCATAATTCTTTTCAGTGACCTTGAAAAGTATTTCTCTCTCCCCAGCTAATTTTTAAAAATTTCCAGACCACAGCCAGTTGATCACAGTCACTCCACTCCAAAGTTTACTAAGGTCTCACCAGGTTTCTACATTGTGTCTTAGTCTCCATTTTATAGAGAAAAAAACTAAATCAGTTTTATAATAAATTACTTTTGGTTAGTGTGGTGTAACACATGCTCATTTAAGAAAGAAAAAAAAAAAACTAGAAAATGCAGATGAGAGCTGTTTCCAGGATCCAGAAATTTGACTTAAAGATTAAAATAGGGGACTTCCAGTCCCTGTGTTGTCTAAACTAATGGATAAAGAGAACAAAGCAAATTCTGTGTGTAGCTCTTACACTTTTAGAGCTTGAATGGGACCTGAAACACATATGGTTGGCAGGACGAGCCACCACGGTGAGGCTGTTAACAAAGTGACAGAAGGGACTTTAGGAAGAAGAGTGTGCAGCAGTGGGCAAGAGTGAGCAGTAAAGAACAGGAAGCTGTTAACAGCGCTGAGGTCCCCCAACATCGTCCTGTGGGACCAGAAGGGCCGGCATCCAGGACCTTCCGCTGTCTGCTCACCAGTTCTCTCTCAGACATTTGAATTCTGGTCTTGCTGTTTACTTCCTAGTCCTGCTTGCCATGCCCCTTCCTCCTCTGCATGTCTGGACGGAACGTTCCACACATCTTTCAAGCCCAGCTCACGTCATCTTCTCTACAAAGCGTTCTCTGCTTCTCATTCTGACCCACAAGCATGTATCCTCTCAGCTAAATTCTTCACACTTCATTAAAGGCAGGTCTCTTGTTTGATATCTGACCTTTAAAATACCTACAGTGGGGTAGGCATTGTGGAACAGTGGGTTAGACCAAGTCCCACCCCCACTTTGATCCAGCTTACAGCTAAGGCACCTGGGAGGCAGCAGAGGATCACTCAAGTATGTGGGTTCTTGCCACTCATGTGGGAAACCCAGCTGCTGTCCCTGGCTCCCGTCTTTGGCCTGGCCCAGCCCCTGCTGTTGCAGGCAACTGGGGAGTGAGCCACTGGATAGAAAACCTTTGTCTGTTTCTCAGTCACTCTGCCTTTCAAATAAATGAATAGAGCCGGAGCCGCGGCTCACCTGGCTAATCCTCCACCTTGCAGTGCCAGCACACCGGGTTCTAGTCCCGGTCGGGGTGCCGGATTCTGTCCTGGTTGCTCCTCTTCCAGGCCAGCTCTCTGCTGTGGCCCAGGAGTGCAGTGGAGGATGGCCCAGGTGCTTGGGCCCTGCACCCCATGGGAGACCAGGAAAAGCACCTGGCTCCTGCCATTGGATCAGCGCGGTGCGGCGGCCATTGGAGGGTGAACCAATGACAAAAGGAAGACCTTTCTCTCTGTCTCTCTCTCACTGTCCACTCTGCCTGTCAAAAAAATAAAATAAAAATAAATAAATATATAAACTTTAAAAAATAAAGTAGATGTGGTTCACTATTCATCTGGATACTCCACTCATATCTGCCTGTCCCAGCAGGTTGCGGGAAAATGATCAACTGTAGTGAATTTGCATTGACTCAAGATGCAAAGGGACATCTTGTGGCAGAAAGGGGAAATGCAAGCTTCAAAAGTAGCAATACAGTAAACTCTTGGCCACAGAACAAGTGATTAACAAGGATTAACAATGATGCTTTTATTTGTTTCTCTTTTTGTTCTCCTTTCCGACACAATTTCTGTAAGAAAAAATACACTGCAATAAAAATCAGGGGTCATCTGTGTGAATGGCTTTGTCTTGCTTTCTGATCACCCTACCCTCTACATTCTAGTAAGTTCCTCAATGGCTATTCAGATACCATTTATTGGGTATCTATCTCTACCATGCACACAATGCTGGGACATTAGGTCAAATAATCCATGAAGACATCAGTCAAAAAGCATCCCACGGAAAACCAGTCAGAAAAAAAGGCGTTCCTTGGCCAAACTAGCTTGCAAAACCCGGATACTGTGACTTTAACACAGCTTCGCTCACTTCAGAAGCAAATTAGTTGGTCTGAAAGGTCCTGAAATAAGGTACCCTGCTTACCACAGTCCAGCCTAATGTTTGCCAAGCTGATCTGACCACAAAACTCTTCAAGCAGCACCTGTTAACATTCTGCAAAGTGTTTGTTCCAAAAACTCAGAAAACTGCCTGGAGGTAGTTTCACACGGTCACAGGATGAAGTAAAATGGGCAGCCTCACATTCCAGTCCTTTACGTCCTTTGCTGAGCCAGGTCGGGTGGTACACGAATAAAACTGAATCTTATAACATTACTTGATATCAGGTATTATTCCTTAAAAATCTTTACCTATTTATTTATATTTGAGAGGGAGTGAGAAACAGTGAGAGATAGACATTGAAATCTTCCTTCTATGGGTTCATTCCCAAAATGCTTGCAACATGCAGGGCTGTCCCAGTCAGGAACCTGGAACACAATACCAGTATCCCAGGTGGGTGGCAAGGACCCATGTATTTGAGTGCACCATAGCAGGAAGCTGGACTCGGAAGTGGAGCTGAGACTTGAACACAGGCCCATTAATCACTGCTCTGTCAGGCACTATTCTAAGCAGGTCACACATGTAATCCTCAGAATAACGGTATCTACTCAGCACTTAGCTATCCTCCATGACCCTACTTTACAGATAAGGGAATTGAATCACAAAGAGAACAAGTAACATGTCCAAGGTCACAGGTTAGCAAAGAATAGAGTGGGTACTTAAAAGAGAACAGTCTGGCTTCCAAGTCTGTCTGCTTATCTGGGGAAGCCCTTCTTCCTACAGCAAACCTCGCAGCTCTGCCTAGGAGTAGACACTCAGCACCTGCTCACATGCTGCCTGGGGGTTCCTTGCCTTAGTGGCTGGTGGATAGTGCACAGCAACCCACTGCCCACAAGCAGACTGCCTGACATGTCAACACAAGGGCACCTTCGCATTGCAGGTGGGGAAACAGAGCAGAGAGAGGACCAAAGTCAGCCCTGCTCCACGCTGGCTCTTGCTTCCACTCCTACTGCTATGAGTGGCTACAGAGAGTTAGCGTTTGGGCATCAACTGATGGCCTGCCCACTAACCACATCAGCTGGCATTGTGGGAAGAATGAACCATTCTCTATAAAATGCAAATCCCTCAACATCAAAAAGAGAGGCGTGCTATAAAGTCATGTGTTTTGTAAGTGGAGTGGGGGAATGTTTTATGTTAATGATGTTACCATGGGAAAAAAGTCATTCCCAAAATTCTGATATTAAGGTGATAGATACGAGAAGTGCCAATTTTAGAATTTTTTTTGAAAGACACAGAGAGACAGCAGACAGAAAAAGCTTCTGTCCACTGGTTCCCTTCCAAATGCCTGCAACAGCCAGTGCTGGGCAGGGCTGAAGCCAGGGTGAGGATTGCAATCTAGGTCTCTCACCTGGGTGGGAGGAGCCCACTTAGTAGTACCATCACTTCTTTTAAAAAAAATTTTTATTTTATTTATTTGAAAGGCAGAGTTACAGAGGCAGAGGCACAGATTATATATATATATATATATATATATACATATATATATATATAGAGAGAGAGAGAGAGAGAAAGGGAGAGAGAGGTCTTCCATCCACTGGTTCACTCCCCAGATGGCTGCAATGGCTCGATCTACACCGATCTACCAAAGCCAGGAGCCAGGAGATTCTTCCAGGTCTCCCACATGAGTGCAGGGGCCCAAGGACTTAGGTCACCTTCCACTGCTTTCCCAGGCCATAGCAGAGAGCAGCCGGGACTTGAACTGGTACCCACATGGGATGCTGGCACAGCTGGTGGCAACTTTACCTGCTACACCATAGCACTGACCCCGAACCATCACTTCTAACTCTGAGAGTCTGCGCTGGTAGGTAGATGAAGTCAGGAACCAGAACGGAGAGTAGTCAAACTTTCAGCCACAAAATCTCAGAATTAAGGCTACTAAAAATAGCCACAATGCTAGCACAGCATTTAAACTTAGCCATTTTCTTCCCCAAGAGGAAATTCTCTAGATTCATTATTCAAACCTAGTTACACCTTTGCCTAGAATCAAACCCAGGCACTCCGATACGAGATGTGAGCATCTTAATAGGCTAAGTTCCCTCTCAAGAAAGACCAATGTTTTGAAGATATGAACACTGAGCAGAGAATTATCTTAGTGTGGCCGCAGTGGGTCTCTAGGAAATCTCATTTCCTTGCTATCTTCAAGCCTGAAGGCACCAGGGAAAGTATTTTATGCACTGGGTAGGTCTGTTCAAGTTTTCCAGGGTATGATGTGCAAAGCATTTAGATAAATGAGGGGACCAAAGAGTGGCCCCCAGAGGGTTTTGGGGAGCACGCAGCAGTTCTGTGTGACACTGCAATGGTGCACACACATCATCACGCACCTGTCACACTCACAGAGCTGTGACAGGCATCTGGCCTGGTGGTTAAGACACAGACTGGGACTCTCAAGTGCCACATCCAAGTGCGTGAGTCAGTTCCCAGCTCTGGCTCTTGACTGCGGCTTCCCACTGATGGGGCCCCTGGGAGGCAGCCGTGCTTGGCTCCAGGTGGAAGACCTGGATTGGGTTCCTGGCTCCCAGTTTTGGGTTGGCCCAGCCCCAGCCATTGCAGATGGGAGCCCTCTCTGTCTGTTTCTCTCTCTCTGCCTCTTCCCCAGCCCGCCACCCCCACCCCACCCCTGCCACAATGTCTTTAAACAAAATTCACAGAACTGTACAAAAGAGTGAATCTAACGTCAACTAGACTTTTGTTGATAATAGTGTGTCAATATTGGCTCAACAATTTTTTTTAAGATTTATTTATTTATTTATTTGAAAGTCAGAGTTACACAGAGAGAAGGAGAGACAGACAGACAGAGAGAGATCTTCCATCTGCTGGTTCACTCCCCAGTTGGCCGCAATGGCCAAAGATGCACTTCCAGTCTGAAGCCAGGAGCCAGCAGCTTCTTCCAGGTCTCCCACGTGGTGCAGGGGCCCAAGGACTTGAGCCATCTTCTACTGCTTTCCCAGGCCATAGCAGAGAGCTGGATCAGAAGTGAAACAGCCGGGATTTGAACCAGCATCCATATGGGATGCCCACGCTGCAGGTGGTGGCTTTACCGGCTATGTCATAGCACCAGCTCCAGTATTGGCTGATTAATTACCACAAATGACTGCAAGAGTGCAAGATGTTAAGAATGGGGCAGGGGGTGGAAGGGAGGAGGGTCAGTGCTGTGGTGTAGCAGGTAAAGCTATCTCCTGTAGTGCCAATATCCCATATGGGTGCTGGTTTGAGTCCTGGCTGCTCCACTTCAGATCTCACTCTCTGCTATGGCCTGGGAAAGCAGTAGAAGATGGCCCAAATCCTTGCCCCTGCACCTGTATGGGCAACCTGGAAGAAGCTCCTCACTTCAGATGGGCACAGCTCCGGCCATTGCGGCCATCTGGGGAGTGAACCAGCAGATGGAAGACCTCTCTCTCTCTCTCTCTCTCTCTCTCCCTGCCTCTGCCTCTCTGTAATTCTGCCTTCCAAATAAATAAATAAATCTTTTTTTAAAAAAAAAGAATAGGGAAAACTGTACTAAGTGGAAATTCTCTACATTCTGCTCAATTTTTTATAAATGTAAAATTGCTCCAAAAATTGAAATTTATTCATTGTTCTTGAAAGGATGTGTCTGGAAAAGTGGAGAGCAGAGAAAGAGGAATCGCCTCTGTGAAGAACTTCGCGGAACATACCCTTCTTGTGTTAAATAATGCAAAATCAAGATGAGAAGGTTTTTGCGGCGTGCTTCCATCCTCATCTCGCACTGTGAACAGAAAGAAAACTTTAATTGGGACAAGCAGATACAGCACCGGGCTTTTACAACAGTGCACTCTGGGCAGGCGGTTGGAAGTCTCTGAGGGTACATGAAGCTGTTTTCCATTGTTATTTTCTTCTTAAAGCTGCCTTCACCACTTTACAGTTTAAGGGCTAACGATTTGAATCAAGATCGCGCTTTTTTATTGGACTTCTTACCACCAAATTCCCTGGGCTTTTCTTCTTTAGAAGTGTGAAGCAACAAATAGTCATACTGCAGTATCTGGACCAGGTTAAGGAGAGTGATTACAAAAATAAACTCACAGGGCCTGGTGCCGTGGCTCACTTGGCTAATCCTCCCCCTGCTGCGCCAGCATCCCATACGAGCACCGGGTTCTAGTCCCGATTGGGGCGCCAGATTCTGTCCTGGTTGCTCCTCTTCCAGTCCAGCTCTCTGCTGTGGCCCCGGGAAGCCAGTGGAGGATGGCCCAGGTCCTTGGGCCCTGCACCTGCATGGGAGACCAGGAGAAGCCCCTGGCTCCTGGCTTCAGATCGGCGCAGCGCACCGGCCGTAGCAGCCATTTGGGGAGTGAACCAACGGAAGAAGACCTTTTTCTCTCTCACTGTCTGTAACTCTACCTGTCAAATAAATAAATAAATAGACTCACGAGTCAGAGGCCAGCTGTGACCGCACAGGCACTTACCTGCTCCTCTGTCTTTAATTCATGCTGAGTCACACCCAGCCTCTGCACAAAATCAGAGATGAGCGCCAATAAACCACCCACAGTCAGGCACTCAGACCAGCACTGAGGATAAAGAGGTCTTAAAAGGAAAATTTTGCCAAAATAAGACCCGTACTCAAACTGGATCAATGTGTACCTTTATTCCCAGTGTTAATGTGCTACGTTTAGTGGGCTGGGATCTCAAATTCCCCTGAAATGGATGGACTGCTTCCAAAAGTTCGTGGAAAATAGAATTAAAAAGTAAGTTTATTTTGGTGCAAAAAAAATTTGAAATCCATGCATAGTTTTTTTTAAAGATTTATTTATGTATTTGAAAGGCAGAGTTACATAGAGGCAAATGGAGAGAGAGAGATAGAGAGAGAGGGAGAGAGGTCTTCCATCCACTGGCTCACTCCCCAGATGACCACAACGACCAGAGCTGCACCTGTCCGAAGCCAGGAGCCAGGAGCTTCTCCCAGATCCCCCACGTGGGTGCAGGGGCCCAAGGACTGTTACCCTGCTACTCTGCTTCCAACCCAGCTTCCTGTTACTTCATCCTGAGAAGCAGTGAATGATGGTTCAAGTGCTTGGGCCCCTGCCAACCACACGGGAGACCAGCATGGACTTCTGGGCTGCTTCAGCTTGGACCAGCTGTGATTGTTTGGGGGAGTGAACCAGCAGATGGAAGCATCTCTCTCTCTCTCTCTCTCTCTCTCTCTCTCTCTCTCTGCTACACTGCCTTTCAAGTAGATGAAAATATAAATAAATAACCACCAGGTCAGAAAACATGTCACTATGTTTTAAAAAGTCCTTTTTGAGACTGAAAATAACATACGACTAGAACATTTAGAAGAAACACAATAGTTACCTACTCCATTTCACTACCCCATGCCTCAGTCTCACTCGCTAGAGGAGCCAACCTCAATTATTGTACCTGTTTATTCAGATATTTCCTTCCAGGTTTCTAAATTGCATATCCCAGTTTCATGATGTAGGGATGTAAGCATTCACATCCGCTCAGGTGGAGAATTAAACTGACTTACACTCTTCTCTCCCTATCCTTCCTTTACGTTGGATCAATATTCGGTGATTATATATTATTAGGCCCATCAAATATTGCTCATTGCAGAAACAAAATCTCCAGTGGTTTCTTTTCCACTCTGTACAACCTTATTTTTCTTGGAATGAATACTTAGCTCCTTTTCTCAGGTTACTATTGCTAGTCATGACCCTGGTACATGTCAAACCACTTTCCGTGCCACGAAGCACATCAGAGAAGCTGCTCGTGACACCTTTGTGCTCCAGGGGGGTCTTCCTGGAGCCGCCGCCCCCTGCTCCGCGATGGACAGCTGACTCTTACACCTGTCAGATGTGCCGACACCTTTCTGCATCAGATCCCCCGGGAACTCCCTTGTTTTACTAGCAAATGTTCTCTTGAGTAAAAATTCATGAGAAATAGGATGGAAGACCTCTCTCTCTCTCTCTCCCTCTCTCCCTCCCTACCTCTGTAACTCTGCCTTTCAAATAAATAAATAAATGAACATTTTAAAACAAAAAAGGTAGTCGCTGCTCTGAATTCAGTCTAAAATAAATAAAAGTCAGGGTTCTCAAAAGCACAGAAGAAAAACAAATGAAAGGAATATTACAACCCTTGATTTTATGGCACAGATCACACAAACAGTAGTGACTCAGACTGGGGAAAGAATATTTGCAAAAGTCAAATCTAATAAAAGACTGTTATTCAAAATATACAGAACTTTTAAAATTTAACAATTAAAAAAAAGTTTAAAAAGGCAAATAACATCAACTCACACTTCACAAAAGATGATATATAAATTGAAAATAAGCAAATGAAATTAAGGAATGGCAAATTAAAACTTTAACAATGAAATACCACTACATACATATTGGGATAGTGAAAACCCAAAACACGGGCCAAACCAAACTGTGGCTAAGATGTCGAGCAAGATAAACTCTCATTCACTGCTAGTGGAAATGTAAGTCAGTACACCACTTTGGACAAACGGTTTGGAAGTTTCTTGGAACACTAAATATATTCTTACTTTTTGATGCAGCCAATTTACCCAAATGAATTTATGTCCACAAAAACCAGCACTATTCATTTTATTAGTAATTTCCAAATCTTGGAAGAAACAACATGTCGTTCAGTAGGGGAATGGACAAGTAAATGTGGTATCTGATTCTGACCATGACCATGGAATATTACTCAGCACTAAAAGAACCCAGCTATCAGGACATAAAAAAGCATGTACGAAATTTAGGTGCATTTTACCAAGTGACAGAATCCAATCAGAAACGGCTACCCACAGTAGGATTCCAACTCTAAGACACTCTGCAAAAGGCCAAACTCTTGAGACAAGTGAAGGAGCAAGGGTTGCCCGGGCCGTGGGGGAGGGAGGGAGGGAGGGATGAATAGGCAGACTGCTAGAATTTTCAGGCAGTGAAAGTATTCTACATGATACTGTAATGACGAATACACATGCCATTAAGCAATTTCGCCGAGTATGCAATGCCAAGAGTAACCCTATTGTAAAATGGACTTTGGATGATAATGCTGTGTCAGTGTAGCTTCATTGATTTAACCAATGTACCGCTCTAGTGCGGGATGTCGACAGTGGGAGAAAGTGCGCCTGCGTCAGGGCAGAGGTACGTGTGGAGTCTCTATTCTCCTCCTCAATTTGGCTGTGAGCATAAAAGTTCCCTAAAGTCTAGTTTTTAAAAGCAATGACTGGCTCTTAAACAAATATGTAGGTTTAATAGCGTCCTCCCTTAGCATCCTTGGTGACCCCTCAGATACCAAAATTCACAGATGCCAAGTCCCGTATATACTAAACGGTGTAGTACCTGCATATAACCTACACAATCCTCATGTTCATGTTAAACCATCTCTAGATTATCATAATACCTAATGCAGTGTAAATGTTACCATACAGAGGTGTTCTGGGTTGTTTATGGAACAGTGAAGGGAAAAATCTATACGCACAGCCTAGATGAAGGTTTTTTCTGCATATTTTTATCTGAAGATACAAGATCTTCCACAGATGCAGAATCTATGGAAACGGAAGGCTTACTCTATATTTAAGTGGATGTTTACCCCTTCAAAGTAGTCCCCAGGCAGGTAATGTTCTTATTCCATTGCTCAAAATACTTCTCAAAGGTCTATTTTAAAATTGTCTGCAATGTAGATTAATGAACACAGTCTCCCCTCAGCCTATGTTTACAAAAATAATATGTGGCCAGTGTAAAAAATTGGGACAATGCATACAGGCAAAAGGAAAAGGAAAACATTTTGGTCACCCTCTTTAGATCTTCCCCCAAAGATTTAATGTAGAGTGGGTTGAAAAACCTAGATTCTTTTCTTTCCTTTTTAAAAAAGATTTATTTATTTATTTGAAAGGCAGAGTTACAGAGAAGCAGAGTGGGGAGGGGTGGTCTTCCATTTGCTGGTTCACTTCCCAGATGGCTGCAATGGCCAGAACTGTGCCTATCTGAAACCAGGAGCCAGGAGCTTCTTCCAGGTCTTCCACACGGGTGCAGGGACCCAAGGACTTGGACTATATTCTACTGCTTTCTCAGGCCATAGCAAGAGCTGGATTGGAAGTGGAGCAGCTGGAACTTGAACTGGCACCCATATGTGATGCTGTAATTGTAAGTGGTGGCTTTACCCACTACACCACAGTACCGGTCCCAGTCTTTTTTTTTAAACATTTATTTTATTTATTTTAAAGGCAGGGGTGGGGTGGAGAGAATCTTCTAGCTGCTGGTTCATTCCCCAAATGGCCACAATGGACAGGGCTGGGCCAGATCAAAACCAAGAACCAGGAATTCCATCCAGGTCTCCCACATGAGTGGCAGGGACCCACCCTTTGCTGCCTTCCCAGGCTCATTAGCAGGAAGCTGGCTTGGAAGCTGAGCATACAGTTCTCAAATCAGAGTTCCAATATAGGATACCTGCATTTTAGGCAGTGGCTTGACTTAGTGCCCCACAACACCAGCCCCAGTCCTGTTACTTAAAGGTATATTGATCAAATTGTTACTACTTTTTTTTTATTATTTAACAGGTAGAATTATAGACAGTGAGAGAGAGAGACAGAGAGAAAGGTCTTCCTTCCATTGGTTCACTCCCCAAATGGCCACTATGGCCAGCATTGTGCTGTGCCGATCCGAAGCCAGGAGCCAGGTGCTTCCTCCTGGTCTCCCATGCAGGTTCAGGGGCCCAAGCACCTGGGCCATCCTCCACTGCCTTCCCGGGCCACAGCAGAGAGCTGGACTGGAAGAGGAGCAACCGGGACTAGAACCCGGCGCCCATATGGGATGCTGGCGGCGTAGGTGGAGGATTAACCTAATGAGCCACAGCACTGGCCCCAAATTTGTACTACTTTAAAATATCTAAGAGAAGCTGCTTATGAAATAACAAGGGATTTTTTGGATCCCAGTTTTGGAGTTTCACAGTCCTCTGATGGGGGGACGGTATGTGTGCAGAGGAAGGATCACACGGTGAAGAAGGAAGATAGCGAGACAGGCAGCACGCCCTTCCCCCTTATAAAAAAGCACTGTGATTCCATCCTGTGCTCCACCCTCACAATGTAATCAAATCCAATCTCTTCCCCAGGGCCCCATCTTCAAACACCACACCTGGATCAAGTCTATCCTTAATCCATTAACCTAAGACTCAGCGGAACAAGCCCATAACACAAGGATCTCTGGGGAACACCCAAACTATGATTAAAAAAAAAAAAAAATAACAGTATCCTTCTTCCAATTTCCCAGCACAAATTTTGTAACAGATTTGACTACTTCTAGAATTCCAGTTCATCCTCAACAACTGAACTGATAACAGGAAAGAGATTGCTAAAAGTGTGTAAGGGCCATTGCACTACCACTGGGCACATCCCTACCTGTGCTCTGGGAGACTCTTTAAGTCAGGGAGGGCTAACAAATCCCAAATTACAAATATGAAGAATCAAGTTGGCGGTGGCATTGTGCTACAGCGGGTTAAGCCGCAATGCCAGAATCCCATGTGAGTCCTGGTTCAAGTCCCAGCTGCTCTACTTCCAATATGGAATATGCACTTACTTATTTTTGTGATTACGTTTATCTGATATGTTTTGTCCAAATTACATTTTGTCCAAATGTAATTTTCCTAGTGAAAGTTCATATCAAAGTAAAGGCTTAGATATTCCATAAAAAAATCACTTAAGGGGCCGGCGCTGTGGCACAGAGGGTTAACGCCCTGGCCTAAAGCGTCGGCATCCCCTATGGGCACCAGTTCGAGTCCTGGCTGCTCCACTTCCAATCAAGCTCTCTGCTATGGCCTGGGAAAGCAGTAAAAAGATGGCCCAAGTCCTTGGGCCCCTGCACCCATGTGGGAGACCCAGAAGAAGCTCCTGGCTCCTGACTTCGGATTGGTGCAGCTTCGGTTGTTGCGGCCATTTGGGGAGTGAACCAGCAGATGGAAGACTTCTCTTCCTAACTCTCTGCTTCTCCTCTCTCTGTGTAACTCTGACTTTCAAATAAATAAATCTTTTTTAAAAATCACTTAAATGACCTGCTTCCATGCTTTTCTGGTATTTGGGCACAATTTCACAGCATTTTATTGAATTGCTCTCTCATATTTCTCTAAGTAGTTCTCCTTCCCAGAAAACAAATACATTAAATACGTATTTCAAGTCACCCACCACACTTGACGTGGTGCCAAATGCTAATTAGAAACTAATTATTTTCATTTTTCTCAGCCAGATGATTACTCAATTTCCCTTTTTGTTCAATCCTCCCTCTGCCCAAGCTTTATTGAGATTTAATGGACAAATTAGAAAATATGCTTATTGATACTTCTTGACAGGTTCATTCAATAACTCCCCCCCTTTTAAGACTTATTTATTTATTTGAAATTCATAGTCACAGAGAGAGAGGAAGACAGAGAGAGAGAGAGAGAGAGAGAGAGAGAGAGAGAGAGATCTTCCATTTGTTGGTTCACTTCCTAGATGGCTGCTTTGGCCAGGGCTGGGCCAGGCCAATGCCAGAAGCCAGGAGCTTCATCCATGTCTCCCACATGGGTGGCAGAAGTCCAGGGGCCTGAACATCTGCATCAACTTTCACAGACCATTAGCAAGAAGCTGGACGGGAAGAGGAGCAGCCAGGACTTGAACCAGCACCCATATGGGATGCCAGCATCCTGGGAAGGTGGCTTTACCCACTACACCACAATGCTGATCCAAGTTTTTTATTATATTTTTTTCCAAACTACAGGTCTTGAAATCCAATTAATTGGTTACAAGCAGCATAGTTTGGTGAACTGCAATTATCACAGAATACATAACAGGTAGGAAGACTCTATTGCTTCAGGAAACTTTTGTGCATTTAAGTGTGTGTATGTGCCATGGGTGGGTGTTTGTGTACCAAATCCTAGTTTAAGTTTATAACTGGCCACTGTAAAACAAAGTTTGAAAGCAAATATCCAAACTGATATTAAGATATTCATCACTGGCCATTTTCACTCATCATTCTGAAGATATCGACAAAGCAACTCTTGGTGACAATGGAATATTTTCTAATTTGCCAAAACTAACACTGACTAGTAGTCTTTCCCTCCTTTTATTTATTTTTTTAATTTTTAATTTGATTTGCCTCACTTACAGCGCCATCTAGTGTATTACGAGGGGAAGCACTTCATGGAATTTAGGCAGTCCCGAAGTTACTTTCTCATAGCCAAGATGACACTCATATAGAATTCAGTCCAAACCAAATTTGCAAAATATAAATATTAAACAGGCATGGGCCATGTTTCTAAAGTATGAATTCTCAGGCTGGCGTTGTGGCATAGCAGGTTAGGCTACCAGCTGCGACAACGCTATCCTTTGGGGTCATTTGGGGAGTGAACCAGCAGATGGAAGGTCTCAATATCTCTCCTCAACCCCTCACTCGCCCTCTCCCCCTCCCCTTCCCTCTCCATTATTTTTTCAAATAAATAGTTTTTAAATAAAAAAGAAAATAAATATAATAAATATACAAATTCTGAAGCTCTTGCTTGGGGTTTAGGTTCAGAATTTTAGACGTCAAGAAGCTGCCTGGAGAGCCTGGGTCTCCGGACCCTCAGGATCCGAAGAGCTAAGGGATCTGCTCCAAAGCCTGCAAGTATCTAGGAACAGAACCCTGGCTCCTGGGCCAACTCTTCAGTCTCCTTCAACAACTCCCTCTCTTCATTCTCCACTCCCACCCTTCCACATTCACTCTAGATCAGAGAGAAGTCACTATTTTAATTTGCCAAAAACTGTGTGCCACATTAGCCAAAAACATATTAGTGTGGTTACTGCCAATCTTCATTAGCTGACCTGACATAGTAACAAATGATATCTCTCAAAATTTCTCAGGTCTAATATCTCACCGTATTAGTGACCATTTGGAAGCAATTATCAGCTAATTTCCTGCTGCACCGAGTAGTGTATATCATAGGAGATTCTGCATGTTAATTGCTGAATAGTCACAAAACTGCAGAAAATAAACCTAACCCAGCCCACATGCATGAAAGCTCTTTGAAAAAACAAGGGTTGGAATGCACCTTAAGGGTTTTAGAAACTATCTACATTTTAAGAGACTACCCTTGACACTGACTTTCCCCATTTCTAATGATTTCCATATCTCTCCATAGTTAGAGGATCTAATTGCAGTGTCTCGTAATCACATGGGTCAAAGCAATGGAAGAGAGAGAGACAGCAAGAGTGAGAGCAAATATTTGTCCTCTATGTCTATGGTCTCTCCTTATAAAACCATCATGGGATTCATCATAGAAGCCCCACCCTACCAACTTAATCCGTTCTCAACCACCCCACCCTTAATTGGAATAGGTTACGACACTGAATCCATGCCTTTAAGATTTTGGAGATAAATGATTCAACACAACCACCTTTATAGGAAACCCAAACCTGTATCCAAACCATAGTAAAACTCAAAGGAGTTCCAGCCAGGTCTTCAATGTGGACGGCAGGGGCAAGGTACATGGGCCATCTTCGGCTGCTTTCCAAGGCGCATTAACAGACAGCTAGATTGGAAGAGGAATAGCTGGGACAAAAACAGATGCTCCCATATGGGATGCTGGCATCACATGCAATAGTTAACCCAGGAGCCACAACATCAGCCCTGCAAATTCTTTTTAGAATCCTTGTAGTTGTTTAAATAATGAACCATTAACCCAGTGAGCACAAGTGATCAGGATGGGGAGGGATGGGAAACTCCAGTGTGGGGGGTGGAGGGACATCCGGATGCTAAATAAATTTGAGAAGTGTTGTCTGTATTCTTCAAAAATACAAGCAGCTTAACAAAGAGGCTTGTGCAGTTTTGAGAACATTCCTGGAGAAGGACAGCTGTTCCCACTCCAATCAAAAGTCTGTTCATGGCCTTCATGAGTAGAATCACATAGTTTGCCAAAGAGCACTGATCTCTAAGACAGATGAGATTAAAGGATGGTTCAGTCCGTTAGAATTCTGTTTGGTGATCAGACCACTTCAAAACTGGTTTTCTACCATGCCAGTCATGAGGCTGCTGGCACTTGGGGTCACCAGCCCTTGGAAAAATAGTGTCCCTTTTACTTTAAGACAAGTTTGGTGGAAATGTAGAATTTAGTGAGAGTAGAAAAGAGATAGAGATAAGAAGCTACTACTCAAACACATAGGTGAAAAATATGTGAGATGGGCTTCAGATACCTGAAACACAGAATGTGGTCTTAAAAACTTGTTAATTAAAGGAGTAAAGTTCGCCAGATATACAACATCTTTCTGCCCATGTAATTCAAATTAGCATTGAAAATGATCTTCTGAATTAAAAAACTATGAATGAGACACCCACAAATGGTCAATTTCAACTGTAAGAAAACCGGTGCCCCTACAATGGACACAATTAGATGCTCAATTAATTTCTGTCTACCAAAGAAAGGAGGCTCCGAAGTGAACATCTAACCGAGGGGTCTCATTTGCCTGTTTCAATAATCGGGCTGTTTTCTTCTTCCTTCATTTCCTTGGTGGGCTATTGTGCCACAAGAATGCTTCCATTATCAGATTCAAAATTGAATCCTATGATACTGTAGCCTGAGGAAAAGGAAGCATTGAATATCATTCCCAGTTTTAGGCCCAGAAGATACTTAGGAAATGTCACTGTATATACACCACATGCAACATTAGTGCTTTTAATTTCCTTTTTACGGGTGCAATGGAGATTAATTTGCATGCGCTCGTTTCAATTTCTGTAATAAGATCTGATTTTTGCATTAAGCTTTCCATCTCAAAAACAAACAGTTAAAAAGGACACATCTCTTCTTTCAAATGTTTTTATTATAGTTCTATTTTACAGTCCCTGCATCTAATATTCACTTAAAACCTTCAAAATATACATATATACCCGTAGGTTCTAATTTGTTATTTTGTTTGTTGCCTGATTCTCTATGGATTCTCCCAAAAAACTTCTTGAATTTCAAATGCTACACAACCTGACAAAAAATGAGAACTATCAAAAAACAGTGACTACATATCCAGGAAGAATACTTATCATATTAAAAAGAGGGGTCAAGCCGGCGCCGTGGCTCAATAGGCTAATCCTCCACCTTGCGGCGCCGGCACACCGGGTTCTAGTCCCGGTTGGGGCGCCGGATTCTGTCCCGGTTGCCCCTCTTCCAGGCCAGCTCTCTGCTATGGCCAGGGAGTGCAGTGGAGGATGGCCCAGGTGCTTGGGCCCTGCACCCCATGGGAGACCAGGAAAAGCACCTGGCTCCTGGCTCCTGCCAGGATCAGCGCGGTGCGCCGGCTGCAGCGGCGGCCATTGGAGGGTGAACCAACGGCAAAGGAAGACCTTTCTCTCTCTGTCTCTCTCTCTCTGTCCACTCTGCCTGTCAAAAAAAAAAAAAAAAAAAAAAAAAAAGAGGGGTCAAAATTTGTCAACTATGCTCAGGAACACAGGGACAAGTGCTAGATAAAAAGGGGTGTTAGTTTTAAATAATAAATAGAATTCGCAAGATATATTTCGATTTCAGACCAGGCTGTACAGCCCAATAAACACAGTACACATGAACAACCAGTTATTAAAGCACTGAAAAACCTTAGAATAGGAATCTTTGTCTTTATGTTACCAAAACTCATGCTTGCACACTATGAACCCTGGCAAAACAACTCCACAATGAAGGGTGGCAGAGGAGCCGGTCTGGTACCCATGGCATCCTCCCAGTTGAAAGCAGAGGGCTAAACCCCCTTTCAAACAGGAGCAGGGGAATGATGGGGTCTGGCTCAGGCTCTAGGACTAACGTTCAGGTCATCTGAGAGAAGAGAAGGAGCATCCCTTCCGTCAAGAAGAATGGCTCCGTGGCCCACTGTCTCCCACGATGGGATGGGATGGGATAGGGCAGGTCGGGGCAGGTCGGGGCGGGGCGGGGCAGGGCAGCGGACACCGGCCACGGGGCCGACTTGTGCCCTCAGGCGCTGATCCGGTGCACGGCACACCACACCACGGAGGCCCCTCCACGGAGGGGAGGCCCCAATGCCTTGGCTTCTATCCAAGGCTGCGACTCCAGGGGGGCCTGGGCTGTTGAGTTTCGGGGCGGGTTCCCGTCCCGGAGCCTCTCACTCTTCGGGGACTTGGCGCGCGTTTCCCCGACCACCCAGAGCCCCTTGCCGCATCTCCAAGGGGGAACCACAGAACTGCTGGAGCAGGACCCTGGGCAGGCTCGGCCTTCACGGTGGTCCCGACTTGGACTTGGAGGCCAATGGATCAATCAGGAGCGAGGAGGGCCTGGGGCAGTGGGCGGGGCAGCGCAGGGCCGGATGCCCTGGGCGTCCATCAGGGCGTGGCCCACCGGCGCCCGCAGGGGGTGGAGCCTAGGGCTAGTTAAGGCCAGGGTCTGCAGCCAGAGCGCTGGAGCCAGCAGGCACAGCGCACCACCTGCACCCGCGGCCCTGCCACCCGAGGGCCCAGGAGCAGGCCAGCCCAGTGGCGCTCAGCAAGACCCCGGCGCCCCGCAGCCAGCCAGCCAGCCGCTGCCCCGAGCCGGGCCACCCACAGCCATGGAGGCAGAATGGCCGCTGCAAGAGGTCAGGCGGCTGCACGCACGCCTGGCCGCCAGCACCAAGCCCCGGAAGCTCCACAAGTATCTCAGGAGACTCTTGGCCCTGCCCATGACCGCCGACCTGCTGGCGCAGACCCGCGTGCGCAAGACCGTGAAGGCCTTGCGAAGATACGAGATGGTGGGCAGCGTGGCCAGGGACCTGGCGGCCCAGTGGAAGCAGCTGGCTCGCGCGCAGCCAAGCCCTGGGCGGGCCCAGCAAGACTCGCCACCCAGCCACTCGCGCAAGCGGCCCTGGGCTGCTCTTGACGACGAGGACGACGACGACGAGGACGACGAGGTCGAGGACGACGAGGAGGACGAGGACGAGGACAACGAGGAGGAGGAGGACGACGAGGAGGAGGAGGAGGAGGAGCACGAGGAGGAGGAGGAGGAGCACGAGGAGCAAGCAGACCGAGGCGCCCCAGAACCCGGCACGGCCGTCGGCAGCCAGCCCGCCAAGCCTGCCCACGCACACAAAAGGCCCAGGAGGCTCTCCGAGCTCGAGCCGCGCACACGCGCGTCTCCTTGGCGCCCGCGCCAAGCCTTGCCGCGCTCTGGCCGCCCAGCCCAGGAGTCGGCGGACACTTCCACTTGGCACGAGGAGGACCCGGACCCTGCCCCTGCCCCTGCCGCGGGCCTCCGCCAGCCTGCAGAGGGACCCGCGAGGGCCCCGCACCACGGCGCCAGCCCCCTGCCGGAAGAACACTGGGAAGAAGCCCAGGGCAAAGCGGCGCGGAGCCAAGGCCAGACCCACAAGTCGACCCCCAGGGAGAACGGCCCGCTGAGGGCCAAGGCAGGGGAGGCGCCTCCCGCCTCCCTCGGCCAGCTCTCCTCCCGGGAGGAACACGGCGCCAAGGGGAACCCCCCAGCCTCGGGGGGCCCGGCGGAGCAGGCCACAGGGCGGCCCCGCACTCCACTTTGGTCCCTCCCGCAGCTGGCTGCAGACGAGCTCGGCAAGGCCAAGCGCAAAGACCCGCGGGCAAGCCGGGCAGAAAAGACCCGGCAGCACCCCCAGAGCTGCCAGCTCCGAAGCGGGCCAGAAGACCCGCGGCCCGGGCTCCAAGACAACTCCAGCCACGTCGAGGCCGCACACGCCCACCTGGCAGCTCCTGCTTTGGCCAGCGCGGCCGGAGGCCTCCTCCCGCAGGCTGAGGCGCAACCCAGCGGCGGCGGCGGGCAGGAGCCACCGCACCAGCCCACCATGTCCTTTGAAGCATACATGACCTACGACCAACTGGAGAAGCAACAGAGCAAGGCGGGGAGACCTTGGGCCGCCGCCCTCCGAGGGAAAGGACCTCAGCGAGCAGAGCCCCCAAGCCGCGGTGCAGGAGCCGACTGGCTGCAGAAATGCCCTGAGGTGACCCACAGCCAGCAAGGGAAGCTGCAGCCGGCTGGGGCCCATGCGGCCGAGCTGCAAGACTCGGCCCCTGCCGCCGCGCCCAGCACCCACGCCAGGGATGGTCCCTCTCACCCACTGCCTTCCTGCCCACCCAGGACAAAAGCGCCCTCTGCCGCCCAGCAGGAGGAAGACGCTGCATTTTCGGGTCCCAGATTCCAGACCAAGATGCGAGTCGATGCAGGTGCCAGGCACGCAACCCGAGGGATGACGGAGAGCCCAATGTGCATCGCGGGACTGGAACCCATCGCGTCCCCCTCTGCTGGCAGAGGAGTCCCTCCTCACAGCCTCCCGGGACCTCTGCTGGAGCTGCACACGCCTGAAGAGCTGCAGCGTGTAGAGAGAGACAACCCCGAACTCCTGCAAGAAACGGATCCCTTATGGAAAAGGCACTGTCAGCGAGACTTCAAGGGGGAGAAACCGGCGGGGCAGGAGTCGTGGCGGCAGATGTACCTGCGCCTTCAGAGCGCCCGAGAGCGGCGCCTGCAAGCGCTCACGGCCGCCATCCGATCTACACACGCCAGCAAGCCCAAAGGCCGGCAGGCCAAGATGATCCGTTTCCACGGGATGCCCGGGCCTGCTGGGGATGCTCCCGGGAGGCAGGACGCGCTGCACACAGCAGGAGCCAGTGCCCCGCGTGCCCCGGGCCCCGCAGGAAGCGACCGGGCTCCTTCCTGCAGCAGCACCCAGCACAGCGACAGCAGCCTCTCTCCCCCTCCAGCGGACAGGCCAGCCCAGCCGGGCCCAAGCAAGAGACTTGCTCCCTGGGCGCCTGGGGGCACCACCAGAAAGCAGGCACCGCCTGGGGGCAGCACCAGAAAGCAGGCGCCCAAGAAAATCGCCCCTCTCATGGCTAAAAGCATCCGAGACTACAAGGCACTCTCCCGCAGGTGAACCCAGGACTCAGCGTGGACACAGAGTACGGCGAGTGGGGGAAGTCAAGGCAGTGTGCGTGGGGCCAGGAAACTCCCAAGAGAAACCACTTTCCGTCAGTCAGTCGGTCAGTCAGTCAGTCGCTCTGGGGGAACAGTGGGTGGGCTCGGAATCCTGCCAAGTTCCAAGCCTCTCCTGGGATCCTGCCTGCCTGCGGGACACTTGGATTCGGAGGGTGGCATGCCTTAGATTCCCCGAGGTGATTGGGATCAACTGGCCTCGAGTTATTCACTGGGTGCTTTGTACAGCATGCAATGGTTGGAGTGAATGCGTATTCCTGGATTGGACATGGATGGACTAATAAAGACGTAAAGCACTCAACCTGGACCTCTGTGTGTGTTTCTGTGTGTGCGTTTCTGTGTATCTCACTCTGTGTGTGTTTCTGTGTGTGTGTGTGTCTGTGTGTGTGTGTGATTTCTCCTGAGAGTAGATTTGTCCTTCTTCTTGGAAACAAACCCAGTCTCTCGAGCCCTGGCTGCTCCACTTTCGATGTGGATCCCTGCTAAAGACCTGGAAAAAGCTGCGGAGGGTGGCCCAAGGGTTTGGGTCCCTGCAGCCACATGGCACATCTGGAGGAAGTGCCCGGCTCCAGGCTTCAGCCTGCTCCAGGGCTAGCCACTGCAGCCAACGGGGGAGTGAACGACCAGAAGGAAGACCACTGGGTCTCTCCCCCTACCTGAACTCGGACGTCCAAACAAATAAGGAAATTCTGAAGAAAGAAAGAAAGAAAGAAAGAAAGAAAGAAAGAAAGAAAGAAAGAAAGAAAGAAAGAAAGAAAGAAAGAAAGAAAGAAATTAAATACAGAGAGAGAGAGAGAGAGAGAGAGAGAGGTGGAGGGTGAGTGGGGGGAAGGGAAGGAGAAGGCAGGAAGGCAGGAAGAAAAGAAAAAGTGTCCTGTATCTCTCTCCAGGGCAAGTGGCATTTTTCTGGTTCTGTCTCCTGATGACCCCTCCTGTTCCTCTTCTCTTGGTGCACCTGTGCTCCTGGAGCTCCTGAGGCATCTTTAGGCTCGCCTCTTGTCAAGGTCTTGTCTCCTACTCTCATCTTCTCGGGCATTTCCGGATCGCTGGATTTCCACTGTCCCAGTGTGGTGGGTCACCTGCTCCTGTTTCTTAGCACTTTCTCATCGGAGGCCAAGCTTGGCAAGAGCTGCATTAGACTGTTTTCTGGGATGGGTGTCGTGTTTTCGGGACACACATTCTGGCACAGGGGGTTAAGCTGCCGCTCGAGAGGCTGGGATCCCATCTCCAAGCCCCTGTCCAATCCCCGTTGCTCTGCTTGCGACCCAGCTTCCTACAGTGACGCCCGGGAAAGCGGCAGGACGTGGCCCAAGTCTTTGGCTTCCTGCCGCGCAGGGCGAGAGACTCCCAGGGAGTTTCTGGCTCCCGGCTGCCGTCCGCACCTGCCCTGGCCATTCTGGTTGCTCGCTGGGACCAGCCGGTGGAAGACCTCTGTCTTCTCTGTCACCGTCTGTCTGAGAAAGACAAGAAGCCTTGCCCAGAAGAACGAGGTGGGTGGTTTGCTGAAGCTGAGGGTTGGCTTCGCTCCACGTCAGCTGCACCCACTCCCAGCTTCTTCTCAGCTCCGGGAGAGAAGGGGGCATGGCGAGCGCCTTTCTTCTCGGGCGCGCTTTGCATGCCCTGAAGGCGCAGCCTTGCCGAGATCTCTGCTGAGGGCTCTGCTCTTCCATCCGCTTCCTCCACTCAGCCGGGCCCGAAGGAACCGGCCCCCCACGCCACGTGAGCGGAACACGGGCGGCTGTGCCGCTCGCGAGCTCGGGGCTCCCAGGTACCGGGTCGTGCTCGGCTTTGCGCCGGCACTTGACGCGCCTGCGCTTAGGATCAGCAACCCCCACGGAGGAATCCTAGAGCTCTTGCCTCCCACAGCCCCTTCCGCTTGTCTGCTCTGCCTTCTCCGTCCCTTGGGAAGGGCTTGGACCATCTCTGGGTTCCAGTGGGATGCCAATGCCTCGGGCAGCAGCTGAACTCGCCGCCCCAGTTCTCTGGCCCTTCCTTGCCCAACTTCACCACCTGAATCTCCCCCACCCCCACCCCGGTTCCCAACTCTGTCATCAGCAGCATCAGCAGCAGCAGCAGCAACATCGTAGGCTCCTCTCAGGTTCAGCCCCGTCCGTGTCCCACCCCCCAGTGGAGCGCCTTCTCTCATGATGACAAGTTCCAAGTCTATCCATCAGCCCGTAGGGGAAAACAGTGGATCCCGACATGTAGTGCCGTGTTCTGCTTCGCCCAGCGGGGGAGCCGGTCTGGTACCCATGGCATCCTCCCAGTTGAAAGCAGAGGGCTAAACCCCCTTTCAAATAGGAGCAGGGGAATGATGGGGTCTGGCTCAGGCTCTAGGACTAACGTTCAGGTCATCTGAGAGACAAGAAGTATGGCTCCGTGGCCCACTGTCTCCCACGATGGGATGGGATAGGGCAGGTCGGGGCAGGGCGGGGCGGGGCGGGGCGGGGCGGCGGACACCGGCCACGGGGCCGACTTGTGCCCTCAGGCGCTGAGCCGGTGCACGGCACACCACAGCACGGAGGCCCCTCCACGGAGGGGAGGCCCCAATGCCTTGGCTTCTATCCAAGGCTGCGACTCCAGGGGGGCCTGGGCTGTTGAGTTTCGGGGCGGGTTCCCGTCACGGAGCCTCTCACTCTTCGGGGACTTGGCGCGCGTTTCCCCGACCACCCAGAGCCCCTTGCCGCATCTCCAAGGGGGAACCACAGAACTGCTGGAGCAGGACCCTGGGCAGGCTCGGCCTTCACGGTGGTCCCGACTTGGACTTGGAGGCCAATGGATCAATCAGGAGCGAGGAGGGCCTGGGGCAGTGGGCGGGGCAGCGCAGGGCCGGATGCCCTGGGCGTCCATCAGGGCGTGGCCCACCGGCGCCCGCAGGGGGTGGAGCCTAGGGCTAGTTAAGGCCAGGGTCTGCAGCCAGAGCGCTGGAGCCAGCAGGCACAGCGCACCACCTGCACCCGCGGCCCTGCCACCCGAGGGCCCAGGAGCAGGCCAGCCCAGCGGCGCTCAGCAAGACCCCGGCGCCCCGCAGCCAGCCAGCCGCTGCCCCGAGCCGGGCCACCCACAGCCATGGAGGCAGAATGGCCGCTGCAAGAGGTCAGGCGGCTGCACGCACGCCTGGCCGCCAGCACCAAGCCCCGGAAGCTCCACAAGTATCTCAGGAGACTCTCGGCCCTGCCCATGACCGCCGACCTGCTGGCGCAGACCCGCGTGCGCAAGACCGTGAAGGCCTTGCGAAGATACGAGATGGTGGGCAGCGTGGCCAGGGACCTGGCGGCCTAGTGGAAGAAGCTGGCTCGCGCGCAGCCAAGCCCTGGGCGGGCCCAGCAAGACTCGCCACCCAGCCACTCGCGCAAGCGGCCCTGGGCTGCTCTTGACGACGACGACGAGGACGACGAGGTCGAGGACGACGAGGAGGACGAGGACGAGGACAACAACGAGGAGGAGGAGGACGAGGAGGAGGAGGACGACGAGGAGGAGAACGAGGAGGAGGAGGAGGAGCACGAGGAGGAGGAGGAGGAGCAAGCAGACCGAGGCGCCCCAGAACCCGGCACGGCCGTCGGCAGCCAGCCCGCCAAGCCTGCCCACGCACACAAAAGGCCCAGGAGGCTCTCCGAGCTCGAGCCGCGGACACTCGCGTCTCCTTGGCGCCCGCGCCAAGCCTTGCCGCGCTCTGGCCGCCCAGCCCAGGAGTCGGCGGACACTTCCACTTGGCACGAGGAGGACCCGGACCCTGCCCCTGCCCCTGCCGCGGGCCTCCGCCAGCCTGCAGAGGGACCCGCGAGGGCCCCGCACCGCGGCGCCAGCCCCCTGCCGGAAGAACACTGGGAAGAAGCCCAGGGCAAAGCGGCGCGGAGCCAAGGCCAGACCCACAAGTCGACCCCCAGGGAGAACGGCCCGCTGAGGGCCAAGGCAGGGGAGGCGCCTCCCGCCTCCCTCGGCCAGCTCTCCTCCCGGGAGGAACACGGCGCCAAGGGGAACCCCCCAGCCTCGGGGGGCCCGGCGGAGCAGGCCACAGGGCGGCCCCGCACTCCACTTTGGTCCCTCCCGCAGCTGGCTGCAGACGAGCTCGGCAAGGCCAAGCGCAAAGACCCGCGGGCAAGCCGGGCAGAAAAGACCCGGCAGCACCCCCAGAGCTGCCAGCTCCGAAGCGGGCCAGAAGACCCGCGGCCCGGGCTCCAAGACAACTCCAGCCACGTCGAGGCCGCACACGCCCACCTGGCAGCTCCTGCTTTGGCCAGCGCGTCCGCAGGCCTCCTCCCGCAGGCTGAGGCGCAACCCAGCGACGGCGGCGGGCAGGAGCCACCGCACCAGCCCACCATGTCCTTTGAAGCATACATGACCTACGACCAACTGGAGAAGCAACAGAGCAAGGCGGGGAGACCTTGGGCCGCCGCCCTCCGAGGGAAAGGACCTCAGCGAGCAGAGCCCCCAAGCCGCGGTGCAGGAGCCGACTGGCTGCAGAAATGCCCTGAGGTGACCCACAGCCAGCAAGGGAAGCTGCAGCCGGCTGGGGCCCATGCGGCCGAGCTGCAAGACTCGGCCCCTGCCGCCGCGCCCAGCACCCACGCCAGGGATGGTCCCTCTCACCCACTGCCTTCCTGCCCACCCAGGACAAAAGCGCCCTCTGCCGCCCAGCAGGAGGAAGACGCTGCATTTTCGGGTCCCAGATTCCAGACCAAGATGCGAGTCTATGCAGGTGCCAGGCACGCAACCCGAGGGATGACGGAGAGCCCAATGTGCATCGCGGGACTGGAACCCATCGCGTCCCCCTCTGCTGGCAGAGGAGTCCCTCCTCACAGCCTCCCGGGACCTCTGCTGGAGCAGCACACGCCTGAAGAGCTGCAGCGTGTAGAGAGAGACAACCCCGAACTCCTGCAAGAAACGGATCCCTTATGGAAAAGGCACTGTCAGCGAGACTTCAAGGGGGAGAAACCGGCGGGGCAGGAGTCGTGGCGGCAGATGTACCTGCGCCTTCAGAGCGCCCGAGAGCGGCGCCTGCAAGCGCTCACGGCCGCCATCCGATCTACACACGCCAGCAAGCCCAAAGGCCGGCAGGCCAAGATGATCCGTTTCCACGGGATGCCCGGGCCTGCTGGGGATGCTCCCGGGAGGCAGGACGCGCTGCACACAGGAGGAGCCAGTGCCCCGCGTGCCCCGGGCCCCGCAGGAAGCGACCGGGCTCCTTCCTGCAGCAGCACCCAGCACAGCGACAGCAGCCTCTCTCCCCCTCCAGCGGACAGGCCAGCCCAGCCGGGCCCAAGCAAGAGACTTGCTCCCTGGGCGCCTGGGGGCACCACCAGAAAGCAGGCACTGCCCGGGGGCAGCACCAGAAAGCAGGCGCCCAAGAAAATCGCCCCTCTCATGGCTAAAAGCATCTGAGACTACAAGGCACTCTCCCGCAGGTGAACCCAGGACTCAGCGTGGACACAGAGTACGGCGAGTGGGGGGAGTCAAGGCAGTGTGCGTGGGGCCAGGAAACTCCCAAGAGAAACCACTTTCCGTCCGTCAGTCAGTCAGTCAGTCAGTCGCTCTGGGGGAACAGTGGGTGGGCTCGGAATCCTGCCAAGTTCAAAGCCTCTCCTGGGATCCTGCCTGCCTGCGGGACACTTGGATTCGGAGGGTGGTATGCCTTAGATTCCCCGAGGTGATTGGGATCAACTGGCCTCGAGTTATTCACTGGTTGCTTTGTACAGCATGCAATGGTTGGAGTGAATGCGTATTCCTGGATTGGACATGGATGGACTAATAAAGACGTAAAGCACTCAACCTGGACCTCTGTGTGTGTTTCTGTGTGTGCGTTTCTGTGTATCTCACTCTGTGTGTGTGTGTGTGTGTCTGTGTGTGTGTGTGATTTCTCCTGAGAGTAGATTTGTCCTTCTCCTTCTTGGAAACAACCCCGGTCTCTCGAGCCCTGGCTGCTCCACTTTCGATGTGGATCCCTGCTAAAGACCTGGAAAAAGCTGCGGAGGGTGGCCCAAGGCCCTGCAGCCACATGGCACATCTGGAGGAAGTGCCCGGCTCCAGGCTTCAGCCTGCTCCAGGGCTAGCCACTGCAGCCAACGGGGGAGTGAACGACCAGAAGGAAGACCACTGGGTCTCTCCCCCTACCTGAACTCGGACGGCCAAATAAGGAAATTCTGAAGAAAGAAAGAAAGAAAGAAAGAAAGAAAGAAAGAAAGAAAGAAAGAAAGAAAGAAAGAAAGAAAGAAAGAAAGAAAGAAAGAAATTAAGTAGAGAGAGAGAGAGAGAGAGAGAGGTGGAGGGGGAGTGGGGGGAAGGGAAGGAGAAGGCAGGAAGGCAGGAAGAAAAGAAAAAGTGTCCTGTATCTCTCTGCAGGGCAAGTGGCATTTTTCTGGTTCTGTCTCCTGATGACCCCTCCTGTTCCTCTTCTCTTGGTGCACCTGTGCTCCTGGAGCTCCTGAGGCATCTTTAGGCTCGCCTCTTGTCAAGGTCTTGTCTCCTACTCTCATCTTCTCGGGCATTTCCGGATCGCTGGATTTCCACTGTCCCAGTGTGGTGGGTCACCTGCTCCTGTTTCTTAGCACTTTCTCATCGGAGGCCAAGCTTGGCAAGAGCTGCATTAGACTGTTTTCTGGGATGGGTGTCGTGTTTTCGGGACACACATTCTGGCACAGGGGGTTAAGCTGCCGCTCGAGAGGCTGGGATCCCATCTCCAAGCCCCTGTCCAATCCCCGTTGCTCTGCTTGCGACCCAGCTTCCTACAGTGACGCCCGGGAAAGCGGCAGGACGTGGCCCAAGTCTTTGGCTTCCTGCCGCGCAGGGCGAGAGACTCCCAGGGAGTTTCTGGCTCCCGGCTGCCGTCCGCACCTGCCCTGGCCATTCTGGTTGCTCGCTGGGACCAGCCGGTGGAAGACCTCTGTCTTCTCTGTCACCGTCTGTCTGAGAAAGACAAGAAGCCTTGCCCAGAAGAACGAGGTGGGTGGTTTGCTGAAGCTGAGGGTTGGCTTCGCTCCACGTCAGCTGCACCCACTCCCAGCTTCTTCTCAGCTCCGGGAGAGAAGGGGGCATGGCGAGCGCCTTTCTTCTCGGGCGCGCTTTGCATGCCCTGAAGGCGCAGCCTTGCCGAGATCTCTGCTGAGGGCTCTGCTCTTCCATCCGCTTCCTCCACTCAGCCGGGCCCGAAGGAACCGGCCCCCCACGCCACGTGAGCGGAACACGGGCGGCTGTGCCGCTCGCGAGCTCGGGGCTCCCAGGTACCGGGTCCTGCTCGGCTTTGCGCCGGCACTAGACGCGCCTGCGCTTAGGATCAGCAACCCCCACGGAGGAATCCTAGAGCTCTTGCCTCCCACAGCCCCTTCCGCTTGTCTGCTCTGCCTTCTCCGTCCCTTGGGAAGGGCTTGGACCATCTCTGGGTTCCAATGGGATGCCAATGCCTCGGGCAGCAGCTGAACTCGCCGCCCCAGTTCTCTGGCCCTTCCTTGCCCAGCTTCACCACCTGAATCTCCCCCACCCCACCCCGGTTCCCAACTCTGTCATCAGCAGCATCAGCAGCAGCAGCAGCAGCATCGTAGGCTCCTCTCAGGTTCAGCCCCGTCCGTGTCCCACCCCCCAGTGGAGCGCCTTCTCTCATGATGACAAGTTCCAAGTCTATCCATCAGCCCGTAGGGGAAAACAGTGGATCCCGACATGTAGTGCCGTGTTCTGCTTCGCCCAGCGGGGGAGCCGGTCTGGTACCCATGGCATCCTCCCAGTTGAAAGCAGAGGGCTAAACCCCCTTTCAAATAGGAGCAGGGGAATGATGGGGTCTGGCTCAGGCTCTAGGACTAACGTTCAGGTCATCTGAGAGACAAGAAGAATGGCTCCGTGGCCCACTGTCTCCCACGATGGGATGGGATAGGGCAGGTCGGGGCAGGGCGGGGCGGGGCGGGGCGGGGCGGCGGACACTGGCCACGGGGCCGACTTGTGCCCTCAGGCGCTGAGCCGGTGCACGGCACACCACAGCACGGAGGCCCCTCCACGGAGGGGAGGCCCCAATGCCTTGGCTTCTATCCAAGGCTGCGACTCCAGGGGGGCCTGGGCTGTTGAGTTTCGGGGCGGGTTCCCGTCACGGAGCCTCTCACTCTTCGGGGACTTGGCGCGCGTTTCCCCGACCACCCAGAGCCCCTTGCCGCATCTCCAAGGGGGAACCACAGAACTGCTGGAGCAGGACCCTGGGCAGGCTCGGCCTTCACGCCTTCACGGTGGTCCCGACTTGGACTTGGAGGCCAATGGATCAATCAGGAGCGAGGAGGGCCTGGGGCAGTGGGCGGGGCAGCGCAGGGCCGGATGCCCTGGGCGTCAATCAGGGCGTGGCCCACCGGCGCCCGCAGGGGGTGGAGCCTAGGGCTAGTTAAGGCCAGGGTCTGCAGCCAGAGCGCTGGAGCCAGCAGGCACAGCGCACCACCTGCACCCGCGGCCCTGCCACCCGAGGGCCCAGGAGCAGGCCAGCCCAGCGGCGCTCAGCAAGACCCCGGCGCCCCGCAGCCAGCCAGCCAGCCGCTGCCCCGAGCCGGGCCACCCACAGCCATGGAGGCAGAATGGCCGCTGCAAGAGGTCAGGCGGCTGCACGCACGCCTGGCCGCCAGCACCAAGCCCCGGAAGCTCCACAAGTATCTCAGGAGACTCTCGGTCCTGCTCATGACCGCCGACCTGCTGGCGCAGACCCGCGTGCGCAAGACCGTGAAGGCCTTGCGAAGATACGAGATGGTGGGCAGCATGGCCAGGGACCTGGCGGCCCAGTGGAAGCAGCTGGCTCGCGCGCAGCCAAGCCCTGGGCGGGCCCAGCAAGACTCGCCACCCAGCCACTCGCCCAAGCGGCCCTGGGCTGCTCTTGACGACGAGGACGACGACGACGAGGACGACGAGGTCGAGGACGACGAGGACGACGAGGACGAGGACAACAACGACGAGGAGGAGGACGAGGACGACGAAGACGAGGAGGAGGAGGAGGAGCAAGCAGACCGAGGCGCCCCAGAACCCGGCACGGCCGTCGGCAGCCAGCCCGCCAAGCCTGCCCACGCACACAAAAGGCCCAGGAGGCTCTCCGAGCTCGAGCCGCGGACACTCGCGTCTCCTTGGCGCCCGCGCCAAGCCTTGCCGCGCTCTGGCCGCCCAGCCCAGGAGTCGGCGGACACTTCCACTTGGCACGAGGAGGACCCGGACCCTGCCCCTGCCCCTGCCGCGGGCCTCCGCCAGCCTGCAGAGGGACCCGCGAGGGCCCCGCACCGCGGCGCCAGCCCCCTGCCGGAAGAACACTGGGAAGAAGCCCAGGGCAAAGCGGCGCGGAGCCAAGGCCAGACCCACAAGTCGACCCCCAGGGAGAACGGCCCGCTGAGGGCCAAGGCAGGGGAGGCGCCTCCCGCCTCCCTCGGCCAGCTCTCCTCCCGGGAGGAACACGGCGCCAAGGGGAACCCCCCAGCCTCGGGGGGCCCGGCGGAGCAGGCCACAGGGCGGCCCCGCACTCCACTTTGGTCCCTCCCGCAGCTGGCTGCAGACGAGCTCGGCAAGGCCAAGCGCAAAGACCCGCGGGCAAGCCGGGCAGAAAAGACCCGGCAGCACCCCCAGAGCTGCCAGCTCCGAAGCGGGCCAGAAGACCCGCGGCCCGGGCTCCAAGACAACTCCAGCCACGTCGAGGCCGCACACGCCCACCTGGCAGCTCCTGCTTTGGCCAGCGCGGCCGGAGGCCTCCTCCCGCAGGCTGAGGCGCAACCCAGCGGCGGCGGCGGGCAGGAGCCACCGCACCAGCCCACCATGTCCTTTGAAGCATACATGACCTACGACCAACTGGAGAAGCAACAGAGCAAGGCGGGGAGACCTTGGGCCGCCGCCCTCCGAGGGAAAGGACCTCAGCGAGCAGAGCCCCCAAGCCGCGGTGCAGGTGCCGACTGGCTGCAGAAATGCCCTGAGGTGACCCACAGCCAGCAAGGAAAGCTGCAGCCAGCTGGGGCCCATGCGGCCGAGCTGCAAGACTCGGCCCCTGCCGCCGCGCCCAGCACCCACGCCAGGGATGGTCCCTCTCACCCACTGCCTTCCTGCCCACCCAGGACAAAAGCGCCCTCTGCCGCCCAGCAGGAGGAAGACGCTGCATTTTCGGGTCCCAGATTCCAGACCAAGATGCGAGTCTATGCAGGTGCCAGGCACGCAACCCGAGGGATGACGGAGAGCCCAATGTGCATCGCGGGACTGGAACCCATCGCGTCCCCCTCTGCTGGCAGAGGAGTCCCTCCTCACAGCCTCCCGGGACCTCTGCTGGAGCAGCACACGCCTGAAGAGCTGCAGCGTGTAGAGAGAGACAACCCCGAACTCCTGCAAGAAACGGATCCCTTATGGAAAAGGCACTGTCAGCGAGACTTCAAGGGGGAGAAACCGGCGGGGCAGGAGTCGTGGCGGCAGATGTACCTGCGCCTTCAGAGCGCCCGAGAGCGGCGCCTGCAAGCGCTCACGGCCGCCATCCGATCTACACACGCCAGCAAGCCCAAAGGCCGGCAGGCCAAGATGATCCGTTTCCACGGGATGCCCGGGCCTGCTGGGGATGCTCCCGGGAGGCAGGACGCGCTGCACACAGGAGGAGCCAGTGCCCCGCGTGCCCCGGGCCCCGCAGGAAGCGACCGGGCTCCTTCCTGCAGCAGCACCCAGCACAGCGACAGCAGCCTCTCTCCCCCTCCAGCGGACAGGCCAGCCCAGCCGGGCCCAAGCAAGAGACTTGCTCCCTGGGCGCCTGGGGGCACCACCAGAAAGCAGGCACTGCCCGGGGGCAGCACCAGAAAGCAGGCGCCCAAGAAAATCGCCCCTCTCATGGCTAAAAGCATCTGAGACTACAAGGCACTCTCCCGCAGGTGAACCCAGGACTCAGCGTGGACACAGAGTACGGCGAGTGGGGGGAGTCAAGGCAGTGTGCGTGGGGCCAGGAAACTCCCAAGAGAAACCACTTTCCGTCCGTCAGTCAGTCAGTCAGTCAGTCGCTCTGGGGGAACAGTGGGTGGGCTCGGAATCCTGCCAAGTTCAAAGCCTCTCCTGGGATCCTGCCTGCCTGCGGGACACTTGGATTCGGAGGGTGGTATGCCTTAGATTCCCCGAGGTGATTGGGATCAACTGGCCTCGAGTTATTCACTGGTTGCTTTGTACAGCATGCAATGGTTGGAGTGAATGCGTATTCCTGGATTGGACATGGATGGACTAATAAAGACGTAAAGCACTCAACCTGGACCTCTGTGTGTGTTTCTGTGTGTGCGTTTCTGTGTATCTCACTCTGTGTGTGTGTGTGTGTGTGTGTGTCTGTGTGTGTGTGTGATTTCTCCTGAGAGTAGATTTGTCCTTCTCCTTCTTGGAAACAACCCCGGTCTCTCGAGTCCTGGCTGCTCCACTTTCGATGTGGATCCCTGCCAAAGACCTGGAAAAAGCTGCGGAGGGTGGCCCAAGGGTTTGGGTTCCTGCAGCCACATGGCACATCTGGAGGAAGTGCCCGGCTCCAGGCTTCAGCCTGCTCCAGGGCTAGCCACTGCAGCCAACGGGGGAGTGAACGACCAGAAGGAAGACCACTGGGTCTCTCCCCCTACCTGAACTCGGACGGCCAAACAAATAAGGAAATTCGGAAGGAAGGAAGGAAGGAAGGAAGGAAGGAAGGAAGGAAGGAAGGAAGGAGAAAGAAAGAAAGAAAGAAAGAAAAGAGAGAGAGAGAGAGAGTGAGAGAGAGAGAGAGAGAGAGAGAGAGAGAGAGAGAGGTGGAGTGGAGGGAAGGGAAGGAGAAGGCAGGAAGGCAGGAAGAAAAGAAAAAGTGTCCTGTATCTCTCTCCAGGGCAAGTGGCATTTTTCTGGTTCTGTCTCCTGATGACCCCTCCTGTTCCTCTTCTCTTGGTGCACCTGTGCTCCTGGAGCTCCTGAGGCATCTTTAGGCTCGCCTCTTGTCAAGGTCTTGTCTCCTACTCTCATCTTCTCGGGCATTTCCGGATCGCTGGATTTCCACTGTCCCAGTGTGGTGGGTCACCTGCTCCTGTTTCTTAGCACTTTCTCATCGGAGGCCAAGCTTGGCAAGAGCTGGATTAGACTGTTTTCTGGGATGGGTGTCGTGTTTTCGGGACACACATTCTGGCACAGGGGGTTAAGCTGCCGCTCGAGAGGCTGGGATCCCATCTCCAAGCCCCTGTCCAATCCCCGTTGCTCTGCTTGCGACCCAGCTTCCTACAGTGACGCCCGGGAAAGCGGCAGGACGTGGCCCAAGTCTTTGGCTTCCTGCCGCGCAGGGCGAGAGACTCCCAGGGAGTTTCTGGCTCCCGGCTGCCGTCCGCACCTGCCCTGGCCATTCTGGTTGCTCGCTGGGACCAGCCGGTGGAAGACCTCTGTCTTCTCTGTCACCGTCTGTCTGAGAAAGACAAGAAGCCTTGCCCAGAAGAACGAGGTGGGTGGTTTGCTGAAGCTGAGGGTTGGCTTCGCTCCACGTCAGCTGCACCCACTCCCAGCTTCTTCTCAGCTCCGGGAGAGAAGGGGGCATGGCGAGCAGCCTTTCTTCTCGGGCTCGCTTTGCATGCCCTGAAGGCGCAGCCTTGCCGAGATCTCTGCTGAGGGCTCTGCTCTGCCATCCGCTTCCTCCACTCAGCCGGGCCCGAAGGAACCGGCCCCCCACGCCACGTGAGCGGAACACGGGCGGCTGTGCCGCTCGCGAGCTCGGGGCTCCCAGGCACCGGGTCGTGCTCGGCTTTGCGCCGGCACTTGACGCGCCTGCGCTTAGGATCAGCAACCCCCACGCAGGAATCCTAGAGCTCTTGCCTCCCACAGCCCCTTCCGCTTGTCTGCTCTGCCTTCTCCGTCCCTTGGGAAGGGCTTGGACCATCTCTGGGTTCCAATGGGATGCCAATGCCTCGGGCAGCAGCTGAACTCGCCGCCCCAGTTCTCTGGCCCTTCCTTGCCCAACTTCACCACCTGAATCTCCCCCACCCCCACCCCGGTTCCCAACTCTGTCATCATCAGCATCAGCAGCAGCAGCAGCAGCAGCAACATCGTAGGCTCCTCTCAGGTTCAGCCCCGTCCGTGTCCCACCCCCCAGTGGAGCGCCTTCTCTCATGATGACAAGTTCCAAGTCTATCCATCAGCCCGTAGGGGAAAACAGTGGATCCCGACATGTAGTGCCGTGTTCTGCTTCGCCCAGCGGGGGAGCCGGTCTGGTACCCATGGCATCCTCCCAGTTGAAAGCAGAGGGCTAAACCCCCTTTCAAACAGGAGCAGGGGAATGATGGGGTCTGGCTCAGGCTCTAGGACTAACGTTCAGGTCATCTGAGAGAAGAGAAGGAGCATCCCTTCCGTCAAGAAGAATGGCTCCGTGGCCCACTGTCTCCCACGATGGGATGGGATGGGATAGGGCAGGTCCTGGCAGGGCGGGGCGGGGCGGGGCGGGGCGGCGGACACCGGCCACGGGGCCGACTTGTGCCCTCAGGCGCTGAGCCGGTGCACGGCACACCACACCACGGAAGCCCCTCCACGGAGGGGAGGCCCCAATGCCTTGGCTTCTATCCAAGGCTGCGACTCCAGGGGGGCCTGGGCTGTTGAGTTTCGGGGCGGGTTCCCGTCAGGGAGCCTCTCACTCTTCGGGGACTTGGCGCGCGTTTCCCCGACCACCCAGAGCCCCTTGCCGCATCTCCAAGGGGGAACCACAGAACTGCTGGAGCAGGACCCTGGGCAGGCTCGGCCTTCACGGTGGTCCCAACTTCGACTTGGAGGCCAATGGATCAATCAGGAGCGAGGAGGGCCTGGGGCAGTGGGCGGGGCAGCGCAGGGCCGGATGCCCTGGGCGTCAATCAGGGCGTGGCCCACCGGCGCCCGCAGGGGGTGGAGCCTAGGGCTAGTTAAGGCCAGGGTCTGCAGCCAGAGCGCTGGAGCCAGCAGGCACAGCGCACCACCTGCACCCGCGGCCCTGCCACCCGAGGGCCCAGGAGCAGGCCAGCCCAGCGGCGCTCAGCAAGACCCCGGCGCCCCGCAGCCAGCCAGCCGCTGCCCCGAGCTGGGCCACCCACAGCCATGGAGGCAGAATGGCCGCTGCAAGAGGTCAGGCGGCTGCACGCACGCCTGGCCGCCAGCACCAAGCCCCGGAAGCTCCACAAGTATCTCAGGAGACTCTCGGCCCTGCCCATGACCGCCGACCTGCTGGCGCAGACCCGCGTGCGCAAGACCGTGAAGGCCTTGCGAAGATACGAGATGGTGGGCAGCGTGGCCAGGGACCTGGCGGCCCAGTGGAAGAAGCTGGCTCGTGCTCGCGCGCAGCCAAGCCCTGGGCGGGCCCAGCAAGACTCGCCACCCAGCCACTCGCGCAAGCGGCCCTGGGCTGCTCTTGACGACGACGACGAGGACGACGAGGTCGACGACGACGAGGAGGACGAGGACGAGGACAACGAGGAGGAGGAGGACGAGGACGAGGAGGAGGAGGAGAACGAGGAGGAGGAGGAGGACGACGACGACGACGAGGAGGAGAAGGAGGAGCACGAGGAGGAGGAGGAGGAGCAAGCAGACCGAGGCGCCCCAGAACCCGGCACGGCCGTCGGCAGCCAGCCCGCCAAGCCTGCCCACGCACACAAAAGGCCCAGGAGGCTCTCCGAGCTCGAGCCGCGGACACTCGTGTCTCCTTGGCGCCCGCGCCAAGCCTTGCCGCGCTCTGGCCGCCCAGCCCAGGAGTCGGCGGACACTTCCACTTGGCACGAGGAGGACCCGGACCCTGCCCCTGCCCGTGCCGCGGGCCTCCGCCAGCCTGCAGAGGGACCCGCGAGGGCCCCGCACCACGGCGCCAGCCCCCTGCCGGAAGAACACTGGGAAGAAGCCCAGGGCAAAGCGGCGCGGAGCCAAGGCCAGACCCACAAGTCGACCCCCAGGGAGAACGGCCCGCTGAGGGCCAAGGCAGGGGAGGCGCCTCCCGCCTCCCTCGGCCAGCTCTCCTCCCGCGAGGAACACGGCGCCAAGGGGAACCCCCCAGCCTCGGGGGGCCCGGCGGAGCAGGCCACAGGGCGCCCCCGCACTCCACTTTGGTCCCTCCCGCAGCTGGCTGCAGACGAGCTCGGCAAGGCCAAGCGCAAAGACCCGCGGGCAAGCCGGGCAGAAAAGACCCGGCAGCACCCCCAGAGCTGCCAGCTCCGAAGCGGGCCAGAAGACCCGCGGCCCGGGCTCCAAGACAACTCCAGCCACGTCGAGGCCGCACACGCCCACCTGGCAGCTCCTGCTTTGGCCAGCGCGTCCGCAGGCCTCCTCCCGCAGGCTGAGGCGCAACCCAGCGACGGCGGCGGGCAGGAGCCACCGCACCAGCCCACCATGTCCTTTGAAGCATACATGACCTACGACCAACTGGAGAAGCAACAGAGCAAGGCGGGGAGACCTTGGGCCGCCGCCCTCCGAGGGAAAGGACCTCAGCGAGCAGAGCCCCCAAGCCGCGGTGCAGGAGCCGACTGGCTGCAGAAATGCCCTGAGGTGACCCACAGCCAGCAAGGGAAGCTGCAGCCGGCTGGGGCCCATGCGGCCGAGCTGCAAGACTCGGCCCCTGCCGCCGCGCCCAGCACCCACGCCAGGGATGGTCCCTCTCACCCACTGCCTTCCTGCCCACCCAGGACAAAAGCGCCCTCTGCCGCCCAGCAGGAGGAAGACGCTGCATTTTCGGGTCCCAGATTCCAGACCAAGATGCAAGTCGATGCAGGTGCCAGGCACGCAACCCGAGGGATGACGGAGAGCCCAGTGTGCATCGCGGGACTGGAACCCATCGCGTCCCCCTCTGCTGGCAGAGGAGTCCCTCCTCACAGCCTCCCGGGACCTCTGCTGGAGCAGCACACGCCTGAAGAGCTGCAGCGTGTAGAGAGAGACAACCCCGAACTCCTGCAAGAAACGGATCCCTTATGGAAAAGGCACTGTCAGCGAGACTTCAAGGGGGAGAAACCGGCGGGGCAGGAGTCGTGGCGGCAGATGTACCTGCGCCTTCAGAGCGCCCGAGAGCGGCGCCTGCAAGCGCTCACGGCCGCCATCCGATCTACACACGCCAGCAAGCCCAAAGGCCGGCAGGCCAAGATGATCCGTTTCCACGGGATGCCCGGGCCTGCTGGGGATGCTCCCGGGAGGCAGGACGCGCTGCACACAGGAGGAGCCACTGCCCCGCGTGCCCCGGGCCCCGCAGGAAGCGACCGGGCTCCTTCCTGCAGCAGCACCCAGCACAGCGACAGCAGCCTCTCTCCCCCTCCAGCGGACAGGCCAGCCCAGCCGGGCCCAAGCAAGAGACTTGCTCCCTGGGCGCCTGGGGGCACCACCAGAAAGCAGGCACTGCCCGGGGGCAGCACCAGAAAGCAGGCGCCCAAGAAAATCGCCCCTCTCATGGCTAAAAGCATCTGAGACTACAAGGCACTCTCCCGCAGGTGAACCCAGGACTCAGCGTGGACACAGAGTACGGCGAGTGGGGGGAGTCAAGGCAGTGTGCGTGGGGCCAGGAAACTCCCAAGAGAAACCACTTTCCGTCCGTCAGTCAGTCAGTCAGTCAGTCGCTCTGGGGGAACAGTGGGTGGGCTCGGAATCCTGCCAAGTTCAAAGCCTCTCCTGGGATCCTGCCTGCCTGCGGGACACTTGGATTCGGAGGGTGGTATGCCTTAGATTCCCCGAGGTGATTGGGATCAACTGGCCTCGAGTTATTCACTGGTTGCTTTGTACAGCATGCAATGGTTGGAGTGAATGCGTATTCCTGGATTGGACATGGATGGACTAATAAAGACGTAAAGCACTCAACCTGGACCTCTGTGTGTGTTTCTGTGTGTGCGTTTCTGTGTATCTCACTCTGTGTGTGTGTGTGTGTGTGTGTGTGTGTGTGTCTGTGTGTGTGTGTGATTTCTCCTGAGAGTAGATTTGTCCTTCTTCTTCTTGGAAACAACCCCGGTCTCTCGAGTCCTGACTGCTCCACTTTCGATGTGGATCCCTGCTAAAGACCTGGAAAAAGCTGCGGAGGGTGGCCCAAGGGTTTGGGTCCCTGCAGCCACATGGCACATCTGGAGGAAGTGCCCGGCTCCAGGCTTCAGCCTGCTCCAGGGCTAGCCACTGCAGCCAACGGGGGAGTGAACGACCAGAAGGAAGACCACTGGGTCTCTCCCCCTACCTGAACTCGGACGTCCAAACAAATAAGGAAATTCTGAAGAAAGAAAGAAAGAAAGAAAGAAAGAAAGAAAGAAAGAAAGAAAGAAAGAAAGAAAGAAAGAAAGAAATTAAGTAGAGAGAGAGAGAGAGAGAGAGAGGTGGAGGGGGAGTGGGGGGAAGGGAAGGAGAAGGCAGGAAGGCAGGAAGAAAAGAAAAAGTGTCCTGTATCTCTCTGCAGGGCAAGTTGCATTTTTCTGGTTCTGTCTGCTGATGACCCCTCCTGTTCCTCTTCTCTTGGTGCACCTGTGCTCCTGGAGCTCCTGAGGCATCTTTAGGCTCGCCTCTTGTCAAGGTCTTGTCTCCTACTCTCATCTTCTCGGGCATTTCCGGATCGCTGGATTTCCACTGTCCCAGTGTGGTGGGTCACCTGCTCCTGTTTCTTAGCACTTTCTCATCGGAGGCCAAGCTTGGCAAGAGCTGCATTAGACTGTTTTCTGGGATGGGTGTCGTGTTTTCGGGACACACATTCTGGCACAGGGGGTTAAGCTGCCGCTCGAGAGGCTGGGATCCCATCTCCAAGCCCCTGTCCAATCCCCGTTGCTCTGCTTGCGACCCAGCTTCCTACAGTGACGCCCGGGAAAGCGGCAGGACGTGGCCCAAGTCTTTGGCTTCCTGCCGCGCAGGGCGAGAGACTCCCAGGGAGTTTCTGGCTCCCGGCTGCCGTCCGCACCTGCCCTGGCCATTCTGGTTGCTCGCTGGGACCAGCCGGTGGAAGACCTCTGTCTTCTCTGTCACCGTCTGTCTGAGAAAGACAAGAAGCCTTGCCCAGAAGAACGAGGTGGGTGGTTTGCTGAAGCTGAGGGTTGGCTTCGCTCCACGTCAGCTGCACCCACTCCCAGCTTCTTCTCAGCTCCGGGAGAGAAGGGGGCATGGCGAGCGCCTTTCTTCTCGGGCGCGCTTTGCATGCCCTGAAGGCGCAGCCTTGCCGAGATCTCTGCTGAGGGCTCTGCTCTTCCATCCGCTTCCTCCACTCAGCCGGGTCCGAAGGAACCGGCCCCCCACGCCACGGGAGCGGAACACGGGCGGCTGTGCCGCTCGCGAGCTCGGGGCTCCCAGGTACCGGGTCCTGCTCGGCTTTGCGCCGGCACTTGACGCGGCTGCGCTTAGGATCAGCAACCCCCACGGAGGAATCCTAGAGCTCTTGCCTCCCACAGCCCCTTCCGCTTGTCTGCTCTGCCTTCTCCGTCCCTTGGGAAGGGCTTGGACCATCTCTGGGTTCCAATGGGATGCCAATGCCTCGGGCAGCAGCTGAACTCGCCGCCCCAGTTCTCTGGCCCTTCCTTGCCCAGCTTCACCACCTGAATCTCCCCCACCCCCACCCCGGTTCCCAACTCTGTCATCAGCAGCAGCAGCAGCAGCAGCAGCAGCAGCAGCAGCATCGTAGGCTCCTCTCAGGTTCAGCCCCGTCCGTGTCCCACCCCCCAGTGGAGCGCCTTCTCTCATGATGACAAGTTCCAAGTCTATCCATCAGCCCGTAGGGGAAAACAGTGGATCCCGACATGTAGTGCCGTGTTCTTCTTCGCCCAGCGGGGGAGCCGGTCTGGTACCCATGGCATCCTCCCAGTTGAAAGCAGAGGGCTAAACCCCCTTTCAAACAGGAGCAGGGGAATGATGGGGTCTGGCTCAGGCTCTAGGACTAACGTTCAGGTCATCTGAGAGAAGAGAAGGAGCATCCCTTCCGTCAAGAAGAATGGCTCCGTGGCCCACTGTCTCCCACGATGGGATGGGATGGGATAGGGCAGGTCGGGGCAGGGCGGGGCGGGGCGGGGCGGGGCGGCGGACACCGGCCACGGGGCCGACTTGTGCCCTCAGGCGCTGATCCGGTGCACGGCACACCACACCACGGAGGCCCCTCCACGGAGGGGAGGCCCCAATGCCTTGGCTTCTATCCAAGGCTGCGACTCCAGGGGGGCCTGGGCTGTTGAGTTTCGGGGCGGGTTCCTGTCAGGGAGCCTCTCACTCTTCGGGGACTTGGCGCGCGTTTCCCCGACCACCCAGAGCCCCTTGCCGCATCTCCAAGGGGGAACCACAGAACTGCTGGAGCAGGACCCTGGGCAGGCTCGGCCTTCACGGTGGTCCCGACTTGGACTTGGAGGCCAATGGATCAATCAGGAGCGAGGAGGGCCTGGGGCAGTGGGCGGGGCAGCGCAGGGCCGGATGCCCTGGGCGTCAATCAGGGCGTGGCCCACCGGCGCCCGCAGGGGGTGGAGCCTAGGGCTAGTTAAGGCCAGGGTCTGCAGCCAGAGCGCTGGAGCCAGCAGGCACAGCGCACCACCTGCACCCGCGGCCCTGCCACCCGAGGGCCCAGGAGCAGGCCAGCCCAGTGGCGCTCAGCAAGACCCCGGCGCCCCGCAGCCAGCCAGCCGCTGCCCCGAGCCGGGCCACCCACAGCCATGGAGGCAGAATGGCCGCTGCGAGAGGTCAGGCGGCTGCACGCACGCCTGGCCGCCAGCACCAAGCCCCGGAAGCTCCACAAGTATCTCAGGAGACTCTCGGCCCTGCCCATGACCGCCGACCTGCTGGCGCAGACCCGCGTGCGCAAGACCGTGAAGGCCTTGCGAAGATACGAGATGGTGGGCAGCGTGGCCAGGGACCTGGCGGCCCAGTGGAAGAAGCTGGCTCGCGCGCAGCCAAGCCCTGGGCGGGCCCAGCAAGACTCGCCACCCAGCCACTCGCGCAAGCGGCCCTGGGCTGCTCTTGACGACGACGACGAGGACGACGAGGTCGAGGACGACGAGGAGGACGAGGACGAGGACGACGAGGAGGAGGACGAGGAGGAGGACGAGGAGGAGAACGAGGAGGAGGAGGAGGAGGAGCACGAGGAGGAGGAGGAGGAGCAAGCAGACCGAGGCGCCCCAGAACCCGGCACGGCCGTCGGCAGCCAGCCCGCCAAGCCTGCCCACGCACACAAAAGGCCCAGGAGGCTCTCCGAGCTCGAGCCGCGCACACGCGCGTCTCCTTGGCGCCCGCGCCAAGCCTTGCCGCGCTCTGGCCGCCCAGCCCAGGAGTCGGCGGACACTTCCACTTGGCACGAGGAGGACCCGGACCCTGCCCCTGCCACGGGCCTCCGCCAGCCTGCGGACGGACCCAATATCTTGGCTCTGTCCAAGTGTGTGACCCCACGGGGGCGTGGGCTGTTCAGTTTTGAAGGTGGTTCCTGTCACCTGTTATTCTTAGGGTTTTGGCAGTCTTTTGTTGTATGTCAATCTACATACTTTCCGGGGGATTTTTTCTATTCATTCATGTCATCATATGCAATGACTTAACTACTTTCTATGTTTATCCAGTGTATTTTTCAAGTAAAAGCCTGCACCTGGTGCCAGCCTTTGGTACCCTGGGTAAAGCTACTTCCTTATTTGCTGGCTTTCCATATATGCACCAGTTCAAACCTAAACCACCCTGAAAAAGCATGGTTAGAAATATATCAGGGTGATGAGATTTACAGTTTTGGTATTTAAATGAAGAACTAACAAAATTTATTTTTTAGAAAAGAAATGCCATAAGGATATTGTAATAAATCCCTGTTACTCGCATGGATGGAGACATGAGAGGTGGGGAATGGTATGGCTGAGTAAGGCTGGGGAGCGGAGGGGTATGAGGAGGGGTCTCTGTGAGTACCAATGTGGCATTAGCGTAGTGTTCCAGTTTACTGCTGAGTCTCCCTCTCTTCCCTGTCTTCATTCTTCCAGGCTGGGGAAGAATGTGGTTCAACAAACAGCCACAGCATTTTAAAAGACAGGCATAAGGCTGCAGCAGCGGTCAGTAGTGAAATGGTTAATCTGCCTTGTGTAAAAGCCAAGCACTTAAAACATAATAGTTACTTAAAATTCAGCTTAGCTTTATGGTGATTTAGAGTTTGTTTAATTAGTATTTAGAACTGCACATTGTGTATAGCTATTGGTATTTCAATAGATGCTTAAATGTTTTTAACATTTAAAGTTTAATAAGCTTCAGTTCTTTGAAGAAAAACACTGATGTAATTAAATTTTCAATTACTCTAGTTTTTTTTAGGGGCCCAAACAATTAATAAAAGCTAAGGCATTTAGCTATGCTCATTTTAAAAACTAGTCAACCGCCTCATTATTTGGCTAACCCTTACATTAGGTATCATTTAATATAAAATGATCACCTGGGCAGAGTAGCAACTTTTCTGAAGTCCATATAATGACTTGGAGAATAAATAAAAGTAACTTTGTTTTATGATGATTTTGTGTGTACACATGAAGGTGTGGATAAAGTAAGGCTTTCTAAAAAACACCCCTATGCATTGATACTAAATATTATTTGGTTTTGATTGTGTGATCAAATTAGAACACTGAAGTCAGGGCTGGCACTGTGGCAGATTGGGTAAAACCACCGCCTGCAGTGCTGGCATCCCATATGGGCACCAGTTCGAGTCCGAGCTGCTCCACTTCTCATCCAGCTCTCTGCTATGGCCTGGGAAAGCAGTAGAAGATGGCCTAAGTCCTTGGGCCCCTGCACCTGCATAGGAAACCAGGAAGAAGTTCCTGGCTCCTGGCTTCGGATCGGTGCAGCTCCAGCCATTATGGCCAATTGGGGAGTGAACCAGTGGATGAAAGACTCTGTCTCTGTCTCTGTCTCTCCGCCTCTCCTTCTCTCTGTAACTCTGCCTTTCAAATAAATAAATAAATCTAAAAAAAAAAAAAACAAAAAACAAACAAACAAAAAAAACACTGAGACCATTGCTCCTCATAGCTTGCTTAGCTTTAGGGCATTTTAGAGGATTCTGGCATTCAGGTTGAAAAAAGGAAATAGCAGAGGTAAACAGATTAGATAGTCTCACCTTAATAAAATACTAAATTATAAGTAGAATAAGTAAAAATTCTCCATTCTTACAACTTTGCTACTCAAAGATCAGCATCGGCATCAATATTTTCCTGGAGCTTGTGACACAGCTTTGTTTATTGGGATTCTCCAGAGAGGCAAAACATAAAATACATAAAAATATCTGAAGAGAAAGAGAGAGTGTGTGTGTGTGTATCATACCCCAGTGTCTGTGGCAGATTGGTTTCAGAAACCCCTATGGGTACCAAAATCCTTGGATGCTCAAGTCTCTCATATAAAATGGTGTAGTATTTGCATATAATCTACTCATACGTCCTGTATAGTTTAAATCATCTCCAGATTAATTATAACAACTAATATAATGTAAGTGCTACATAAAAAGTTGTTATAATGTATTGTTTAGGGAATAATGACAAGGAAAAAAGTCTGTACATGTTTAGCACAGACACTTTTTTTCCCAAACATATTTTTAACCTAAGTTTGGTTGAATCTGAGCATTTGGAACTTTTAGACCCAGAGTGCCAACTATACTTATATACACCCATACATACTTGTACATACATAGTTGTGTATATATATGTACGAATGTGGATTTACACAAGGGTACTTCAGAAATGTTCATAGAAAATGATATGAAAAGTGTATTTTGATGCAAAGAACATTTTGGAATCCAAGTATCATTTTTTCATCGTATGCATTTCTATGAACTTTCTCAAGACCTTCCTCACATGTGGAGAGAGATCTATTATAAGGAATTCACTCATGAAATTATGAAGAAAGCGAACTGCAGACTCAGTCACTGGGGAGTCTGAAGTGCTGAGTCAGGAGAGCCGACGGGGCAGGTGGTGTTCTAAGGCTAACAGGCTCAAGACTCGGGAAAAGTCAGTATTTCAGATGGAGTTCAAAGGCAGGGGGTAATCCAAGTTCTGGCTTGAAGGCAATAAGATAGGAGGGATTCGCTCTTACTTGTAGGAGGCTCATCCATTTGGTTCTATTCAGGCTCCCCCTGTAGGAAGGGCCATCTGCTTTTGTGAGTCTATTGATTTAAATGCTGATCTCACCCAGAAACACTCTCAGACAATCTTACAGACAATTGTGTTAATCAAATTTCTGGGCACCCTTTGCCCAGTTGAGTTGAGCCGTAAAATTAACAATCACAATTAGTACCATTCCTCTAAACTACTAGGTCAGAATCTGAGTTTTCTAACATTTCACATGTTTAGTGTGCACAGTAAAAACATGATCAATTTATCAGTCAGGAGCTAGGTTGCAGTCTGCTCTAGTGTGGGGGAAGAACCAGCAAGTAAATATTCAATTACAATCTCCTGGGATAAAGGGTGGTGTGTGATGTTTACTCACTGCTCTAAGAAGGGACTCTTTATCACACTGGTAAGGGGGCTGGCAAAGAAAGACAAACTTAGATCCTAAAAAACTGGCAAGAATTAAAGTGTTAGGGAAAGAAAAGCCCATCAAGGAGACCAGGAAGAAAAGTAGAAAAGCCAGGGGACTGTAGTATCCTGCAAAGAAGAGAAGAGGGGGGCCCAGTGCGTGGTGTAGGGAGTAAAGTTACCTCCTGCAGTGTCTGCATCCCACAGGGAGCTGGTTCCAGTCCTAGCTGCTCCACTTCCAATCCACCTCCCTGCTAATGCGTCTGGGAAAGCAGTGGACGATGGCCCTGGGACTTGGGTCCCTGCCACTTATGTGGGAGGCCCGGAAGAAGCTCCTGGCTCCTGGCTTCAGCCTGCTCCAGCCCTGGTTGTTGTGGCCATTTGGGGAGTAAACCATCAGATGGATGATCTCCCTCCTCTCTGTAACTCTGCTTTTTCAAATAAATAAATAAATCCTTAAAAAGAGAGAGTGAGAGAGAAGAGGGATTTCCTAAGAATAATCAACAGTTTCAGTGCTTCTACTTACAGATATCTCAATATACTGGCACCATGTTTTATAGATTGGGGGACTAAATATTGTTTAAAATGAGTCAATGAATAAATGCATATTTACCTAAGTGCTAATCAAGTGAAAACCAGGATATCAATAAAAAGCATTTAACACTCATCCTCAGGTTCAGTTATCATATCAAAGAAACATCCATATTTGAAACTAAATTTGGGGGCCAGCGCTGTGGTACAGTGGGTTAAAGCCCTGGCCTGAGGCGCCAGCATCCCATATGGGTGCTGGTTCTGGTCCTGGCTGCTCCTCTTCAGATCCAACTCTCTGCTGTGGCCTGGGAGGGCAGTGGAGGATGGCCCAAGTCCTTGGGCCCCTGCATCCATGTGGGAGACCAAAAAGAAGCTCCTGGCTCATGGCTTCCGATCTGCACAGCTCCGGCTGTTGTGGCCATCTGGGGAGTGAACCGTTGGATGGAAGACCTTTCTCTCTCTCTCTCTGCCTCTCCTCTCTCTGTGTAACTCTGACTTTCAAATAAATAAAATAAATATTTTAAAAAATAAATTTGAACATATAAACATATGTATGATGAATGTCTAACTCAAAATCAACAAAAAAATAAAGTTAACTTTTAGATATGAATCATATATCAGTCTGTATTTTAGTATTCACTTTTCTGAAACTACCCCCATATCTGCAACTGGTATGAGTCATTGTACCCAGAAGATACACAAAATATAAATAAACAAAAAGTGTTCCAGAGGCCAGCCATTGGTCTCTGCTCCCTCCCCAAACCGTATTAATAGGATGGCAAAAATAATAAAAATCTACAGCCTGTCAAGGATAAAGAATCCAGAAGGGGAGATGATGATGGACAGATAATGCCAATAGAATTGACAGATGGAAAGCTTAACAGATAATAGGCAGCTGACTTAGGAAACCAAAGGTAGAAGCCAAAAATAAATAAAATAAAAATAATGAAAATTAACAGCTACAGAGGAAGAAGCCAACAAGAAGCAAACAGACATCAATGACAGAACCCTAGAAACTTGTAGCAAAGGAGAGCACCAGGGCCCTCAGGAGTCACCAGCACCACCAAAGGCAGCAAGAAAACCTGAGGGACAAGATGGACATAGCCTGACAGACTTCCTCCCCAAACCCAATCATGTGCCAATCCCCCCCAATCCCAGCCAGAAGACTGGGAGCTGACTCTCGGAGGAAACTCAGGCAGAGAGACTTTGCAGGCAACGCTACCTTTAGGAAGGAGTAACTGGAAGTCATCAAATACACTGAACAGGGAGCCAAAGCCCCGCATCCCAGTGCTCATTCCACCTGTTCAGCTTCACAGCTGTCTTGCCCAGCTCAGCTCCAACAACACTGCAACCAAACTTACTCTGCTCTTGTGCCCTAAAATAGAATGTAGAGGATCTCTTCCAGGGCATGTGGAAGACAGAGAAAAGACCTACAGATGCAGATTGCTGGTAATCCTCCAGTGAAGAGGCCCCAGGCTACAGAGAAACCCACCTTTATTAAACACGATTATAAGTCACTTTCAAGGGCCTCATTCTTAAAACCAAACAGCCAAGGATCACGTACTTTTGAGGAGAATCTCCCACATGAAAAACAAATTCACAGGCAAAAAATGCAAAGAGGAACTTGGGGGGTAATAGACAAAAGGCTGGGAATGAAAGAAGTCTAAAAATAAGAGAATGAGAGAAGGAAAGAAAAGGAAGAAGGGAGGGAAGGAGAAGGAAAGGAGGGAGGGAGGAAGGCTCCTCTGCAAAACAAAAGGAACCATGGCCTCTTGCAAGAACAGGATATTGTAAAGAAGAAGAAGAAGAAGAAGAAGGAGGAGGAGGAGGAGGAGGAGGAGGAGGAGGAGGAGGAGGAGAGGGAGAGGGAGAGGGAGAGGGAGAGGGAGAGGGAGAGGGAGAGGGAGAGGGAGAGGGAGAGGGAGAGGGAGAGGGAAAGAAAAGAAAAGAAAAGAAAAGAAAAGAAAAGAAAAGAAAAGAAAAGAAAAGAAAAGAAAAGAGAAAAGAAAAGAAAAATGACACACTCAGACAACGAATAAGAAAGCACCTGGAAATAAAATCATCACATCAGAAATTAAAAATTCAATAAATATGGAGCCAATGTTGTGGCATAAAGGATTGAGCTTCTGCCTGCAACCACAGCATCCCATATGGGCACCAGCTTGAGTCCTGGATGCTCCACTCCCTGCTAATGCACCTGGGAAAGCAGTGGAGGATGGCTCAAGTGCTTGGTCTCCTGCACCCATGTGGGAGACCTGGATGAAGCTCCTGGCTCCAGGTTTTAGCCCAGCCCAGCCCTGGCTATTGTGGCCATTTGGGGAGTGAACCAGTGGATGGAAGTACCCTCTCTCTCTCTGCAACTCTACCTTTCAAAAAAAAATTCAGGGGCCAGTACTGTGGTGCAGTGGATTAACGCCCTGGCCTGAAGAGCCAGCATCTCATATGCGCTCCGGTTCAAGACCCAGCTGCTCCTCTTCTGATCCAGCTCTCTGCTATGGCCTGTGAGAGCAGAAGATGGCCCAAGTCCTTGGGCCCCTGCATCCACATGGGAGACCTGGAAGAAGTTCCTGGTTCCTGGCTTCGGATCAGTGCAGCTCCGGCCATTGTGGCCATCTAGGAAGTGAACCATTGGATGGAAGACCTTTGTCTCTCTCTCTCTCTCTCTCTCTCTCTCTCTCTCTCCCTCTCCCTCTCCCTCTTTCTCTGCCTCTCCTCTCTCTGTGTAACTCTGACTTTCAAATAAATAAATAAATAATTCTTTTTAAAAATTCAATAAATAGAATGACATAAAAAGTTGAGACGATCTCTTGACAAGTAAACTAAGAGAAAATTGAGGTATGTAAAACACACACACACACACACACACACAACCAGAAGCTCAATTTTGAAGTCAAATATTCAATGAATAGGACTTCATAGAGAGAGAAAGAGGAGAATTGTCTACAGAAATAATGCAAGACTCTTTTCCAGAATTGAGGGCATGATTTCCCTGATGTAAATGTCCCATAACACCATACCAGCAATGGAAAATGATTCTCAACAAGCCATAGCTCATGGAAATTCAGAACCTAGGAATGTTAAAGAGATGATTTTAAAAGCTTTCAGAGAAAGAATAGAATCAGATTTCTCACAGTTATGGGAAGCTAAAAGGTAATGGAGCAACATATTCTCAATTGAGAGGAAATCGATTCCACTCTAGAATATTAATCTTGGATAAGCTATCAATCAAGATGAAAGGAGAATAAAGCTTCATATATACCCTGTTTCAAAAACTTTACCTGACATCCATGTACCTTTTCTCAAGAAATGGTTGGCTGGTGTGTTTCACTACAATATGGATGCATCACAGGTTATACTTTGTTTTTTATTTAACTTTTGGAATAAGACAATCATATCTTATCAGATGCCTTATTTTTTGGCTTATTCTCAATGTATTTTTTAATATTTATTTTATTTTCTGAAAGGCAGAGTTGCAGAGAGAAAGGGAGAGACAGGAAGAGAGAGACAGAGACAGACAGAGATCTTCTATCCTCTGGTTCACTCCCCAGATGGCCACAATGGCTACGGCAAATGCCCACAATGGTTGATGCTGAGCCAGGCCAAAGCCAAGAGCTTCATCCATGTCTCCCTCATGGGTACAGGTGCCCAAGCATTTGGGCCATCTCCACTGTTTTTACAGGCCATTAGCAGGAAGCTAGATCAGAAGTGGAGTAGCTGGGACACAACTTGGTGCCCATATGGGATATCAGCATTGCAGGTAGAGGCTTAACCCACTATGCCACAACACCAGCTCCAGGAAATAGCATTTCTGACATGGGCAAGAGAGACTGGGATTTCTCAAAAGAAAACTGTGTGGCAAACCCAGAGAGTAACCGGGTCACACAGCAGAGTAGGTGGGAAGTGTGGAAAAGATGCCACCAAGAAATAAACAAACATGGGCTCAGAAATTACCAAGTGAATGTCACCATATTTAGAAGAATTTTACAGTTCTGGCAGAAAGTTTTGAAAGGAAGTGGTGTTGGGGCCGGCATTGTGGTGTGGCAAGTAAAGCCCCTGCCTGCAATGCCGGCATCCCTCACATCCCGGCTGCTCCACTTCCCATCCAGCTCCCTGCTAAGTGCCTGGAAAAGCAGTAGATGATGGCCCAAATGCCTGGGTCCCTGCCACAAAAATGGAGGCCTGAGAAGCTGCTGGCTCCTGTCTCCTGCCCTGCCCCAGCACTGGACACTGCGGCCATCAGAGAAATGAACCAGCAGATGGAATATCTCCCTTTCTCTCTGTGTCTCCCTCTTTCTGTAACTCCGACTTTCAAGATAAATAAAACTAAAAAAAAAAAAAAAAAAAAAAGGTGATGTAAATACATTGAGAATAAGCCAAAAAATAAGGCATCTGTTAAGATATGACTGTCTTATTCCAAAAGTTAAATAAAAAACAAAGCATAACCTCAGCATATTGTAGAGCTCGGTTGTAACTAGTATTCCTCTGAACACTGAAAAGTGACTCAATGAAAACTGTGATGGGATTTCTCTCCATCTTGGAATATGGGAAGAAACGAATGTGCTGATGATGGTGGTGGGGAGTGGAGGGGTTGGGTGACGTAGAAGACAGCCAAACGCTCATTTTCCCTAAAAGTGAGTACATCACATCTGAGGATGAAAAATCAAGCTGCAGGAGTGTGACTGTGTTATCCGAGGAAGCTGCTGGAAGGGGTGAAGGACTTGCTTCTGCTGGGAGCAATGATTAAGGGCAGAGGAAGTGAAGCAGGAGCCTAAGTTCTTTTTTTTTTTTTAATATTTTATTTATTTATTCCAAAGTCAGAGAGTTACACAGAGAGAAGAGAGGCAAAGAGAGAGAAAGTGAGGTCTTCTATCCAATGGTTCACTCCCCAGATGGCCGCAATGGCTGGAGCTGCACCAATCCAAAGCCAGGAGCCAGGAGCTTCTTCCAGGTCTCCCACATGGGTACAGGGGTCCAAGGACTTGGGCCATCTTCTACTGCTTTCCCAGGCCATAGCAGAGAGCTGGATCAGAAGAGGAGCAGCTGGGACTAGAATCTGCGCCCATATGAGATGCTGGCGCTTCAGGCCAGAGCGTTAACCCACTGTGCCACAGCGCCCGCCCCAGTTCTTTTGAATGATTCAAAATTATAAGCTATGCTCACATTATTTTGCTAAAAAAATAAAAATCTAATTGAAAATATGTGTATATATACACAATTTGAGACAATAAAAATCAAAAACAGGAAAAGGAAATATTCTGGAAGTCCTAATGCAGTAGCTGATGCAGATGATCCAAATTCCTGTGGACCTGCAATTCTCTTTAACCAATTCACCAGATCACCTTCCTGACCTCCAGCTTAACCCCTTCCCCAGACCCCTAATCAGCACAATTCCTTGCACAGAGAAGATGAAGCCATCAGTGTGCACACCTAAATATTGCCCTAGCGCCATCTAGGGACTAAAACAAGAAATAAAACTTGGGTCTCTACCTAGAAGTGAACAAGAAATCTGTTAGGAGGCTATGCAATATGTAGGCAACAGATTTAATATAAATCAATCACAAGTAAGTATTCAATTGCATAGTACAGACTAGAGGGAGCTCAGAATTGTCAGATCAGCAAGAATGAGGCTGGGGCGAGTGTTGTGGTGAAGGGAAGTAAGCCACCACTTGCGATACTGGCATCCCCTATCAGAACACCATTTCCAATAGATGCTCCATTTCCAATCCAGCTTCCTGTTAATGCATCCTGGGAGGCAGTAAACGATGGCTCAAGTGATTGGGCCCCTGCCACCCAGGTGAGAGACCTGAATGGAGATGTGGGCTCCTGGCTTCAGCCTGGCCCAGCCATCACTGTTGTGGGTATTTGGAGAGTGAACCAGTGGATTGATCTCTCTCTATCTCCTTTTGTCACCCTGCCTTTTAAATAAATAAACCATTTGAGAGAGAGAGAAGGAATGTGGCTGGAGCAGCAAGAGGCAAAGCAGAAGGTGGTGAGGGAGATCCTGGAGCAGAATTTGGGCTGTACCACTGCAGTACTTTATAGGTATGGTCAAGGTTCTTTTCTTCTCCAAGTGTAGTGGAAAGCCACTAAAAGGGTCCCAATGAGAGAGTGACACAATTTTTTAAAAAAAATATTTATTTATTTATTGGAAAAACAAAATTACAGAGGAGGGGGGGGATAGGGATCTTCTATCTGCTGTTCACTCTCCAAATGGATGCAACAGTCAGGGCTGGGCCAGGCCACAGCTAGGAGCTGTGTGTGTCTTCCGAGTCTTCCACGTGAGTGCAGAGGCCCAAGCACTTGTGCCATCTTCAGCTACCTTCCTGGTTGGATCAGCAGAGAGCTGGATCGGGAGTGGAGCAGTCAGGACCCAAACCGGCACCCATATGGAATGCAGTGCTGTAGGCAGCGGCTTAATCCACTGCACTGCAGCACAGGACCCAAGAGTGACACAATTTTAAGGTCACTCTGATTATTCGAAGAATAGACTGAAGAGAAGCAAAAGAACAACAGGGGAACAGCTCCGGGGCTATTAAAGTGGTTCAGGTGAGATTACAGTGGCTTTGATCAAGATGGAGATAAGTATTATTAAAGACACACTATAGAAGCAGAATCAAGATCTGTGATGTCTTCCTTACACAGAGGACAAGGGGGAGACACTGGGAGGAAGAAAGAGCTAAGTACTACTTTCAGAATTTTGATTTGAGCAGTTGGGTGGATGATGGTTTCACATTCCTGATAGTGAGTAAAGTAGTTTTGTTTTGTTTTGCAAAGGAAGGTGGAGAGTAAGGTATTAAACAAGTTAACCATACAGATCCTTCAGATACCTCACTGGATATGCCAAGCAATCTGCTGTTTTATGGTCCTCCCCAAATTCCATCTTCTGGGACTCCACAAACAAGTCTGGTATTATAGATGGTATTACAGAAGTCTGGTATTATAAATGGTATTATAGATGGTACTGAAGCCATGAAAACTTTACACCATTTAGGGCTGCAGTTTTCAAACATGGAGTGCAGGCTTACAATGTAAAGAGTTTTTGGCTCGGTAAATCTTAGGGAGACCCAGGTATCTGCTTGGTGATGAGACTCCTGAAAATATTCTGATGCAGATAACTCAAGCTCAGATGGAATGGACTTAACTAGAATTCAGAGGCGAGGTAGCAGCCACAGTAGGTATAGCCACCCTTTTATAAAAGCTGAGATATATAGAGACGTTAGTAGGTAGAGAGGAATTAGATAATAAATACAGGGTTATCTTTTTGTATGATTACTTTTACAAAGGTGAGGGACATTTGGAGCAGTGGCTCATAACCTTGGCTTCACATCGTAATCCCCTGTTAAGCTTATAAAAATTACTAATGCACAAGGTCCATTACAAACCAGTAAATCTGAATCTCTAGGACTGGGTCCCAGATATCAGTATTTTTTATATGTTAATTCTATGTATCCCTCCCTACAGCATTCTTTTTAGAAAAGAACTATTTATTTATCATTTGAAAGGCAGAGTGACAGAGAGAGAGGAAGGAAGGGAGAGATGAGATGAGATGAGATGAGATATGAGATGAGATATCTGCCCTCTGCTGGTTCATTTCTTAAATGGCTGCAATGGCCAGGATTGGGCCAGGTGGAAACCAGGAGCCAGGAACTCCATCCTGATCTCCCACATGGATGTCAGAGTCCCTAGTACTGGGGCCATCATCTGCTGCTTTTCCGGCCCATTAGCAAGCAGCAGAATCAGAAGCGGAGTAGCCAGAACTTGAATCAGCACTCCAAGATGGGATACTGGGTTCACAAGCCTTGGTTTAACCCACGGTACCACAGGGCTGGTACCGTGTGTTTAAATTCTTTTTAAATTTCCCAGCATATAGCATGTTCATGTTTGCTGTTGTGGGAAGTATTGCTGGCCAGTAGCAGATGACACAGACAGCAGGAAACTAATGAACTAGCGAGTATACTGTAAAGTTCATATAATCTTCATCTGAAAGGCATGGGGGGGGGGGCTGAGAAACAGGAGGGGAATTAAATGCCTAAGGTCTCTCGCCTTGGTAGTGGTGAAGCAGGAGACTCTATCCTAACTCAGCTCAGTGCTTTCCTGCCTTTTTCCCCCTCTATTCTTTTATTTCACTTCATTACTTTGAAGGCAAAGGGACACACACTCGGAGGCGGGTGACAGGTGTAATGTCCTATCCTCTGGCTTACTCTCCAAATGCCCACAACCATCGCAGCTGGAAAGGGCCCCCACGTGGGTGGCAGGGCTCCCGGGGCGCACATGACCAGGTAGGTGGGATCGGGAGCGATGCTGGGACTCAACCCAGGCACTCGGATTTGGGTCGCGGGCGTCTGAACCGCTGCCTTCAACAAGCCCGTGGTGACCACTCCTCAAACCCACTTAGCCACCAAAATCCAGCCTGATTACGCCTTCCCTTCCATCGCAAACCGGCCGAGTCTTCCCTCTCACCAAACCCGCCTCTGTCCCAGATTTATCCTCCGGTCACTTCGGCCTCAAGCCCAGCACAAGCGGGACCTAGGGCCTCTCACTGCGCCTGCGCCATTCGGGCGGCCGACTGCGTCGCCATAGCAACCGAGGACATGCGACTAGGCCGGCGGCTACTGAGGGAGGAGTTCCTACTGTCCTTACCGCTTCCCGCGCCTGGTGCGTGAATTTCAGGGCCTGGTAAGAAAGCTCCATCGGACACTGTGTTAGGGCTCAAGAGGAGGTAGAAAGGGAGCCAGTTCTTGACCAGTATGTCTGAAGAAAGCGGCTCCGGGAAACCCGACGCTCAACCAGCCCGCCCCTTTCAGGATTGGCTAGAGCCTAGACAGATCAGCCAATCACCGGGCACAGATGGATTCTTCACCCTGCCAATCAATGTAAAACTAAACTTGTTGGGCCCAGAGCGTTTGCCGGACACTGGCCAATCAGAAGACCGAGAGGGGATGATTGGTAGAGCGTGGGGGCGGGGTTTGCGATTTTTGTTTTGGTTCTCTTAATTCTGTCAGTTGACCCAAGCTTAAGTACCATAGTGCTTGTTCTTGATTTCGGTGCTGTTCAGGTCATTGTGACCCAGTGCCTGTGTTCCCAAGACTGTGTTGTTACATCTCATCCCCCCCGTCCCTCCATTAGGGTTAGGACTTGGAAGTTCCCGCCTGCCTTCGTCTCCGCGTGTTTCAGACTGGAAGAATCTGCTGCGGACATTCCGACTTTCAGGGGCTTGCTGGGATGCAAAGCATGATCACGCTTTCCCTCGTCCTCCAAGAGCCTTCACGCTACACCTGCTCCCACGGGAAGTGGACAAACATGGACCTCAGGTTTTCCTCTGCTCTGTTTTCCTCGAGTCTTAACCAATCTATGCCTTCAGCGACTTTCCCTCCCGTCCCTCTAGCTGTGTGAATCCTATTCCAGACCACCCCCTCATCATCATCTTGCCTTCTCATTCTCCCCACTGGGATACAAAAATATGGAAGACTCTGCAATCTAAACAAAAAGGTTCTCCCGATTGTCTGGAGTGAACCACCCCTCTCCCGTTCACTGCAGGCTTTCTGAAAGGACCAGCTATCCTCTTCACTTCCCACCCCCTTGAAACGGTTCTTGCCACAGTTGTCAATAACTTCCTATTTAGGAAATCCAACAATAGATTACTTTCCACTCCTCTTTTTTTTTTTTTAAGATTTATTTATTGAAAGGTAGAGTTACAGAGAGACCTAGGCAGAGAGAGAGAGACAGAGAGGTCTTCCATCTGCTGGTTCACTCCCCAGATGGCTGCAATGGCCAAAGCTGTGCCAATCCAAAGCCAAGAGCCAGGAGCTTCTTCTGGGTCTCCCACATGGGTGCAGAGATCCAAGGACTTGGGCCATCTTCTGCTACTTTCCCAGATCATAACAGAGAGCTGGATGGGAAGTGGAGCAGGCAGGACTCGAACCAGTACCCATATGGGATACCGGCACTGGCACTGCAGGCAGCAACTTTACCTGCTATGCCACAGCACCAGCCCCTCCACTCTATCTTTTACAAATTTAGCATTATTTGGAATTATTTATCACTTTCATTCGTAATAATAGCTGTAGCTTATTAAATATCTAAGCACTAGAGAATGGACTATGTGATTTACAAGCATATGAAATGACATTAAGCTTCACTTAACTGTACATTACAGACAAAGTTTTTTACAAATTGAAGGTTTGCAGCAGCCTTGTGTCCACTTAGTCTACTAGCACCATTTTCCCAACAACTTGTGTTCAGTTCAGTTCTCTGGGTCACATGTTGGCAATACTCTCACTGCTATTTCATTGTTATCAAAATTATTGTAATTACTATGATCACTGATCTTCAATGTTACCATTGTAATTGTTTGGGACACCTTGAGCTACACCCATATAAGATGGTGAATTTAATTTTTAAATGTGTGTGTTGTAACTGCTCCACTGATAGGTCATATCCTGTCTCTCTCCCTGTTCTCAGGCTTCCCTAGTCCCTGAGACACAAAAATATCGAAATTATTACAATTGACAGCCGCTAAGTGTCCAAGTGAAAGAGTCCCATGCCTCTCACTTTAAATCAAAATCTAGAAATGATTCATGTTGGTGAGGAAGGCATGTCAAAAGGCAAGACAGGCCAGACACTTGGCCTCTTGCGCCAGTTGGCCAAGTTGTACATGGAAAGGAAAAGTTCCTGAAGGGAATTAAAGTGCTATTCCTGGGAACATACAAATGTTAAGAACATGAAACAGCATTATTTCTGATACAGAGAAAGCTTTATTAGTCTGAGCTGCCATATTGCCTTAAGCCAAAACCTAATACAGAACAAAGCCCTAACCCTCTTCAATTCTATGTGAAGGAGAGAGAGGTGAGGAAGCTGGAAAAGAGAAATTCGAGCCAGTAGAGGCTGCTGTGAAGGTTTGCGGAAAGGAGCTGTCTCTAACATAACATCAAGTGTGAGGTGAAGTGCTGATGTAGACGCTGCAGCGTTACTCAGAAGATGTAGCTAAGATAATTGAGGAAGGTGGCTCCTGGCTCCGCTAAACAATAGATTGTCAGTGTAGACAAAGCCGCCCTACCTTGGAAGAGGATGCCATCGTGGCCTTTCATACCGAGAGTGGGGAAGTCAACTTCTGGCCTCAAAGCCAGAGAGGCCAGGCTGATCGTTTCGTTAGGGGTTAAAGCAGAGGTGACTCTGAGTTGAAGCCAATGCTCCTCTACCACTGTGAAAACCCTGGGGGCCCACATCTACTCTGCCTGTGTTCTGTAAGTGGAACAACACAGCTCGGATGGCACATCTGCTTGCAACATGGTTTCCTGAATATTCCAAGCACACCGTGGGGACCCACTGCTCAGAAAAAGATTCCTTTCAAAATATTACTGCTCACTGACAGTGCATCTGGTCACCCAAGAGATGTACAAGCTTAATGCTGTTTTCCTGCCTGCAAACATATGATCTGTGCAGAGACCCGGGTCGAGGAATAATGTTGACTTTCAAGTCTTGTTACTTAAAAGATCTGTTTCAGGGGCTGACACTGTGGCGAAGTAGGTTAAACCTCCACCTGTGGCACTGGCATCCCATATGGGCTCCAATTCATGTCTTGGCTGCTCCTTTTTGTTACAGCTCTTTGTTAATGGCCTGGGAAAGCAGTGGAAGATGGCCTGAGTGCTTGGGCCCCTACACCCACATGGGAGACCTGGAAAAAGCTCCTGGCTCCTGGTTCTGGCTTCAAATCTGTCCAGTACTGGCTGTTGTGGACATTTGGGGAGTGAAGCAGTAGATGGAAGACCCTTCTCTCTGTCTCTCCCCCTCTCTGTAACTCTGCCTCTCAGATAAATAAATAAATAAATAAATAAATAAATAAATGTTAAAAAATAAGAAAAAAACAAATCTATTTCCTAAGCTATAGCTTCCATAGATAATAATTTCTCTGATGGTTCTGGGCAAAGTAAATTGAAAACCTTCCTGGGGCCAGCACTGTGGTGCAGCAGGTTAACGCCCTGGCCTGAAGTGCCGGCCTTCCATATGGGCGCCAGTTTGAGACCCGGCTGCTCCACTTCTGAACCAGCTCTCTGCTATGGCCTGGGAAAGCAGTACAAGATGACATAAGTCCTTGGGCCCCTGCACCTAGAAGAAGCTCCTGGCTCCTGGCTTCAGATCTGTGCAGTTCCAGCCATTACGGCCAGTTGGGGAGTGAGTCATCAGATGGAAGACCCCTCTGTCTCTGCCTCACCTCTCTCTGTGTTACTCTGGCTTTCAAATAAATAAATAATAAATTTATATATAAAAAGGAAATCTTTTTTTTTAACTTTTATTTAATGAATATAAATTTCCAAAGTACGATTTATGGATTACAATGGCTTCCCCCCCATACCGTCCCTCCCACCCACTACCCTCCCCTTTCCCACTCCCTCTCCCCTTCCATTCACATCAAGATTCATTTGAAATTATCTTATTATACAGAAGATCAGCTTAGTATACATTAAGTAAGGATTTCAACAGTTTGCTCCCACACAGAAACATAAAGTGAAAAATAATAGATGATTTTTTTTAAATGATGATGAAATCAGATCAGACCTATTGTCATGTTTAATCCCAGTGAGAGTCAAGTTGGGAGTTGATAATTTCTTTTTTTTTTTTTTTTTTTTACAGAGGATCAGTTTAGTATACATTAAGTAAAGATTTCAACAGTTTGCACCCCCACAGAAACACAAAGTGAAATATATTGTTTGAGTACTCGTTATGGCATTAAATCTCAATACACAGCACATTAAGGACAGAGATCCTACATGAGGAGTAAGTGCACAGTGACTCCTGTTGTTGACTTTACCAATTGACACTCCTGTCTATGGCATCAGTAATCTCCCTATGCTCCAGTCATGAGTTTCCAAGGCTATGGAAGCCCTCTGAGTTCTCCGATTCTTATCTTGTTTAGACAAGGTCATAGTCAAAGTGGAGGTTCTCTCCTCCCTTCAGAGAAAGGTACCTCTAAAAAGGAAATCTTCTGGAAAGGAATCACCATTCTAGGTGCCAGTAAATGTATTTGTGATTCTTAACGGGGAGATCAAATTACCAACAGGAAGAGGTATTTGGAAGAAGTTGACTACAACCCTCATGGATGAATTTGAGGGGCTCAGGACCTCAGTGGAGGAGTGACTGCACATGTTGTGGAAGTAGCAAGAGAAACAGAAGTGGAGCCTGAAGATGTGACCGAATTGCTGCAACCCCATGAGAAACTTTAATGGATGAGCAGTTGCTACTTATGGATGAGTAAAGTGGTTTCTCAAGATGGAATCTACTCCTGGTGAAGATGCTGCAAATGTTGAAGTGACAACAAAAGATTCTGTTACATGGGTCCAATGGATAAGAATCAGCGGGGCTGAGAGGATCGACTCCACTTTTGAAAGAAGTTCTTTGACAAACAACATCACCTGCTACAGAGAAATCTTTCATGAAAGGAAGATTCACTCCATGTGACAAGCTTCACTGTCATCTTCTTTTAAGAATTGTCCCAGCCACGTGAACCTTCCACCAGCAAACAGATTACAGCTCACCAAAGGCTCAGATGATCATTAGCATTTATAGCAATAAAGCATATTAAACTTAGAATTTAGGAGCCAGCTCTTTGAGCTGTCATCTGCAATGCTGGTATTCCATGTTGGAGTACCAGTTCAAGTCTTGGCTGTTCTGCTTCCAGTCCAGCTCCCTGTTGATGTGCCTGGGAGGGCAGCAGAGTGTTGAATCCCTGCCTGCCATTCACATGGGAGATATAGATAGAGTTCCTGGCTCCTGGCTTTAGCCTGACCTAGCTCTGGTCATTGAAGCCATTTGGGAAGTGAACTAGCAAATGGAAGATTTCTTTCTCCTTCTCTTTCTATGTCACTCTACGTTTCAAATGAATAAGTAAAAATTAAAAAAAAATGTTATATAAGACTGGTTTCTTAGACATAATGCCATTGTACACTTAATACAGTAGTATTAGTCTAGCCTATTAAAGCATAAGGAACAGGCATCTGGCCTAGCATTTAAGCTACTGGTTGGGAAGCTGTTGCCTCCCATGTCAGACTACTGATTCAAGTCCTGGCTCTGGTCCAGATTCCAGCTTCCTGCCAAGGTGCACCCTGGAAGGCAGTAGGTGACTTAAGTAGTTGGATCCTTGTCACCCACACAAGAGACATGGATTGTACTGCTGGTTCCAGCCTTTGGCCTGGCCCAGCCCTGGCCAATGCGGGCATTTGGGGAGTGAACCAGCAGATGGAAGCTTTTGTCGTCTGTTTCTTTCTGTGTCTCTCTGCCTCTCAAAAAGAAACAAAAGGTTAACATAACCTTTATAGGCATTAGGAAACCTCCCCAAAAATGCATGTGAATAGCATTATTACAGTATTATTCTTATTACTCTGTTTTGGAATTGAATTTGCAGTATCTCAGATTTGCCTGGGCATCTTTAAAGTGCTGAAAGAAAAAAATATCAAGTTGGAATTCTACATCCAGTGAAAATACACATAAAGAATTAAGGGGATTTTGAGAGGATGATTGCTGGAAGCTGATGTCAGAAGGAGACCCTGGAAGAAGTTTTATCCCAAAGGGAGGGACTCTCAGAAGCCCTCACTTGGTCCTGGAGTTGCTCCCAGAATTCCTCTCCTTGGAGTAGAGATCAGAGCACACGGCTACCTACAAAATCCTTCTGTGGAGTCCCAGAGACCCCAAGCCCCTCATCGAAACGTGCAAGTCCCTTCTCACCCTCGCGTGGCCCTGACTTTAGAGAAAGCAAAAGCAGATACGTGCTTTCTTTGTTGAAAGAAAGCAACTCGGTTTTCTCACTGAATATTGGTTAGGCTAGGAGAGGGTTTTTTAGCTTCGTGACTTGTCATTTGGGTTTAGATAATTCTGTTGTGTATCTGCAGGGCTGCCCTGTGCATTATAGGATATTTCCCTGGATAGAAGCCAGTAGCAACCCCAAACTGTAACAACCAAAAATATCTCCAGGCATTGCCAAATAACTAGGGCACTAACTTGCCCCTACATTAGAACCTTAGATGTTGGAGGGTCTAAAATAATGTTTGTTTGTTTGTTTGTTTGTTTTGACAGGCAGAGTTAGAGAGAGAGAGAGAGAGAACAGAGAGAAAGGTCTTCCTTTTCTGTTGGGTCATCCCTCAAATGGCCGCCATGGCCGCCATTGCCGGCGTGCTATGGCTGGCACTGCACCAATCTGAAGCCAGGAGCCCGTTGCCTCCTCTTGGTCTCCCATGCGGGTGCAGGGCCCAAGCACTTGGACCATCCTCCACTGCCTTCCCGGGCCACAGCAGAGAGCTGGACTGGAAGAGGAGCAACCGGGCCAGAATCTGGCGCCCCAATCGGGACTAGAACCCGGGGTGCCGGCACCACAGACAGAGGATTAGCCAAATGAGCCGTGGTGCCGGCCTAAAATAATGGTTTTAATATATCAATTTGTTGCTTTTAAACTATTAATATCCAAAGGGAAAATAAGAATTCCCTGCTTTCTTTTCTCCCCTTTTATAAAACACTCATTAAAATCTCTTTTTTTTAATCTAAATAATAACCAAAGTAACAAAATTAGGTCTGATGAGCACGTTGATGTTTTGTGCACATTGTTACTTTTTTAAAGTATTGAAAAACACAGTCAAACTTCAGTTAGAGAAAAAGAGTTCTGCACTTGCCCTCTCAGGTATCACAAGGATATTTTACAAGGTGAATTCTGAGGATTTTTGAATTATAGCTTTTTGTTTTACTGATTGTTCTCCTATGTTTCTCTGCTCTATTGCCTCCCCCAGGAAGCCACCTTGAAATTCCAAATTCGAAACCTCATTTATGTCCAACTACCTTCAGCAGAGCTTGTCTAGGCATGGGAGAATGAGAGGGCGTTTTCAGGAATGACAAACTTTGTGACACTCAACTTTAGGCCATCTCTGAATGGTTCACCCTCCAATGGCTGCTGCGGCTGGCGCACCGTGCTGATCCAAAGGCAGGAGCCAGGTGCTTCTCCTGGTCTCCCATGGGGTGCAGGGCCCAAGCACTTGGGCCATCCTTCACTGCACTCCCGGGCCACAGCAGAGGGCTGGCCTGGAAGAGGCGCAACCGGGACAGAATCCGGCGCCCCGACTGGGACTAGAACCCGGTGTGCCGGCGCCGCTAGGTGGAGGATTAGCCTGTTGAGCGGTGGCGCCGGCCTTAAAGCTTCATTTTTAAAAAGTGTAGAGCCAGTGCTGTGGTGCAGTGGGTTAATGCCCTAGCCTGAAGCGCCGGCACCCCATATGGGCACCAGTTCGAGACCCAGCTGCTCCACTTCCCATCCAGTTCTCTGATATGGCCTGGGAAAGCAGTGGAAGATGACCCAAGTCCTTGGGCCCCTGTACCCTCATGGGCGACCCAGAGGAAGCTCTTGGCTCCTGGCTTCTGATTGGCACATCTCCAGCCATTGTGGCCATCTGGAGAGTGAATCATCAGATGAAGGACCTTTCTCTCTCTCTGCCTCTCCTCTATCTGTGTAACTCTGACTTTCAAATAAATAAATAAATATTTAAAATTAATTAATTAAAAGTGCTTAAAAAATTTAGCCTGTTCTTTACAAACTGCCAACTGTTTCAATGGGAGGAGAGAATATTTTAATCATACTGACATTCTGTGTTTGGTCAATCTTTCTGCCACTAATTGTTGAAATGTAAAAATAAAATGTTTCTCTGGATCTTATCCACAGATTGAAATCTGGATTTTTTTTTTCTTCTCATCACCATCACTCTCTTTTCACATTGTGCTTTTTTTTTTTTTTTTTTGAGGGTTTATTTTATTTATTTGAAAGGGGAGTGGGGAAGGGTCTTCCATTCGCGGCTTCACTCCCCATATTGCCACAACGGCAAGGACTGGGCCAGGCTGAAGCCGCGAATCAGGAGCTGCTTCTGTGTCTCCCATGTAAGTGCAGGGGCCCCAGGACTGCGCCATCTTCCACTCACTGCTTTCCTGCATGCATTCGCAGGAAGCTGGATCAGAAGCAAGCAGAGCAGCCAGCATCCAGGACTCCAACCTGTGTCCACATGGGATGCCGGCTCTGCAGGCAGTGGCTGTACTCACTATGCCACAAACCCAGCCCCCGCTGTGCCATTTTCTAATTTACCCTGTCTTCCCAATTTCCTCTCCCCCCTAGTCCCCATGTCGCCCTTTCAGCAGCCACATGGAGTGATCCAAGCTGCCCTCGAGAATCACACAGGCCAGGGTTGAAAACTTGCCCCATCACTTACTGTTCTGTGATTCTAGGAGAGGTGTTGTACCTGTCCACGCCTTGTTTCTTCATCTGTGAAATGGGAGCAGTAAAGCCCTCCCATCGTGTCGCAAGGATGACGTGAGACAGGGAGTGGGAGGGATGCCTTAGTCAGGTGCCCTTGATTAAGATAATGCTTGCATTTTGTTTCTAGAATGAACTTTAAAAAAAAAAAAGAAACCCAACTATATTAATTTTAAAACTGAAGGGGATATAATTTGCTGCAAGAATAGTGTGGTATCTGCTGTCAGTAAGCCTAGGAAACAGCAACAAGATTCAGAAAGGGCAGTGAGCAGAGCAGCCTCAGGGACCTCAGCAGCTGCTCCCGTCACTCAGAAGTGCCGTACTATTAGCATGACTCATCTTCGAACTTCTTTAGCTTGCTCATCACTGGGCTCAAACTTGCTGAAAAAGAATGTTTGCTCCCGCTGGCTAACAGATGGATTTTTCTGTCCGTGTTGTTTCCAAATGGCCTCAGCTGGGGATAGGGTGTAAGATCTCGTGATACAAACAGTTCTGCAGGGCCTCTGAGGAGAGCCAGGCTGGCCTGAACCCTAGAGTGGATATAGTTGTAACGCTTGCATATGCCTGGCACGCAGTTAGTCACTGCTGTAGACAGAGGACCCTGTTAATTTTCAGCCTTCACATTTGGTTACACTGCCTTTAGCACTGGAATGGCACCTCCCCTTTTTGGAATCAGAATAAAGGCTTCATCTATTCATTAATTTAGAACATATTTATTTCATCCTTGATATGAGTCAAAGTTCTTGGTGGTGGAAACGCAGTAGATAACAAAGTCCTTGCCCTTGTGGAATGAATATTCTAGTGAGGTCTGCAGATAGTAGGAATCACTGGACTCATAATCTGTGAATTAATATCATTTGAGGTTGTGAGAAGTTCCATAAAGAAAATAAAACAGGGCCTGGCAATGTGGCATATGGGTAAAGCCGCTGCCTGCAGTGCCAGCATCCCATATGGGCACTGGTTCAAGTCCCAGCTGCCCCACTTCCAATCCAGCTCTCTGCTACTGCTTGGGAAAGATGGCCCAAGTCCTTGGGCCCCTGCAGCCATGTGGAAGACCCTGAAGAAGCTCCTGGCTCCTGGCTTCAGATCAGCTCAGCTCCAGCCGCTGTGGCCCTTTGAGCAATGAACCAGCAAATGGAAGACCTTTCTCTCTGTCTCTCCCTCTCTCTGTCTGTGGCTCTACCTCTGAAATAAATAAATAACATCTTCTAAAAAATAAAACAGTTTGAGACTGTAAATAGTGATCGCGAAGGAAGAAGGATGGTGAAACTAAGTGAACAATAGCTAAAGGCAGGAGATAAAACCAGGTCCCGTGAACTGCGATAAGGATCTTGATAATTATTTTTAGAGTGATGTAAACCCACGGAAAGGTTGTGAGTCAGGGGACAGTGAGATCTGCTCTATATTAACAAAGGATAATGCTGGCTGCTATACTGAGAACGATTGTAGTGGAACAAGATGGAAAGGAAGGAGATTAAGGTGGTCCTACAGGGTCAAAGATGGCAGTAGCATGAAAATACTGAATAATGATGAGATTTAGGATATATATTATGAAATGTTTTAAGCATAGAAGTGCAAAGAATGTCAAATCCAAATATTTGTTCATATTTGCTTTAGTTTTTTTTTAAGAAAGACAACTTTTAAAAAAAGATTTATTTATTTATTGAAAGGCAGAGTTACAGAGAGGCAGAGGCAGAGAGAGAAAGGGGGGTCTTCTATCTATAGGTTTACTCCCCAGATGGCCACAATGGCCAGAAGTGGGCCGATCCGAAGCTAGGAGCCAGGAGCTTCTTCTGGGTCTCCCACGCAGAGGTAGGGGCCCAAGGACCTGGGCCATCTTATACTGCTTTCCCAGGCCACAGCAGAGAGCTGGATTGGAAGTGGAGCCTACAGGACTCGAACCGGTGCCCATATGGGATGCTGGCACTGCAGGCGGCGGCTTTGCTGGTTTTGCCACAGCACCAGTCCTGAAAGACAACTTTTTAAAATATAGTGGAAGGCCCCAGACTAGCCCTTACAGATCCTATTCTCTGCCCCTCAGATGTACCTGTGGTCCTGGTTTTGATATTCATTCATTCACTTGAATTTAAAAATATATCTAATTATTTATTAACTTGAGAGGCAGAGTTACAGAGAGAAGAAAAGAGAAAGAGAAAGAGAGGTCTTCCATCCAGATGTTCACTCCCAAATGACGGCAATGGCCAGAGCTGGGTCAATCTGAAGCCAGGAGCCAGGAGCTTCTGGGTCTTTTATGTGGGTACAGGGGCCCAAGGAGTTGTGCTATTTTCTACTGCTTCCACAGCTATAGTATAGCAGAGTTGGATCGGAAGAGGAGCACCCGGGACTAGAACTGGTGCCCATATGGAATGCTGGTGCTGCAGGAGGAGGATTAACCTACTGCACCACAGCGCCAGCCCCCCATTTCCATTATTTTTGAGATTGTCTTTTTATTACATGTAGCTTCAGCTTATTCACTTTTTTCTGATTCTGTTTAGCTCGTGGCCCAGCCCGGGCAGTTGCAGCCATCTGGAGACTGAACCAGCAGAAGGAAGCTCTCTCTCTGTAACTCTGCCTTTCTGATAAATAAATAATAAATAAATCATTAAAAAAAGTTTCTCTGGGTTAGTACTTCCTAACCTTTTTCATAACATACATACAGATAAATAAAATCTCTGTGGCACACTGGTAAATTGGAGGGAATTTAGGAACATCTACATGAGGATTAGTGAAAAAAAGATAGTTACTCTTCCCTTAACATAATTATGATAAGAAAAATGAAATACTAAAGTATTGAGGAAAATATAAAATAACAAATTTGCATAAAAATGCCAAACAAAACAAGTCAGAAATTGTAATGAAAAGCTTGAGTTGTTCCATGAATAGATTTAACACTTGAAATGTCAGTGCTTCCTGATCGAGTCATTTTAATGGTAGTGTTTTCAAATTCTTGACAGAAATAATTGACAAAAAATTTTGTTTCAACCAATATTTAAAAAAATACTTATAAAACCATTTTTTATAACTGTTCAATAGTTGAAATTATATTTAAACAATCTAACATTCCTTTTCAATCATTGGCAAACATAACTCTGAAATTTCTTTTTTTATTAAAGATTTATTTATTTATTTGAAAAAGTTAAACAGAGAGAGAAGGAAAGGCAGAGAGAGAGAGAGAGAGAGAGAGAGAGAGAGATCTTCATCCTCTGCCTGTTCACTCCCCAATTGGCTGCAGTAGCCAGAGCTGCGCTGATCTGAAGCCAGGAGCCAGGAGCTTCCTCCAGGTCTTCCACGTGGGTGCAGGGGCCCAAGGACTTGGGCCATCTTTTACTGCTTTCCCAGGCCATCAGCAGGGAGCTGGATTGGAAGAGGAGCAGCCAGGACAGGCCACCCGTAAGGGATGCTGGCACTGCAGGCAGAAGCTTAACCTTCTATGCCACAGTGCCGGCCCCTATAATATTCTATTAAAAAAAAAAAAAGATTTACCTGGAAGATAGAGTGACAGAGAGGTAGACAGAAAAAAGAGTGATCTTCCATCCACAGTTGATTCCCCAAATGCCTGCTCCACACTGAAGCCAGGCTGCCAGGAACTCCATCTGGATCTCTATGTGGGTGGCAAGAACTCAAGTGCTTGGGCCATCACCCACTGCTTTGTGAGGGCATTTGCAGGAAGCTATGAATTCTAGAGTATTCTTGTATTCTTTTTTTTTTTTTTTTTTTTTTTTTTGGCAAACTTCTGTGTGTGAGCATGCTTTCAATGGCAGGTTTTTTTTTTTTTTTTCTGATTGTTCTGGTCTATTTCTATTATTTCTCAATCATAGTGTTTATTGTCATGTTTGATCTGGTAATTTTTGACTATGTACTGGTCATTAGTTGAAAACAGTATTTCTAGGATATTTTGAGATTTTGGCTGGTATCTTCCCCTGGAGAGGATTTTTGCTTGTTTCTGCATGGTGCTTATGGAATGTCATTCTAAGACCAGTTTATTCAACAGTCAAGGTCTGAGATATGCTTACTGTAAAACTAGATTGCAATTTGTGGAAGTGCAATTTGTAGAAGTGAGACCTTATGAGGTCTCATATTAAATATATTGTGGTTTTGTTAGACCTTCAACTTCTGTAGGCTCTAAATGTAGACTTCTTTTTGTCTTACTGTGTAGTCTTCCAAAATTCACAGTCAACTTTTTATTTTGCTTTTGCATTGCAAACTCTCTCAGGAAAAATGCTGGCTTACTTCCCTAGAATATTGTTATTTAGGTTTGGCTGGATAATTCCTTACATTAGGTACTGCTTCTGTTTAAAAAAAAAAAAAAGTTTTGAGTTGTCCTCCTGTGGTGAGCAGAATCAAATTGCTATATTGTAAAATATATATGCTACTATGAAATCTCCCTTGTATTTTTGGGGTTAAATTTTGTTTTATAAGTGAGGTAAGAAAATGGAACTTTGTCTGGCTTTGGCATCAAGGCTACCATAGCATTGCAAAATAACTGGAGAATGCTCGGCTTTTCCACGTTCCCTTCAGAGATGTTGTTTCTATTTCTTGTACGTCCTCATATTTGTTAGAGTGAAACTATTTATTCTTTTACTACAAAATTTCCCCAGTAGCTATATAATTTTGACTGTCTCCTAAATGTTTTTATTTTGCTTTTTTCCTTGAAAAATCTTGCTACAGATGTATTCAGTTTTTTCTAAGGGAAATATTTTAACTTTGTTAGTATCTATTGTATTGATTTTCCATTTTATTATTTCCCTTTTGCTATCTTTTTTTTTCATTCTGTTTTTCTGTGTGTTTTTCTTATTCACTGGAATGTATTTCCCTCTAAAAGTAGATTTACATTCATCCTATCAAAGTAGTTTATGAAAACTGAAACTATGTCCTAAATGGATCCTGAAAATTTCTAGGTTCCAGAATCTAAGTCATTAACTCAGAGTAAATCAATACGTTTTAGCACTGGTAAGTTAAATTATGGGAATGGAAGAGATTTGCAAATGGCCGCTTTAGAGATTTTTTTTTTTTTTTAAGATTTATCTACTCATTTGAAAGGCAAAGTTAGAGAGAGGCAGAGGTAGAGAGAGAGAGGGGTCTTTTATCTGCTGGTTCATTCCCCAAAAGGCCACAACAGCCAGACTGGGCAGATCTGAAGCTAGGAGCCTGGAGCTTCCTCGGGATCCCCCACCTGGGTGCAGGAGCCCAAGTACTTGGGTTTTCTTCTGCTGCTTTCCCAGGCACATTAGCAGGGAGCGTGATCGGAAGTGGAGTGGCTGGGACTTGAACTAGTGCACACATGGGATGCTGGCAGGCACTGCAGTGGTGACTCCACCTGTTATGCCAAGCACTGACCCCCTAGAGGTTTGTCAGGCTGGGTCTTTGGGAACATTTGGGGAGTGAATCAGAGGATGGAAGATATATGTCTCTCCTCACTTCTCTGTGTGACTCTGACTTTAAAATAAATAAATACATTTAAGGAAGGAAGGAGGGAATGAAGGAAGGAAGTTATAAACCACATTGCTGGTCAGAGTCTGGTAAGTTGGGTGACAATTCAGTGGTTTTGTGAAAAGTTAAACATATTATTAGGGCCAGTGCTGTGGCATAGCAGGTAAAGTGGCCACTTGCAGTGCTGGCATCCCATATGGGCACTGGTTTGACTCCTGGATGCTCCACTTCTGATCCAGCTCTCTGCTATGGCCTGGGAAAGCAGAAGATGGCCCGAGTCCTTGGACCCCTGCATCCATGTGGGAGAGCCGGAAGAAGCTCCTGGCTCCTGGCTCCCGATCGGCTTAGCTCAGGCCAATGCAGCCAACTGGGGAGTGAACCAGCAGACATTAGACCTCTATCTCTGTGTGTAACTCTTGACTTTCAAGTAAATAAATAAATCTTAAAAAAAAAAGAAATAAAATCATATGCCTATCAAATGCCTTATACAAACATTTTTACAGTAACTTTATTTACAATAATCAAAATCTGGAAACAATTCAGTTGTCACTCAACAAAAGGATAAATTGGGTGTCTATTCATACAATGGAATATTTCCCATCAATAAAAAGGAATGAACTGATACTTGCAACATGTCAACCACAAATCTATTATGTTGAATGAAAAAAAATCAATGCACACTGTATGCTCCCACTTACCTGAAATATTTAAATATGAAAAACTAACCTGTAGTATTAGAGATCATACCAAAGGTTATTGGTGGTGGAGGTTACAGGGAAGGGGAACAGGGATTTTTCTGAAGGTAATGAAAATGTTCTATATTTCGACAAGCATTTTTCTTTTCTTTTTCTTTCTTTCTTTCTTTTTTTTTTTTTTTTTTTTTGACAGGCAGAGTAGACAGTGAGAGAGAGAGCCAGAGAGAAAGGTCTTCCTTTGCCATTGGTCCACCTTCCAATGGCCACCGCGGCCGGCGTGCTGTGGCCGGCGCACCGCGCTGATCCGATGGCAGGAACCAGGTACTTATCCTGGTCTCCCATGGGGTGCAGGGCCCAAACCCCTGGGGTCAGTCTCCACTGCACTCCCTGGCCACAGCAGAGAGCTGGCCTGGAAGAGGGGCAAGCGGGACAGAATCCGGCACCCCGACTGGGACTAGAACCGGGTGTGCCAGCGCCGCAAGGCGGAGGATTAGCCTAGTGAGCCGCGGTGCCGGCCGACAAGCATTTTTCTAAATGGATTGAAGAGTTTCCTTAAGATATGAGGACTTCAGTTTATGTAAATTTTACCTTAAAACATATGGCTTGGGGCCAGCGCCGAGGCTCACTTGGTTAATCCTCTGCCTGAGGCGCCGGCATCCCATATGGGCATCGGGTTCTCATCCCGGCTGCTCCTCTTCCAGTCCAGCTCTCTGCTGTGGCCCGGGAGTGCAGTGGAGGATGGCCCAAGTGCTTGGGTCCTGCACCCACATGGGAGACCAGGAGGAAGCACCTGGCTCCTGATTGGCATAGCTCTGGACGTAGCGGCCATTTGGGGGGTGAACCAATGGAAGGAAGACCTTTCTGTCTCTCTCACTGTCTATATGTCAAATAAATAAATAAAATAAAAAACATATGGCTCAGGAGCTGGTACGTTGATGTAGCAGGTTAAGCCACCGCCTGCAGCGCTGAGTATCCCACATGGGCACCGGTTCAGGTCCTGGCTGCTCTACTTCAAATCCAGCTCCCTACAAATGAGCCTGGGAAAGCAGCAGCAGAGGGCCCAAAGTGCTTGGGTCCCTGCACCCGCATGGGAGACCCGGAAGAAGCTCCTGGTTCCTGGCTTTGGATGCGACCAGCTCCAGCTGATTTGGCCATTTGGGGAGTGAACCAGTGGATGGACGACCTCTCTCTGTAACTCATCTTTCAAATAAATAAATATTTTTTAAAAAGAAAAATATCTGGGAAGTTTGCGCTTGGTAATAGGAAGAGAAGTAGGCAGTGGAAAGGAAAAGAAAGACGTTAAAAATAACATTAAGGTTTGATAGACTCAGGATGGGAACTATTAAGACAGATGATTATAATTAAACTCAATATTCAATGCACAGTTCATCTAAGTTGAATATTCCTTTCTAAAGTTTCTAGGATATTTCAAATGGTTCTTACTAGTTTTTTTTTTTTTTAATATTTTATTTATTTAAAAGGCAGAGTTACAGAGAGGCAGAGAGAGGTCTTCCATCTGCTGATTCATTCCCCAGATGGCCACAATGGCCACAGCTGGGCCCCTCCGAAGCCAGGAACCTCTTCCAGGTCTCCTATGTGGGTGCAGGGGCCCAAGGACTTGGGCCATCTTCTGCTGCTTTCCTAGGCCATAAAAGAAAGCTGGATCAGAGGTGGAGCAGCTGGGACTTGAACCGGCAGCTGGATGGGATGCCAGCACTACAGGTGGAGGCTTTACCCACTATGCCACAGTGCCGACCCCCTTACTACTTCTTAAATGAATGCTTGTTAGTATTATTTTTTAGTATATGTTCATCAGCTCTTTAGGCACAAAGAGTTTACAATCTTTCACTCTGTAAGTGCATAAAGTACACCCATATATCTCATTTCCTTTGATCCTCAACACCCTGAGAGTAGGTATAATCATTTGTCTTACAGGTTAGAAAAACTAGATTGTGGCATAGCAGGTTAAGCTGCCATTTGTTTCCAGCATCCCATGTGGGCACTGGCTGGTGTCCTGGTAGTTCCATTTCTGATCCAGCTCCTTGCTAATGCTCCTGGGAAAGCAGTGGAAGATGGCTTAAGTCCTTGGACCCCTGAACTCACGTGGGAGACCCCAGAAGAGGCTCCAGGATCCTGACTGGCCCAGCTCCAGCCATTGCGGCCATTTGATGAGAGAACCAGTGGAGGAAGATTTCTCTCTCTGCCTCTGCCTCTCTGTAATGCAGAGAAAGGCAGTTACAGAAAGAGGTAGAAACAGAGAGGTCTTCCATCTACTGGTTCACTCCCCAGATGGCCGCAACGGCTGGAGTTGCACCAATCCAAAGCCAGGAGCCAGGATCTTCTTCTGGGTCTTCTATGTGGGTACAAGGGCCCAAGGACTTGGGCCATCTTCTGTTATCCCAGGCCATAGCAGAGAGCTGGATCAGAAGAGGAGTAGCTGGGACAAGAACCGGCGCCCATATGGGATGCCGTTACTTCAGGCCAGGGCTTTAACCTGCTGCACCACAGCGCCGGCCCCAATGCTGCCTTTCAAATAAGATAATAAAAAATCCTGACAAGTACATAGATAGGGTGAATGTCAAGGCCAATTCTGGTTTTGCCATTTTACAGATAGCCAGCACTAATTGGAGTCACTTGTCTGGTTTTGATTTAACTGCTGCCTAGGAGGACATAATAGTTCTTTTTGGCTTAAGCCATTCTGGGACAGCACCTAGAACTCAGCAGTCAAACCTCCCCAACTCAGCCAGCAGCTGCTACACATTGAGGAAGGGGCAGAAAGGATGCTGAAGAAGTCACTACAATGAACACCAGGAAATCTCCTGCTTCCAACAGTTTTGTTCACGTTGGTCCCTCCTATGTTAACTTCCTTGGCAGCAGGGCTATGTTTGTTTTCTTTGCATCTTTCTATTCCTCTAAAGCTCCTAGCTTAGTGGCATTAATTTAATATCTGTTAAACAATGATAAAAACCCTAGATGTAATCAAAGCTTAAGGAGAATAAACCAAGAGCAAGAATAAGGCAAGCTAAGATAACAAAGCTAACAATCGCCTTTACACACTTTCATTCAGTCCTTCATTCATTAAACAATGATTTGTCAGTCGTTTACCAATCATTACAGCCTAATGGGTTTAGATTTTAAGATAAAAATTTTGAGCAATACTTTTATTATGTATAATAATCACATAAACACCTAGATAATTAACATGAAGGCATGAAGGAAAAGTTCAGGGTCCTGTGAGCACTTATAACAGGTGTCAAAAGGCAAAATTACAAGTTAAGATCTTAATTAGCTTTTCTTCAGGATTTTCAGGCAGTTTCTCTGGTGGGTTCAACAACTGTGGATTGCAACTGGGTCAGACACCACTCCTGGGCAAAACACCCAAGTGTTGTAGAGAGACATCCTGACTGACTACGGATCAGTCTGTGACCTGTGATTGACTGCAGCTCAGAAGACCCAGCTAGTTAATGCAAACACATACTAAGCACAGACTCAAAGTAAGGAGGCGCCCTCCGGCCTACAAGTAGCTTAACACAGGATCGGAACCCAAATGGGGGATGTGGATGGAACCAAGTTTTTAGAAAGAAGTGGCAATCGGATGTAGAAGATGAACAGGAGTTAGAGAAGCTAAGAAAAAGACTGGGAATTACTCTCGGCCGCAGGACCAACATTTAGCTGTCTGAAAACTTGGTGGGAGGTGGAGGGGAGGTTTGCTGGATGCAGGGACTGGAAGATGTGCAGCCAGTGGGCTCCGAGGGGGTGTAGGTGGAGGCAGCAGGTAGGAGCGGATGAGACAGGGCCTTGTACATCACACGGTCTTAAAAGTCCTCTCGTGGGTGAGTTCGCGGCCTCTTCAAGGAATCGGAGCCGGGGGCCGGCCCGGCGGGTCTCTGGCCAGCTGGACTCAGCATCTTCTCTCATCCTTCATCAGCACATTAGGGTGCCACTCTGCCTTGGCATCTCCTTCTTCGCTGGGTCTCACATTTCCCTGACCCCTCCACTTTTTATCAAGGCCCTTCTTCACTTCTTCCCCAGCGCCACCAACCCCCGCCCCGCAAGGCTGCAGTCCGTGACATTCAGGCGCCCTTCAAAGTCGTCAGGAATCAGCCAGGTGAGCCCTCGGACATTAGCAATTGAGAGGTCTCACCCAGGCCGCGCCAACGCCCATATTTAAATTGTTCCGCCACAACTAGCCTGGGGGATGGTTTATTTGCTGCCGCTGCTCCGTCTCCAGCCACCATGTGAAGGGCGCCGCGTGAATCTGCCCGAAGGTTCCCGTCACGAGTCCCGGCCACCTCTTCAGGTCGGGCCCTCCGCCAGGTCCGCTGGTAACGCTGCGATCTCTACGGCGCTTCGGGGAGTGGGCACGGACCCCCGCGAGGGGCAGGGAAGAGGCGATGCGGCGCCGAGCAGGGCCAGGCCGCGGGACCGGACGCCGGAAGCGTGCGGGGAGCCGGCTGGCGCGGGAGCGGGCGGGCGGAAGGCGCGGGCGGAAGGCGGCCTCGCGGGTGGGCAGGGGGCGCCGCGAGGGGCGGGGCGGTGGCGCGCCGGGGGCGGGGCTCCCGCGCCGGTCACGTGAGGGGCCCGGCGGTAGCGGCGGCGGCGGCCGCGGCGTTTTCAGCGGCGCCCAGTGCAGGATGGTGCTGGAGGCGGCGGCGGCCGTGGTGGCTGCGGCGTCGTTGGCGGTAGCGGGAAGGGGTGCGGTGGCGGCAGTGGCGGCGGAGCCCGCGGGTGGTATAAAATGGCGGATTTCGAGGAGTTGAGGGTAAGCAGGGCCGCGGGAGTGGAGAGTGGAGGCCGCGGGGGAGGGGTTGGGGAGGGAGGCGGGGAAGCCGCAGCGTCGCCGGCCGCCGCCTTCTTGTTTCGCCGGGGCCGGTTGGCGGCGCCCCGAGCCCGGCCCGCGTGAGGGCGGGCGCCGAGCGCGCGGGAGGGGAGCGAGCCGGTGGAGGACGCGGGGGCGGCGGCCTGGGCCGCGGGCGGGCGGTCGTTCGAGGGCCGGCCGCTGCGGGCCGGCTCTCCGCACACCTGGCGCGGGGTCGGGGCGCCCTCGCGGGGGCACGTGGGGTCCGACTCCCCGCTCCGCCTGAGGGCCCAGGTGGTGAACGGCGTGTGATTTTCCACCCTGGGGTGGGGGGTGGGGGGTCCGTGTGCGTGGCGATCCCGAAGTCTACTTGGCGGACGCCTGTTTGGTGAGACGTGAAGTTGCGTTTCGGGAATTTTTCTCTTCCTTCCCTGATGGCTGATGCTACCGTTTGGTCAGGTGTGCCAGGGAAGGGGCCCCTTCCTCCCTCCACTGCTTCCCCCCGTCGTCGGGAGAAGCGTGGGCCTTTGGCAACCCTGCCTGCAACAACCGGCCTTGAACCTTGGTATTTCCTTAGTGCCGTGGAAAGAAAACTGCAAAGTCCGAGGTGACATGAGGTTTTTCCGTGCACTCTTTCTGCTCTTGAAGAGAAAAAAAAATCTTGTCGTCTTAGCCTTGGAACAAGGTCATAACTTTACTGTTGCTACCGTTGTTGAATAGAAGAGATTTAAGTTGAGGTGCCATGGGGGAGAACGGACAAGACCCCCACCCCCGCCGAGACTGATAACCTTCGGAGACTCCGCACCTGAAACAGACCAGGTGTGATCCATGAGCCCGCTTTATTTTATATGGATCACTGAATTACTAGCGACATAAATAGGAAATTTAGAGTCAGAAATGCCGATTTTTTAAAAAATTTCAAAGTAGGAGAGAGTGGTGAGCGTGGAATTAACGGCAAGCAGTTTGCGTAACAGACGAATGTTAGGTTGGTTGGTTCGGATACGGAGGAGCAGCGATCCAGTAGAGGATTGAGTTTGAGGTAGGGTAAGGTTGTTGGTAGCTGATGGAGAGGACCAGAGGGAAAGAGGTGTGTTTTCCACTAAAGGAGCTTGTTGTAGGTTGCACAATGTAACTGTTGTTTTCCCTCCTGTTTTTAAAAGAATTGTTTATTTTCCAGGAAGAGAAAAGTATGTTTGTACATGTTACACCCCATACTAATTTATACAGAGAGCCATGGTAGACAGGGTAAGGGTGTTGATGTTTAAGGCTAAGGGCTGTAGTAGCGCAGGTCCAGCTGTAGAGCTATTAACACCTGTGGAGCTTTTGAAACAACCAGGCCAGACACCTTGAGCCTTGAGTTTAGGATGGGTTGATAAAACTGAACGTTGAAGTTCAATTTGTTTTTATTTTTACCTGCAGCATAGTCTTAATTTTTGTTGTGGTAAAAGATGTAACTCTTCCCGGTCTTTTGTTGATGAAAACTTTTCCAAATGTGTTTTAGGCTTTTCTAACTGTTGTCAGTCAAAACTGAATATGAAGTGGAGAACTTACTGGTACATATCTGGCAGAAGGGGCAGTCGGTGCTGAGGTTCAAGTGGGACCAGAAACTGTAAAGTAGTGCAAACCAGAGAAATGGTTTTTTGTTTTGTTTTGTTTTGCTGCTGCTGCTGCTGTTTTTTTCTCTTTCTGCCTCCCTCTTCCATTTTGGTTTGTGGATTACCTTCATCAAATGTTTGTAAATCAGCTGTGTGTTTCTCCTTGAACTTGATAGAAGACACATGACTCCCCTACAGTTCACATTAGGTGACCTACCTAATTGAGAAGTTTTCAGAGGAGATGCTAGAAAGGTTATCTACTCCTTGCCTTTGTTGCTCAGTGCAGGCCTATGTTACTTGCATTTTTTAAAATATGAGCTGTACCCTGCTCCCCCAATACAAATGGTGGTGGTGATGATGATATATGTCCATTATAATACAGTGCTTATTACATGCCTGGTTTGGTTTGAGCACATCATACATACATTCTTAAAATTCTATGAAGAAATTGAGGCACTGAGATATTATGGATTGAGCAGAATTTAACTTCCCAACTCACCAATATATTTAATCCCCAAAGTCTTAACGCTTATGTTTAATGGGTTAATGTTAATGGTTGAACTTGATGTGTAGAATGTGGACCCAGTAGGGGGTCTTTAGGTCAAATTGGGGACAAAGCCCCCAAAAGGCAGTTCTCTTGAAGGTTGATTTTTTTTTTTTTTTTTTTTTTTGACAGGCAGAGTTAGGCAGTGAGAGACAGAGAGAAAGGTCTTCCTTCCGTTGGTCCCCCCCCAAAATGGCTGCTATGGCCTGCGCACTGCACCACTCCAAAGCAAGGAGCCAGATGCCCCCTCTTGGTCTCCCATGCGGGTGCAGGGCCCAAGCACTTGGGCCATCCTCCACTGCCTTCCCGGGTCACAACAGAGAGCTGGACTGGAAGAGGAGCAACCAGGACTAGAACCCAGAGTACCGTCGCTGCAGGCGGAGGATTAGCCTAGTCAGCTGCGGCGCCGGCCTGAAGGTTGATTTCTATAAGCCAAGTTCTGCCTAGCCTTTTCTCTGCTTCCTGACTACCCTGGGAACCTCCCTCTGCATGTGTTCTTTGTTGCCATCCTCCAATCTCACCAGATGCCTAAACTAACACCGCTGCCTGATCTTGAACTGGGAACCTCCAAAACTGTAAGCTGAACTTAACCTTCTTTCCTAAGTAGCTTCTCAGTTATTTTAGTTTAAGTTAGGAAGAGCAGACTGCTACAGAGGATTAAATAACCTTATTTAGACCAAACAATTTTTTTTTAAAGATTTATTTATTTATTTGAAAGGCAGAGTTTCGCAGAGAGAGAGGTCTTCTGGTTCACTCCCCAGATGGCCGCAACAGCTGGAGCTGTGCCGATCAGGAGCCAGGAGCCTCTTCCAGGTCTCCCACAAAGGTGCAGGGGCCAAGGGCTTGGGCCATCTTCTGCTTTCCCAGGCCATGGCAGAGAGCTGGATTGGAAGAAGAGCAACCAGGACTAGAACTGGCACCCATATGGGATGCTGGTGCTTCAGGCCAGGGCGTTAACTCACTGTGCCACAGCACCGGCCAGACCATACAATTTGAGACTGAAAAAAACTGGGATTTTTAACTTCAGATGGGTAACTTTAGAGTCTGCTTTTCAGAGCCCAAACTATGTTGTTTTGTTTGGATACTTTCAGGTCTGGCTCTGGCCTTTATCCTAAAATTTTGTAGACTTAGTTAAATGATAACACTTTTTTTTTTTAAGATTTATTTATTGTATTTGAAAGAGTTACACAAAAGGGGAGAGAGACAGACAGACTTCCATCTGCTGGTTCACTCCCCAATTGGCCGCAACTGCCGGAGCTGTGTTGATCCGAAGCCAGGAGCTTCTTCTGGGTCTCCCACGCGGGTGCAGGGGCCCAAGGACTTGGGCCATATTTTGCTGCTTTCCCAGGCCAAAAAAAGCAGAGAACTGGATCTGAAGTGGAGCAGCCAGGACAGGAACTGGCACCCTTATAGGATGCTGGCACTATAGGCAGCGGTTTCACCCCCTATGCCACCGCGCTGGCCCCAATAACACTCTTCTTAAATGACTAATAGTGGAAGGGAAATGGAGAAACTCACTAAAGATTGGTTAGAAAGGAAGAAGATGGGAAGAAACATCCAGGACTCAAATGATGGTGCTTGGTTAAGGATATATTCTGATGGTCAGTTGGTAGTTGAGTTATTGGACCACGGTGTTTCTTGGGTAACTTTTTGGCAGTAGAGGAAATGGGTAGCCAACCTGGATGACACACTTGTTGCTGCTGATACTGCCACTGGGAGGCTTTCCCTTACCCTCTAGAGCCCTTCTTTTGAGCAGGTCACATCTGGCTGGTGCTGACTCTGTGCCCAAGATCAGAAATTTGGGCAGAGGTCATCCTCTTTGGTATAGTGCCTTTTGCTTTTTATGCTCTTAATAAGAGAATTCCTATAAAACCTTAGGGGGTTGCCTCACAGTTTCATTTGTTGAGACTGCCTTGTAAGCTAGCGTCAGAGATTTTGTCTGGTCATAGCAGAATACACCAGCTCTTTTCTTTGCTGCCTTTTGGTCCAAGTAACTAGAATACGAGCCCACCTCTCTTCTGCTTCTGGGAGACAGAATCTGGCTGTCAGAGCTGTCCACTTTTGTTCTAATCATCCGCAGCCTGGGGGTTAGAATCATATCACATAAACCTGACTCAGGAGATGATCCTGATAGTGTGAGAGAAAGGAAGACGAAGTTCTCTGAGAATGGAAAATGTGGTCTGTGTAGTCCATTATAATAATGTATCCTGGGGCCTGCGTTGTGGTTTAGCAGGTAAAGCCACCGCCTGCAGTGCTGACATCCCATATGGGTGCCGGTTCGAGTCCCTAATGCTCCACTTCAGATCCAACTCTGCTGTGGCCTGGGAAAGCAGTACAAGATGGCCCAGGTCCTTAGGCTCCCTTACCCACGTGGGAGACCAGGAAGAAGCTCCTGGCCCCCTGGCTTCGGATCTGTGCAGCTCAGGCCGTTGCAGCCATTTGGAAAGTACACCAGCGGATGGAAGACTTTCTGCCTCTCTGTAACTCTGCCTTTCAAATTCAAATTAAATAAATAAATAAATCTTTAAAAAAAATAATGTATCATGCTGGAAGCTCCCAGGTGCCAGAGAAAGTATTGGTTTTACTAATTGCTTGCTTATAGCATCTAGGTTGTTAGGAGTTGAAGGGATGATTAACTAGTTTGTGAATTGACAGGTTTGTGGATTAACTAGTTGTTAAGGTAGTGCAGGATCATAAGATCTGATGGCCTGGACTTCTGTCACTGCTGCTTTGCTTCTTGCTCCAAAAATAGTCTCCAGAGGAGCCAACACGGGTGGAGAAGAGGCGTAACAGTTGAGTTTCTGGAGTCACTTACCTCTTCTTCAGCCAGAGCAGCTTTTTTTTTTCCTCCTTTTTCCTCCAGTTGCATAATTCTCATTTGTGGGCTGCTAGGTGGCAATCATTCTTTAAAGGGCCCTTGTTACAATTTAATCTGCCCAATCCACTCTCCCTACTTCACTCTATGGATTTTCCTGTTCTAAACATTGCAAGTTAATGGAATCATACAACTTGTGGCCTTTTGTGTGTGACTTTTATCAAGGTTCATTTTTGTTGTAGCATATCCAAGTACTTAATTACGTTTTATGGCTAAGTAATATTCCACTGTGGACATACAGCACATTTCATTTCTTCACGTATGAATTGGTAGGACATTGGACTGTTTTCCACTGGGGCTAGTATGAACATTCATCTACATGTGTACAGGCTTTGTGTAGGCATATGTCTTCAATGCTCTTGGGTAGATAAATACAAGGGAAATTATTGGATCAGGTGGGAACACTTTTTGAGGAACTATTAAAACTGCTTTGCAAGGTACTATACCATTTTACTTTCCCACCAGCAGTGTTGAAGGATTCTGGTATCTCCACTTGCTGCTAGCACTTCGTTATCTTTTTAATTACAGCCATCCTGGTGGCTGTAAAGTGTTACCTCATTATGGTTTTTATTGTGCTTTTCCCTGATGTCTCATGATGTTGAGCATCTTTTCATTTGCTTATTGGCCATTTGTATATCTTTGGAGAAATGTCTATTCAGGTCTTTTTCCCATTTTAAATTGAGTTATTTGTTTCTATTATAAAGTTACAATTTTTTTCTATGCTATGGAGATAAGTTGTTTATCAGAAATATGATTGGTAAATAATTTTCTTCCATTGTGTAGACTATCTTCATTTCCTTGATAGCATCATTCGAAGCACAGAAGTTTCTGATTTTGGTGCAGTATACTTTATCTAATTTTTTCTTTTTGTGCTTGTGCTTTGTTTCTTTCTTTTTTTTTTTTTTTAAGATTTTATTTATTTATTTGAGAGGCAGAGTTACAGACGGAGATTGAAAGACAGAGAGAAAGGTCTACCATTTGCTGGTTCACTCCCCAAGGAGCCAAGAGCTTCTGCTGGGTCTCTCACACAGGTGCAGGAGCCCAAGCACTTAGGCCATCTTCCACTGCTTTTCCAGGCCAAAGCAGAGAGCTGGATTGAAGAGGGGTGCCTGTATGGGATGCTGGCGCTGCAGGTGGAGGCTTAGGCTATTTCCCACAGCGCTGGCCCTTGTACTTTTTTTGTTTTTAAAGATTGATTTATTTATTTGAAAGAGTTATATAGAGAAAGAGAGAGACAGAGGGAGTTATCTTCTATCCGCTGGTTTGTTCCCCAGTTAGCTGCAGCAGCCAGCTGAAGTCAGGAGCTTTTTCGAGGTCTCCCGTGTGGGTGACCAGGGTTGTATGTGCTTGGGCCATCTTCTGCTACTTTCCCAGGCACAGTAACAGGGAGCTGGATTGGAAGTGGAACTGGAGCCCTTATGGTATGCTGGTGTTGCAGGTGGTAGCTTAACCTGCTATGTGACTATGCTGGCCCCCTTTTTCTTGTGCTTTTGGTTTTTAGTTTTAAGAAATCATTGGGGCTGGCGCTGTGGCACAGCGGGTTAATGCCCTGGCTTGAAGTGCTGGCATCCCACGTGGGCGCCGGTTCAAGACCCGGCTGCTCCACTTCCATCCAGCTCTCTGGTGTGGCCTGGGAAAGCAGTAGAAGATGGCTCAAGTGTTCGGACCCCTGCACCTGCCAGGGAGACCCGGAAGAAGCTCCTGGCTTGAATCAGCTCAGCGCGGGCGGTTGCGGACAACTGGGGAGTGAACCATCAGATGGAAGACCTCTCTCTCTCTGCCTATCCTCTCTCTGTGTAACTCTTTCAAATAAATAAATAAATCTTAAAAAGAAAAAAAAAAAAAAAGAAATTGTTGCCCAGTCCAGTGCTGTGATGATTTCTGTGTATTTCATTTAGGGAGAGTTGTTTTTTTTTTTTTTTTTTTTGTAATTTGAGAAGCAGAGACAGGGTTGGGGTAAGGGGGACCCTCATCCTCTAGTTCATTGCCTAAATGCTTGGAATGTTTTGGACTGGGTTGGGGGCTGGAACCAAGAACTGGGAACACAATCCATGTCTTTTGGGTGGCCAATTACTTGAACTACCACCTCTGCTTTCCAGGGTCTGTGTCAGTGGGAATTTGGAGTCAGGTATTTGATATGGGACATAAGCATCTTTTAACTACTAGGCTCAATGCCTACTCCAGGAGTTTTATATGGAGATCATTTTAGCTTTTACATTTATAGGTTGTTGATCAGTGTTAAGTAAGTTTTTGTATGTGGTATACAGTGGGGTCCAGTTTATTTTGCATATGGAAATCTAGTTTTCTTTATACTGTTAGAAAGCCTTCCTTTCTCCATTGCATGCATGCATTGTCTTGATAATTTGTTTTCAGGTACCTAGTTTAAAGAATTAAGGTTAAAATATGATGTGGAATTAAAGTGTAACGTAGTTCAGACTGTCATATTAATACTCATTTTGATCCATTAGTAACATCTTTCTCCTAGACTTTTTGGAAATATGGTTTGAAATACAGACTTTCCGTGGATGAGCTTTTTGTGAGAATAATATAAAACTAGTATATACATTTAGAGCTCTTCATTTGGTTACTCACACAGGTCAGATTATGTCACAGAAGGTACTTTAAAAAAATGCATTAGCACTGGGATTAATGGTTATCTACAGTATGACTTTGGACAAATTATTTGACCTTTTCGCTAATCTGGAAAGTGGTTTTAATATTATTATTCCTACTTTTTTTAAAAAATGAAAGCCATACTTATGCAGATTATATGGAAAAATTTAAAAAGTACAATTTTTCCTATTAAATCCCACTTCCGGTATAACTCTTTTTAGCTATTTTACTATTTTTTGTTTTTAGTGTTTGTCAATTCCAAAAGTCATTTTTTTCTATATCTCAACTCTAATATGTCTCAACTCTGTTATAGATAAGAAATTAGATTGTTTTCCACCTGTCCTAGCACTTTAGTTTCTACTACTTAAAACAATTTTTTTTCTAACTTTGTTCTTGGTTATTCTTGACTTCTGTAATAGTTAAAGTATAAAACTCTGAAAAGCCTTTCTGTACTTCTACAAGAAAATTTTTGGAAATTGAGTCATAACAGCCAACTTTTAAATGTTTAAGTATTAATCACTGTAGAACCAATGGTGTGGGATTTGGAGAAACTTTACTTCTATGAAATTAGTCCTTAGAAGGAGAAGAATAACAGTCCTGCTTGAGTGGGAAGAATCCGTTGAAATTCGTTTTAAAATTTAATATTACAACGTGTTCTTATTTTGTTACCATTCAGCTTTTCTTGGTAGACTTTCTGGATTGGTTTCCCTTTTCTAATTTTGGAAGCTTGTTATCCGGCTGTCATCCACGGCTTAGTTTACATTGTACTCCTAGGTTAGTTCTGTTGTTTGGATCCTATTTTTTCTCCTTTTTAGATGTTTCTTAAATTTTTCTGGAATGTGTCTTGAGTAGTTGTATCAGGAAGGATATGCTGGTAATGAACTTGGTGAAGTTTTTTTTTTTTTTTTTTTTTTGACAGGCAGAGTGGACAGAGAGAGAGAGAGACAGAGAGAAAGGTCTTCCTTTTGCCGTTGGTTCACCCTCCAATGGCCGCCACGGCTGGTGCGCTGCGGCCGGCGCACTGCGCTGATCCGATAGCAGGAGCCAGGTGCTTCTCCTGGTCTCCCATGGGGTGCAGGGCCCAAGCACCTGGGCCATCCTCCACTGCATTCCCTGGCCACAGCAGAGAGCTGGCCTGGAAGAGGGGCAACCGGGACAGAATCCGGCGCCCCGACTGGGACTAGAACCCGGTGTGCCGGCGCCGCAAGGCCCAGTGAGCCGCGGTGCCGGCAGTGAAGTTCTTAAATACTTGAAAATGGCTTGCCTTTTTCCTGATTGAAAATTTAGATAAAGATTTAGTCATGCTTAAGTTTAGCTTAAGAATAGGGTGTGTTCTAAGAAATATGTTAGGTGATTTCATCATTTTTAAACATCAAGTAGAATATTCTTACATGTAGATGTTACAACCTGCTCTAACCTAGACTATGTGGTAGATACATGAAGGGTCTTCAGAAAGTCAATGAAAAATGCATACTATGAGAAAACCATGAATGGACTGCAAATACTTATCTTCTAATTCTGTTTCTATGAACTTTTTGAAGTTCCTTGTATGTAAATCCATATATTTGCTTTTGTACATTATGTATGTATGTATGTGTGTGTGAGAGAGAGCTAGCGAGCGAGCGTGTTTTACTGCTAGAGGAGTGATGAATAAGTTGCAGCACAGGGGAAGTGATGCAATCTAGAGATGTAGTAGTGGCTGGTATCCTGGCATAGCTGGTTTAGCTGTGCTGGGATGCCTGCATCGCATATTGGAGTGCCTAGTGAAAGCTACTCTGTGCTTTCAGTCCAACTTCCTGCTAATGTACCTGGGAACCAGTGGTTGGTGGCCCAAGTATTTGAGTTCCTGCCACTCTTGTGGGATACCTGGGTAGAGCTGCTAGCTTTGGGCTGGCCTAACCCTGATTGTTGTGGGCATTTGCTTAGTGAACCAGTAGATGGAAGATCTCTCTCTCTCTCCTCTGTTACTCTTTCAAATAAATATTTTTTAAAAGACATGATAAATGTATGAGGCTGCCACTGGCATAGCACAGCATACTGTTTGACAGTAATCTCTTATTTATTTTTTAGCCCCCCCCCCTTTTTTTAAAGATTTATTTATTTTACTTGAAAGAGTTACATAGAGAGAGAGAGAGGTCTTCCATCCTTTGGTTCACTCCCCAGTTGGCCGCAACGGCTGGAGCTGCACCGATCTGAAGCCAGGAGCCAGGAACTTCCTCTAGGTCTCCCACGTGGGTGCAGGAGCCCAAGGGTTTGGGCCATCTTCTACTGCCTTCCCAGGCCATAGCATAGAGCTGGCTGAGAAGAGGAGCAGCTGGGACTAGAACCAGCACCCATATGGGATGCTGGTACTGCAGGTGGCGGCCTTACCCACTATGCCACAGTGCCAGCCCCAGTAATCTCTTGAGTAAGTAGGAGTACACTCTAAAATCTAAGAAGTATGGTAGGTACATGGATCAGTAACATAACCAGTTACTGGTATTATGTACCGTGTACATAGGTTTATGTACTACGCTTTATGTGGCTGGCAGTTTGATAGGTTTGTTTGTACCTGCATCACTGCATACATGTAATGTGTTGCTCTTTAACCTTAGCATGGTTGTGCTAGTTGTGACATCACTAGATTATAGGCATTTTCTACACCATTATGATTTCATGAGACCACCATCATCCATACAATCCACTGATGACTAAAATGTTATACGTGGTGCATGATTGTGTAGATTCATAATTTTTCTTGTAACTTTGAAAGCTTTGTTCCAGGAATTTAAAAATACCCAGTGTTGCTAATGAGAAATCCATTGTAGATTTAAATAGATTTAATGGTTTTCCTTTTGTAGTAACCTTTCTTGATGAGTATCTTTGCTGTGAAATGTGTCTAGCAGTGGGCCCGTTTTCAATCCTTCTGGTGGGTACCATTTCAGGCTGAGGAATTGCCTTCTTTGATAATTTTTCTTCCTCCTTTTCTCTGTTTTGAGACTTTTTTAAAAAAGATTATTTATTTGAAAAGAGTTACAGAGAGAGAGAGAGATCAATCTTTAGTCCACTGGCTCACTCCCTAGATAGCTGCAATGACTGAAGCTGGGCCAGGCTGAAGCCAGGAGTTTCTTTTGGATCTCCTGTGTCGGTGGCAAGGGCCCAAGGAGTTGGGCCATCTTTTGCTGCTTTCCCCAGGCCATTAGCAGGGAGCTGGTTCAGAAGTGGAGTAGCTGGGACTCAAACTGGTGCCCATATGGGATGCTGGCATTGCAGGTGGTGGCTTTACCCGCTATGCCAATTTCTGGCCCCTCTTTTCTTTAAGAAGCTTGTTAAATAAAAAAATACATATATTTATTTGCAAGGCAGAATGAGAGAGAGAGAGAGAGAGGGAGATTCACATCCAGATACCTGTCACCGCCTGGCTATGCAGGGCCAAGCCTAAGCCAGGACCCCAGAACTCTATCCCTGTCTCCAACATTGGGTGGCAGGAACTTGGTCCCCAATCATCTCCACATTTCTGAAATCCAACAGCTCTATAAATAAACTTTCTGCAAATTTATCCTGTGGACAAACCTTGATCCATGCTGATAGGTGGCTATTTGTAATCTTTATATTGATTTTATTTAATGTAAATATTTGTATATTTCATTGCAGCTCTTCTAGGAATAGGATTGTTGGTGTTAAGATTATGTGCATGCTCAACAGTAGTAGACAATGTCAAGTTACTTTCTAAAGAAAATTGTCTCACTTTATGATCTGTCCAGCAATCAAGTTTTTTATTGCTCAACTTTCTTGCTCACACTTGATTTTGTCAGCCTTTAAACGTTTTTGCCATGGGGCCAGTGTTGTGGTGTAGCCGGTAAAGCCGCCCACCTTCAACTTCAGATACAGGAGCTGGTTCAAGTCCCTGCTGCTCCACTTCTGATCCAACTCCCTGCTAATGTGCCTGGGGAAGCAGCAGAAGATGGCCCAAGTGTTTGGGCCCCTGCACCCATATGGGAGACCTTGATGAAATTTCTGGCTTTGGGCTGGCGCTGCGGCTCATTTGGCTAATCCTCTGCCTGCGGCGCCAGCACCCTGGGTTCTCGTCCCAGTTGGGGCACCGGATTATGTCCCAGTTACTCCTCTTCCAGGCCAGCTCTCTGCTGTGGCCCGGGAGAGCAGTGGAGGATGGCCCAAGTGCTTGGGCCCTGCACCTGCATGGGAGACCAGGAGGAAGCACCTGGCTTCGGATCGGCGCAGTGCGCCGGCCATAGTGGCCATTTGGGGGGTGAACCAATGGACGGAAGACCTTTCTCTCTGTCTCTCACTGTCTAACTCTGCCTGTCAAAAAAGAAGGAAGAAAGAAAAATTAAGAAATTTCTGGCTTTGTTCTGGCCAGGCCTGACTGTTACAGCTATTTGAGGAGTGAACTGGCAGATAAAAGATCTTTCTCTGTCTCTCCCTCTCTCTTTGTAACTCAGTTTTTTCAAATAAGTAAGTCTTTAAAAAAAAAGTTTTTACCTGTGTGTATAAAATACCATTCTTTGGTTCTCACTTTGCCCCTTTTGCTAGTGAGTTTCAGCATCTTTTACTGTGCTGACTGGTCTTCTGTCCTCTGATAATTCACTTCGTGTCTATTGCCATGTGTGTACTGGATTTTAAAAAATTGTTTCTTATGGATTTGTGATAGTTCTACAGTTTTAGTGTATGTAGTACAAATTTTTTAGTTGACTTTAAAATTTTTTTTTAAAGATTTATTCCATTTGACAGGTAAGTTGCAGAGAGAGAGGGAGGGAGAGACAGAGAGATCTTCCCATTCAATGGTTTACTCTCCACATGACCACAGTGTCTGGGGCTGGGCTGACAAAGCCAGGAGCCAGGAAATTCTTCCAGTTCTCCCACGTGGGCACAGGGGCCTAAACACTTAGGCCATCTTCTGCTGCTTTCCCAGGTACATTAGCAGGGAGCAGGATGGGAAGTGGGGCAGCTGGGACTAGAACTGGCACCCATATGGGATGCCGGCATTGCAGGTGGCAGCTTAACCCACTATGCCACAACACTGGGAAGATACTTCTTTTAATGAGCAAACATTCTTTTAGTATGGTAGATTTTATCAATTTTTTTAAACTTTTTTTTTTTAATTTGACAGCTAGAGTTATAGACCGAGAGAGAGACAGAAAGGTTTTCCTTCTATTGGTTCACTCCCCTAATGGCCTCTATGGCCACTGCTGCACCGATCCGAAGCAAGGAGCCAAGTGCTTCTTCCTGGTCTCCCATGCGGGTGCACGGGCCCAGGCACTTGGGCCATCCTCCACTGCACTCGCGGGCCACAGCAGAGAGCTGGATGGGAAGAGGAGCAATCGGGACTAGAACCTGACTCCTGTATGGGATGACGGTGCCAGCCTGATTTTTATCAATTTTTATGGATAGTGCTATTGAGTCTTCGAAATTTTTCAAAGGGGTACTGGAAGATATTTTCTCATTATTATCAAAGTTGTGTAGTTTTTTTTTTTTTAAACCTTTCTCATGTTGTAACTCACCTGGAATTGATTTTGTATGTGGTGTAAAGTGGTAATCCAGATGCATATTATCTTTTTCAAAGAATAAGAAACTGTTCTGTCACTTTTCATACTTCTAGAATCCACTCCCCCCACCCCCCATTGATCTGAATGGCATCATTTATTTTTCTTGTCTGGTTGGCCACATGGCCAGCCAGTCCATCAGCTGTCATTCTCTCTGTCTGCATCCATCCGTCCATCCATCTGTCCTTCTGCTGGTTCTGAACTCTAGTCTTTTAGTCTGTCTCTACTAACAGCATCACGGTGTTCTAGTAACTATTAACTGGTAACAACTTCTGTAAGAATAATTTCTATTGATGCATGGCATGCTCATAGAAAGTGTGCTGATCCCGGCAGCTCACCTGCACATCTGAATGAGTTCTGTGCGTATAGCTCTGCAGGTCAAGAGAAGGAACATCATTAGCGCCTTAGAGACCGTCCTTGAGTTCTCTCTCAGTAGCTAACCTCATTCTCAAAAGGTACCTACTGGTTAACTGTAAAACATTAGATTAGTTTTGCCTGTTTTTGAACGTTCTGTAAATGGAACTGTATGGTATATATGGTGTCTGTTTCTGTATATGTGTAGTCAGCCCTCTGTATCAGCAGGTTCTACATACATAATTCAACCAACTGCAGATTGAAAATATTTGGTGCGAGGCCGGCACTGTGGCTCACTAGGCTAATCCTCTGCCTGTGGCGCTGGTACCCTGGGTTCTAGTCCCAGTTGGGGCACCGGATTCTGTCCTAGTTGCTCCTCTTCCAGTCCAGCTCTCTGCTGTGGTCCGGGAGTGCAGTGGAGGATGGCCCAGGTGCTTGGGCCCTGCACCCCATGGAAGACCAGGAGGGGCATCTGGCTCCTGGCTTTGGATTGGCGCAGTGCACCGGCCATAGCAGCCATTTGGGATTTGGGGGATGAGCCAATGGAAGGAAGACCTTTCTCTCTGTCTCTCTCTCTCTCTCACTGCCTAACTCTACCTGTCGGGGGGGAAGGGGGGAGCTTTGGGCCAGGCTGAAGCCAGGAGCTTCATCTAGGTCTCCCACAATGACGGCAGGGACCCAAAAACTCGGGTCATCCTCTCCTCTGCTGCTTTTCTAGGCCTTTAGCAGGGAGTTAGATAGAAATGGAGCAGCTGGGACACAAACCAAACTGGCACCCCTGTGGTTTGCTGGCATTACAGGTGATAGCTTAACCCTCCGTGTTACAGCACAGGCCCCCACAATATTTTAAGTACAAAGTACATGTAATACACTTAACCTGTGTGGTGTCCTTGCTTCGCAGCACAGTGTAGAGTGTTGATTTTCTTTTGTGGTTGCATGGCAGGTTGGGAGCTGTAGCTTGCTGCCACACTGCCCAGCATCAGGAGAGTGTAGCTCACTGTATGCTAGCTCAGGAAAAGATGAAAGCTCAGAATTTGAACTGTAGTTTCTACTGTAGGCTGCATTGCTTTCATACATCAAAAAGTAAAAAAAAAGTCTTAAACTATTAAACATTCTCTGGGGGCTGGTGTTGTGGCGGGTTAAGCCACCTGCTGCAGCACCAGCATCCCAGATGGGTATTGGTTCAAGTCCCAGCTCTTCCATTTCTGATCCAGCTCTCTGCTAATAGCCTAGGAAAAGCAGCAGAATATGGCCCAAGTGCTAAGGCCTCTGCACACACATGGGAGAACCAGAAGAAGCTCCCAGCTTCGGAATGGCCCAACTCAAGCTGTTGAGGCCACTGGGGAGTGAACCAGTGGATGGAAGCACACGCTGGCTCGCTCTCTCTATCCTGTCTCCCCCACACCCCTCTTTAACTGCCTTTCAATTTATTTATTTATTTATTTATTCATTAATTTTTTTTTAAAGAAAGATTTTGAAAGGCAGTTGCAGAGAGAGAGAGCTTCCATCTACTGATTCACTCTCCAAATGGCCACAGTGGCCAGGGCTGAGCCAGGCCAAAGCCAGGAGCTTCATCCAAGTCTCCCACGTGGCTGCAGGGACCCAAACACTTGAACTATCTTCTACTGCCTTCCAGTCCATTAGCAGGGAGCTGAATTGGAAGTGGAGCATCTGGGACTAGAACCAGTGCCAATATGGGATGCTGGTGCTGTAGGTGGCATCCTAACCTGCTATGCCACACTGCCGTATCCAGTAAAATAAACCTTAAAAAATCTAAAACCAAAACTCAAACCAGTCTATAGTTGTATTTTGTTCATTCCCTTTCATTAATGATATAGAGCTCGAGTTGTTCCACATCCCTTGTCTACCTTTTTACTTGCAGACATCTGGTCGATGTGTAGTGGTTTTTATCTTCATTCCCCTAATGTCTAAGCCCCTTTAAATATGCTTATTGCTTATTTGAATACATTGTGCTCATTTTTATATTGTGCTGTCCATCTTTTTCATACTAATTTGTAGGGCATACTAGCTCTTCCTGATTGTGTTTTTTCCTAAACTTTTATTTAATAAGTATAAATTTTGAAAGTACAACTTTTGGATCCTGATTGTGTTTTACAAATAGCTTGTTTCCCTAGCCCTATCCATGTGTCTATTCTGTTTGTTTCCCTTTTTCCATTGACTGATGTTTCCAGGGCAAAAGAGGCATCAAGGGACTTTTTTTTTTTTTCCTTAAGATTTATTTGAGAGGTAGAGTTACAGACAGAGGGAGAGACAGTTGGAAAGGTCTTCCATTTGCTAGTTCACTCCCCAAATGGCTGCCACGGCTGGGGAGCTGGGCTGATCTGAAGGCTGGAGCTTCTTCTGGGTCTCCCAGGAGAGTAGAAGGGCCCAAGCACTTGGGCCATCTTCCAGTGCTTTCCCAGGCCGTAAACAGGGAACTGGATCAGAAGAGGAGCAGCCAGGTCATGAATTGGTGCCACTATGAGATGTGGGTGCCTCAGGCAAAGTCTTAGCTTGCTGTGCCACAGCGCTGGCCCTGAGACTCAACTTTCTAGGCTGTGTTTTCAAAATCTGGGCAGATCAGATCCTTGTTGGCTTCGTAGTGTTTTATACCTTCAGACATTTTTTTATATTATTAAGTTCAGTTAAATTCTCACAGGGAAGGTTGCCCTGAAACTGTCTAGTCAGTCCTTGAGGAACATGAAGGAGCTAAGTCTTCCTACCTTGGAGTAGGAGTAGTTCCTCAGTGAAATTCTTGGCTGTTCACTCCTCCATATAGTTTTAAAATCTTCTCAAGTTATATAGGCAAATACCCATATCCTGTTGGGATTGTGATGGGAAATGCATTGAATCTGTAAACTTGTTTGGAGAGATGTATATTTTGTTACTGTGTGTTCTTCAACATAAACATTGTAAGCTCCATTTTCTATAATTAAATTTTTCAATGAAGTTTTATAATTTTCAATTAAAATGTTACAAATATTTTGTTCTGTTTATTTTTAGGCATCTTATTTTTGTAGTAAATCGTAAATGTTATCTTTCTGTAATTGTGCTTTCTGCCTTCTAGTGTATAGAAGTAGAGTTGGACTTTGTATAATGACCTTGCTGTACTCCTAATTGTGATAAATTATCCATAGATTTCTTTTGGATTTTTCTGTGCAGACCGTCCTATCTGAATAATGACACCTTTGTTTCCTCCTTTCCAATTCTTATGCTTTTTTCTCTTTCTTTTTCTTGTCTTAATGTGCTGGCTAGGATCTCCAGTACAATGTTGAATAGAAGCTGATGGGGGCATCCTGATCTTGTTCCTGATTTTAAAGGGAATGCTTTCAGAGTTTCACAGTTAAGTACGTATGATGCTTGCTGTAGGTTTATTGTAGATTATCTTTTCAGATTAAGGATGTTCCTCTTCTGTCTTACTAATTAAAAAAAAAAAAACATGAATTCTATATCTTTTGAGACCATCATATTTTTCTTCACTAATCTGTTGTGAATTACATTGATTTTCTAATATTTAAACTAACCTTGTGTTCTAAGTATAGATTCAGCTGTGAGCTATCCTTTTTTTTTAATGATTGGATTCAATTTGAAGATATTTTATTTAGGATATTTGTCTCTAATGAGTAATTATAGTTTTTAAAGAACATACTTTTTCTTCTGGAAGAGTTTATATAAGATTAAAATGTTTGGTAGAACTTTTGATAGCTTGAAAATTGCCAGTTTTTCTTTTGGGGGGGATGCTTTTTCATTATTCAATTTCTTTGTTTCTAGAACTATGTTCGTATTTCTATTTTCAAACCTGTTTCAGTAGGTTGTACTTTCGTAGAAAGCTGTTCATTCCATCCAGTTTCTTGAATTTATAGCATTATGTTGTTAATCTCTAATGCTTTTTTAGCTAAAAGTTTCCAGTTTTAAGGCTTTGCAGAGAATCAGATTTTTAATTTTGTTTATGGTTTTTAATGTATCCTCTCAATTTCTGCTTTTCATTTCTTATATTTCCTGTGGGTTTTTCTGTTTTTCTTTCACTGGATGCCTGTCATTAAGTTTGAGCATTTTGCTACACAAAGATAATTTCAAAAGTCAGTGGAAAAATGGAATTAAAAGATGTTTATCTTGGTGCAGAAAATTTTGAAATTTATGTATAGTTTTCACAATACGCATTTTTGTGAACTTTCTGACAACCGATTGTAGCATTCAAGATGAAAACGTCTTTGTATTTTTTCTCTGGGTCATACAAGGTTGATAATTAATATATTTTTTTTTCTCTGAATATTTTTCTGTTTCCATTGTGGACTCTTTGAGTTATTTAAAAATTTAATTTGAAAACATGAGTTTCCCTAACTTAGTTACTGATTTCTGATTGCATTTTGGTTAGATAGTGTGGTCTGTGTGATACCAGTTTTTTGAAATCTGTTGAGACTATCTGGTAATCATTTATAATTTTTGTTTGTGCCTATCGAATTTTTTTTTTTTTTAAGGATTTATTTGTTTGAGTCTGAATTACAGAGGAGGGAGGGATAAGAGATCTCCCATCCACTGGTTCATTCCCCAGATGGCTGCAAAGGCCTGGTCCTGGAACCAGGAACTCCATCTGGGTCTCACACATAGGTGGAACAGGAGCCCAAACACTTGGACCAATTTCTGCTGCTTTTCCCAAGACATTATCAGGGAGCTGGATCAGAAGTGGAGTTGCTGAGAATTTTTATTTTTCCATTGTTGGTGTAAAGTTTTGTATAAGACTTTTGGGCTTGTTAATGATGTTCAGATCTTACATCTTTATTCTTTAATAAGTGGAAGTCGGGCGTGGATGTTCATCTTTTATGAATTTTTTTTGTTCATTTGTATTTCTATGGACTTTTTAAACTTTTTAAAATTGTTATTGGTTCACAAAGTTCGAATTTATTTTATATTTATGACTAACTTATTCTGTATAGTGAGTTTATATCTAGGAATGCTTTTTGTACTAGTATTAAATACTACCGTTTGATATTAAAGAAGCTGGATTACCTAATCTTCAGTTTGCCCCTACACCTACAATTTTGTGTTCTTTTAGTTTTTTTTTTTATCTCTTGTGAATATCATGCTGTTGAATTACATTTTTAAAAAATCTGCTGTGATAGTCTTCATCTTTTACATTTTTTTTTAAAGATTTATTTATTTATTTGCAAGGCAGAACTACAGAGAGGCAGAGAGAGGCAGAGAGAAAGGGAGGGAGGGAGGGAGGTCTTCCATCCACTGATTCACTCCCCAAATGTCCGCAGTGGCTACAGCTGTGCCGATCCAAAGCTAGGAGCATCTTCTGGGTCTCCTACATGGGTGCAGGGGCCCAAGGACTTGGGCCATCCTCTGCAGCTTTCCCAGGTGCATTAGCAAGGAGCTGGATCAGAAGTAGAGCAGTCAGGACTCAAACTGGCACCCATATGGGATGCCAGCGCTGCAGCCAGTGGCTTCACTTGCTCTGCCACAGCCCCTGTCTTTTACATTTTAAGTTTGTTTGTTTATTTGAGTAGTAGATCTGGTGACTGGATGTGATGTAGGCTGGGCCAGAACCAGGAGCCAAGAACACAATGAAGGTCTCTTGAGGGTGACTGGAACCCAATTACCTGAGCCATCACTGCTGCCTCCCAGGATTTGCATTGGCAGAAAGGGAGAGCCAGGAGCCAGAGCTGATGTAGGTGCATGTGTCTAATCACTGAACACCTGCTATCCTAAATTAAACTTTTAATGAAAATAGTCGTCAATTCATCTACAGTTGTTTAAAAAAAATAGAAACTTCTTAAGTATTCTTTATCTGGTTATCCCTATAGTAATATCTTGTAAGACTATAGGAAAATATCACAGACAAAATGACGTTGACAGAGTAAAGATGCAGACTATATTTTACTATGAAGATTCCTCATGGTGTCATTTTGTAGCCAAATTCACCTCCCCCATCCAACTCCTAACCCAAATCTCTTGGACCCACTGATTTTTTATTTCTATGATTTTTATTATTCAAGAATGTTAGCATAAAGAGAATCATATCATGTAACCATTTGGATTTGACCTTTTACATGCATCATAATTCTCTGAAAATTCATCCGGTTTGCTACGTGTTGAAATAGTTCATTTGTTTTTTTTTGCTGAGTAGTATTCCAAGGTTTTGACTTACTAGTTTGTGTAACTATTCACCTGTTGAAGGATATCTGGGTTGTTTACAGTTTTTCACTATTATGAATAAAAGTATTATAAAGATTGGTTGTACAGGCTTTTTGTGAACCTAAGTTTTCATTTCTGTCCAGGAGTACAATCGCTGGTTATATGGTTGTTGTGTGTATAGTTTTTAAGAACTTGCTAAACTGTTTTCCAGAGTGGCTGTGCCCTATTACATCCCTACCAGCAATGTATGGAGTGATCCAGTTTCTCTGCGTCCTCGCCAGCATTTGGTGTTATCACTGTTTTTCATTTTAGCCATTCTGGTAGGTATCTAGTGATGTCTTTTGTGAGGTTTTCATTTGTATTTCCCTAACAGCTACTGGTGCTTAATACTGTATTTTCATGTGTTCTTTTGGCATCTGTATATTCCTGTTGGTTTTTTCATGCCTTTTGTCTTTTTTCTAATTGAATTTTTTTTCCTGTTGATGTTTAAGAGTTCTAGATATATTCTGGAAACTAGTCTATTGTCAGATGAGTAGTTTGCACATATTTTCTCCGAGCCTGTTCATTGTTCATCCTTTTTAAAAATAAGTCTTTCGTAGATCACAGGTTTTAATTTTGATTAAGTCCAGTATATCATTTTTCTTTTTATGGATCTTGCTTGTAGTGTTGAATCTGAGAACTCTCTGCCTAGGCCTAGGCCCTGAAGATTACCTTTTTTTTGTTTGTTTTATTTTTACATTTAAGTCTGTGATACATTTGGAGTTAATTTTTGTGTAAGGTGTGAGATGTAGGTGGAAGTTCACTTTTTTGGCCTATTGCTTGAGCATAATTTGTTACAAGGCTTTCTTCCATCGAGTTACTTTTATACTTTTGTTCAAGTTGTTTTGAATGTATTTGTATAGGTCTATTTCTGAAATTCCTATTATGTTCCATTGATCTATGTGTCTGTGCTACCACACAGTCTTGATTACAGTAGCTAAGTTGTGAATTGGGATAAAATGGATTCCTTTACCTTTATTTTTTAAGATTTATTTTATTTATTTGAAAGAGTTACAGAGAGAGGTAGAGCCAGAGACAGGTCTTCCATCCACTGGTTCTCTCCCCAAATGACCACGATGGCCAGAGATGAGCCGAAACCAGGAGCTTCTTTGGGTGTCCCACGAGGGTGCGGGGGCCCAAAGACTTGGGCCATCTTCTGCTGCTTTCCCAGGCCATAGCGGAGAGTAAGATCAGAAGTGGAGTAGCTGGGATAAGAACTGACGCCCATATGGGATGCTGGCACTGGAGGCTGCAGCTTTACCCGCTACACCACAGCACTGGCCCCACCTCTGTTCTTTTGAAAATTTGTTTTAGCTCTTGTTCCTTTACCTTTCCATATACATTTTGGAATAATCTCATAACTATAAAAAGTCTTGCTGAGGATTATGTAAAATCTTTATATTTGGAGAAAATTGACATCTTGGCTATGTTGAGTCTTCTGATCTGTGACGAGTCCATTTACTTAGATGTTCTTAGTCCTGCCCATGTTTGTTAGATCTTTATGTATGTATTTTAATTTTGGGGGGAGTGATTATAAATGATGTTGTGTTTAACTGGTTTCCACATGTTCACTTTAGTATATAAAGATGTAATGATGTCATGTTTTGTGTGTTGTTTTTGTGTACTGTGATTTTGCTGAACTCGGCAGTTCTAGGTTTTTTTTGTAGATTTGTTGGGATTTTCTGTGCAGAAATAGTGCCATCTATAAACACAGATGGCTCTTCTTTCTAACCTGTTATGCCTTTTACTTCCTTTTTTTTCATTCTTCCAGCTAGAACTCTTAGCATTAAGAGGAGGCATCCTTGCTGCATTCTTGATATTGGGGGAAGAAAGGTATTCTATATCTTTCACCATGAATAGTTAGCTTTACATTTTTTTAAGGATTTATTTATTTGAAAGGCAGAGTGACAGAGGAGGAGAGACAGAGGGATCTTCTATCCACTGGTTTGCTCCATAAATAGCTGTAATAGCCAGGTCTGGCAAGGCTAGAAAATCCATTCTGATCTCCCACATGGGTGGCAGGGCCCAAGTTTTGGGCCAATTTCTGCCTTCTCTGGCACATTAACAGGAAGCTACATCAGAAGTGAGCATCCTGGAACCAGCTCTGTGGCATAGCAGCAGGTAATGCCGTTACCTGCAGGGCCGGCATCCCATGGGCGCTGATTTGAGTCCTGGCTGCTCCGCTTCTGATCTAGCTATCTGCTGTGGCCTGAGAAAGCAGTAAAAGATGTCCCAAGTCCTTGGTCTCATGCACCCATGTGAGAGACCTGAAGAAGCTCATGGCTTCAGATCGGCTCAGCTCCATTGCAGCCGTTTGGGGAGTGAACTAGCTGAAGGAAGAGCACTCTCTGGCTCTCTTTTTCTGCCTTTCTCTAACTCTGCCTTTCAAGTAAATAAATAAATCTTAAAAAAAAAAAAAAAAAAAAAAAAAAAAAACAACCACCACCTTGAGCTGGCACTCTATGGAATGCCACCCTCAAACAGAGGCTTAACCTGTTCTTCCACAACTCCGGCCCCAGCTTTACATTTTCTTGTACTTGTTGTGCTGTTTATCGAGTTGAGGAAGCTCTTCTCTATTCCAATTTTTCTAAGTATTTTTTAGTCATGAGTAGATGTTGAATATGCCAAATGGTTTTTCTGTGTTAATTGGCTTGATTGCGTAATTTTTCTTGTTTAGTTATTAATATGGTATGTTGCATTGATTTAAACATTGAACCATTCTTGCATTTTTGAACTAAACCCCATTTGGTCATGGTGTATAATTCTTTTATATATTGCTAAATTATATTTAATAATTATATATCATGAGAGGTATTGTAGTTTTATTTTGTACTGTCTTGTTTAGGTATCACAGTAATACTAGGTTCATAAAATGATTAGGAAATATTCTCTCCTGTTTTCTGGAAGAAATTGTAAGAATTGGTGTTCAATCTTTTTTAAATGTTTGGCAGAATTCTCCAGTAAAATCATCTGCATCTAGGAATTTCTCTTTTGGGAGTCAAGAAATTGGGAATTACATTCCTTAATAGTTAGAAGGCTGTTCAGATTATCTGTTTAATATTGAGTGAGTTTTGGTTTATTAAGGAATTGACAATTTCATCTAAATTCCGAATTTATGTGTGTAAAGTTTTCTTAGTATTGTGTTGAGGGCACTTCAAAATGTTTGTGGAAAAAAATGAAATTAAAAGATAGATTTAGGCAGCCAGCTCTGAAGCATAGCAGGTAGAGCCGCTGGCAGCCCATATGGGCACCTATTCTAGTCCCAGCTGCTCCACTTCCAATCCAGCTCCCTCTAATGGCCTGGGAAAGCAGCGGAAAGTGGCCCAAGTGTTTGGGAGATCTGAAAGAAGCTCCTGGCTCTTAGCTTTGGATCATCTCAGCTCCTGGCATTGTGGCCATTTGGGGAGTGACCCATTGGATGGAAGATCTCTCTTTTTCTCTCTCTCTCTCTCTAACTCTGTCTTTCAAATAAATAAATCATTTTTTAAAAAGATAAATTTATTTCATTGCAAAGTTTTTTTTTAATCTACACAGTTTTCTCATGTGCTTTTTTTTTTTTCATAAACTTTCTGAGGACCCCCTCATGCACGGATCCTGAGATTTTTATCCCTAATCTACACAGTTTTCTCATGTGCTTTTTTTTCATAAACTTTCTGAGGACCCCCTCATGCACGGATCCCGAGATATTTTTATCCCTAAATAAACTTACCTTTTAATTATGCTTTTCCACAAACTTTTTGAAGTACTCTTGTATTATCTTTCTGATGTCTGCAATGTAATGATGTAGCCTAATCTTATTCTTTAATGGAGAGTTGATTTCATTTTTCTTTTGAGGGGTTTTAATATATTTGCATTTCTTTTCAACTTTTCATTTAATTTTGTGCTACCTTGCTTTTTTGTGCTTTCTCTTTCTTTCCTTCAGTAGGCTGTTTTCTTCCCTATTTCTCATTTTTTTTTCCACTAGACTAATTGTGAAATTTACACTTTTACTCTTTCACAGACTTGTTAATTGTCTTGAAATTTCTTTTGAAATTGCCATCTTTTTCTTTCTTGCCCATAGAACATTTTAAACTGTTGACCAGATTAACAATTATATGTCATTGTTGCCCAGCATTTTCATTGCTTCACAGACTTGATGTCATTATACATTAAATGTTTGTTTAGGCTGAACTCCTCCCTAGGTTTATCATTTTCCTGGCTGCTCATTCTGGTGTCTTCATACTCACTCCTGTAGCTTGCTCTGGTCAGCAGGGGTGGCACTTTACTTTTCATCCAATGTGCTGGACCTGTTTTCCTTAGGACTTTTACATTTGCTGTGTCCTATGCCTTGGAATGCTTTCTCCAGGTGCTTGCTTACTCCTTCAGGTAATTACCCAGTTAGTTTTTCAGTGAGACCTTCCTCCTTTCAAATTACAAATCCTGGGGCAGGCATTTGGCCTAGTAACCTCTGTCTTTTTTTTTTTTTTTTTTTTTTTTAAGGTTTATTTTTTTGAAAGGTAGAGTTACAGAGAGGCAGCAGCAGAGAGAGAGCGAGAGAGATCTTCCATCTGCTGGTTCATTCTCCAAATGGCCTCAAGTCCAGAGCCAGGAGCTTTTCTTCCAGTCTCCCACACGGGTGCAGGGGCCCAAGGACTTGGGCCATCTTCTACTGCTTTCCCAGGCCATAGCAGAGAGCTGGATCAAAAGTGGAGCAGCCGGGACTTGAACCGGCAACTATATTGGATGCCAGCACTGCAGGTGGTGGCTTTATCCAGTGTGCCACAGCACCGTCCTGTGAAAATATTTTTAAATTATTATTTTCGTCTACTTGAAAGGCAGAATGATGGCAGGGAGGTGAGGAAATGAGAGAATGCAAGCAAGCTGTCTTCCGTCTGCTGGTTCACTGTACAGGTGCTCCCAAAAACCAGGGCTGGCCAGACTGAAATTCTGTCCCTGTTTTCCACATGGGTGGCAGGTGCCAAACATCAAGTATTGCCTCCTAAGGTAGATTGGAAGCAGGTAGTTGCTGGGACTCAAACTGGCATTTTGATATTGGATGCAAGTGTCCTAAGCTGCAGCTTAAAGGGAGAAGTTAATTGCTGATGGTCTGATTTTTTTCAGTGAATTCTCTTACATTTTCAATAATGAGGTCTGTCATCTATATAAATAGTAAATGTTGCTTTAAACAACTGTATTATCTGGAGTATTTGGAATAATGTTGACTAACAAAATTTAGTGTGCATTTTATTGGCCTTGACCTTATGATCTTTCATCTTTAGTATATTTGCTTTTTTTTTTTTATTAAAGATTTTATTTATTTGAGAGAGTTACAGACAGTGAGAGGGAGAGAGAGAAAGTTCTACCATCTCTGGTTCACTCCCCAAATGGCTGCAACGGCTGGAGCTGCACCGATCCGAAGCCAGGAGCTTCCTCCAGGTCTCCCACGTAGGTGCAGGGGCCCAAGGACTTGGGCCATCTTCCACTGCTTTCCCAGGCCATAGCAGAGAGCTGGATGGGAAGAGGAGCAGCTGGGACTAGAATCAGTGCCCATTTGGGATGCCGGCACCGCAGGTGGAGGATTAACCCACGGTGCCACGGTGCTGGCCCCTGCATTTGCTTTTGAATTCTGATAATGCCATTTATCCTGTTAATAGCTTGCTTCTGTTCCTGTTTATTAAGAGGTTTCACCAGGAATGAAAGAATTTTAGCAAATGTTCTTCAAGCATTTATTCAGATAATCATGGCTTTTCTCCTTGAATCAATGCATTTTTTAGCTTTATAAATTTTTATATTTGTGAGCTGTTCTTTAAAATCTTCTGAAGGGGTCATTATGAATAAATGTACAAAAAGAACATAAAGAATATTCTTTTTGACACTCAAAGTGTTTCATCTTTGCCCCCAGGAACTTCTTGTATGATGAAATGTTCTAGGCTCATCTAGCATATTTTCTACTCCAGACCTGCATGTCTGCCTTTCCCCTGAGGACCCTGGGTTCCTTTTATGGGAAATGTTATTTAAACCACAACCTCTCCTCCCCTCTCCCTTCAAAGAGTTCTTTAAAAATTTAATTAAATCTAGAACACTTTCAGCTTTACAGAAAATGTTTGGAAGATAGTACAGAGTAGTCTCCACGTATCTTATACCCAATTTCTTCTATATAAATAGACTTTTAATTTAATTGTGGAAACATTAGATTTGCAAAAATTTATGTATTCCCCACCTATTTCTACCAAATTACCAGAAAGAAAATCCCATGTATTACAAAATTTTATATATGAATTTTCAGTGCTCTGTAGCTTTAGAGGTAGAGATCTTAACCAAGTCATTTACTAAGTAAGCCAGTCTTATATTCCTGGATTAAACTGTATTGAGGACTTTTATGCCTATACTCACAGGAAACATGTGTTAATACTGATTTATAAATTGTATTAGATGAAGACTCCTTGTGGCCTGTCTTGGGAAATGAGGAAGAATAGGTGGTATATCAGACTGTTCATCAGACTTGCTAAAAATTTATGATGTGGATCCCCTACTGAAATTTTCAAACTGCAAATTCACTTTTTTTCAAGTTTTTTTTTTTTAAATTTATTTTTTCAATGTTTTCTAACATGTACTTGAATCTTGTTTTCTTGAGCAGTTTAGGGAACAAAATTCCACCTTTTCTTTCAAGGTTTGGTAGAATTTGCTCATGGGGCAAATTGTTTTACATGGGGATGGGGTAAAGATGTACCTCTTCTTGGATCATGGAGTAATTGTTTTTCTAGGAAATCTTTTGTGTCTATATTTTTAAGGTACTAGGATATAGTTGCGTGTGCTGTTCTCTTAGCTTAAAGATATTTGCTTCCTGTTTGTGGTCTTTGAAGTTCTCTCATTTTTAAGATGGATTTGTTTACTTTCCCATTTGTGAGTCTGACTTTACAGGCTGTATTTTGCTTTCTAATCAGTCTGTTGGTTTTTCTTTTATTTTCTTTTACCCTTTCATTCTCCCCCTCTTCTTTTTTGGTCTGTCTTGCTATGTTAGTCTTTTGTCTCTTTGAATTGATTACTGTATTTTAAATAGTTTCAATATTAGAAGCATTTAGGGAGATACCTGCTCAGCCTTTAGTTTGTTTTATAGACTTTGAATTATATTTTCTCTGTTTCTTTTAATGGTTGGCTTTCAGTTTTGATGTCGTTAACTCTGGAAATTACAGTAGTCAATGCATTTTTAATTTTTAAGATTTAAAAAATGTTTATTTATTTGAAAGGCAGAGTTAGAACTGTCTTCCATTTGCTGGTTTACTCCCCAGATGGCTGCAACAGCCAGGGCTGGGCCGAAGCCAGGAGCTGGGAGTTTAATTTGGGTCCACCATGAGGGTGTGGAGGCTCAATCAATGCTTTGCTAGGTGCGTTATCAGGGAGCTGGATCAGAAGTAGAGCAGCCGGGACTCCAGCTGGTCCCCTTGTGGGATGCTGGTGTCACAGGCAGCAGCTTAACTTGTTACACCACAGTGTCAGCCCCAATCATTGCATTTTAGGAAAGAGATCCATTTAAGGTTCTTCAAATCAAAGGGGATTTAATTATAGGCAATACATGTTTTCACCCGGAACTTGGGCTTCCTGTCATCTCTGAAACAGGTAGTAGGTAGAAATTAGTGTATCATTCTTGTAACATAGTTTCTCTATGACATTCATTTGATCAGTCTTTTAAGGTATTGGTTATGCTAATCTGGGGGTTTTTCTTTGTTCCTTTTCATAAACAAAATGTAGTTTATTAAAGTATTGCAGCTGGGACAGGAAGCATTAATAATGTTATTTGTCAGTTTCTCAAAGCAGCTTCCCAGCTTCTGCCCCTGTATTATATCCTAGCAGATGGGGATCTATAGAGTTTATATTGACCCTTACCGCTAATTGGAGCATCGTCAGATTTTGAACGGATTTTGCAGTTTTCACATCAGGGTTAAGAGTTGAAGAGCAGTCTCAGGAAAATATTTTTATGCATTGATGATTACATGTAGTTATCACATTTTACCTGTTTGATGAATGTTTTGTAAATGTTGCACCTTCAGCTTATTTGATCTTACATGTAATATTTAAATTACATAATGTTCCAGCTTTAAAAACTTTTATACTTGTGTGTTTACTTAAACTTGATAAAAGAAACAGGTTGACTTAAAGTCTTAGTCTCAATTTATGTTCACTCTTCTTTAGGATTTGGATTGTTTATATATTATGTTAAAATTGAATTGTGGCCACATATTTCTGTGTGGAGAAATCCCTCTGTGTAGAGCACATTGTAATCACAGCAGACATATTGGAAGGCAGTCTTGGGGAGGCAGTAAGGTAGGGGAGAAACACTGCATTAAAAAAAAATTAGGCTAAAGATATAGAGATGTCAGAGGTTGGTGAAGAAGCAGCTGAAATCCATTTTGGTAGTATTTATAGCAGGCTGACCCTGAGGGCTCTGATACCTTCCTCACCATACCGGCTCACTGGCAAAAGGACTCAAAACTGATTTTCAGACTAAATTAAAAAAAAAAAAAAAAAAGTAGGTACTGGTTTAAGAAGAAATGAGATCCAGTAAGATTTGTCAGAAGCATGTGTTAATACAATTTTATTTCTTGAGCTTCCTAGAGAGTTTTTCTTTTAAATTTATTTTATTTATTTGATTCACTCCCCAAATGGCCATAATGGCCAGAGATGAGCTAATCAGGAGCCAGGAGCTGCTTCTGGGTCTCCCACGTGGGTTCAAGGGCCCAAGGACTTGGGCCATCTTCCACTGCTTTCCCAGGCCATAGCAGAGAGCTGGATTGGAAGTGGTGCAGCCAGGACTTGAACTGGCACCCATATGGGATGCTGGCGCTGAAGGCTGGGGCTTTTAACCACCTGCTGTGCCACAGTGCCGGCCCCCCTAGAGATTCTTGACAGTAAATGCTAAATAAAAACAGTGTGTGGTGTGTGTTTGTGTGTGTTTGGTTTTGTTACTGTTTGTAAGCAGAAATTGATGACTAGAAGGTTACAGTGGCTTTCTCAGGGTCTTAAGTCTCGGTACCAGGGTGAAACTACTGATTGCTGGCCTGAAGTTTTCCGCAGGGCCCCTTTGACTCCCAAAACCATTATCTTTGACTCTCTGGGAGTTACTTATCTTTGCAGTATTTTGCAATAGGTTGTCCCACCTATTGTTCATCATCCTGTGATTCCACATTCATAGTTCTAAGACCTTATCCCTTTCTTCCTTTTTATTGGTATATAGTAGTTCATTCTTATTGGAGGGAGATAGGTTCCAAAATCCCCAAATGCCTAATGAAATGAAGTACTGAACACTGTATGAGGGACCTTTAAAAAGTTCATGGGAAATTTGTATTTTAATTGCAGTTTTCCACAAACTTTTTGAAACTCCTTTGTTTTACTGTATTTTTTCCTATGTATATATATATCTCTGAAAGGTTAATTTATAAATTAAGCAAGAGATAAATGAAAATAAAATAGGAAAGTTGTCACCATATACTAATAAAAAGTTATTCTAATGTATTTCTTAAAATACCTTATTTTACTGTCAATTTTAGCAATCTCAGATATGATATTTTTTTTTTCCCTTAGTAGGTCAAGAACATCCATCTTTTCATTTAAGGAAAATACTGTATGCCTTCTGTTTGGCATATCTGAATTTCTGGTATCTCTGGACTAGTGCTTAAGACCATTATTAAGTCAAATAAGGATTACTTGGACACAAGCACTGTGATACTGTGCTACTCAGGGACTGATGCGTGGGTAGTGTATACAGTGTGGATACACTGAACAAAGGAGTGATTTACATCTTTGGTCCAACAGAGCTGGACAGCACAAGAAGTATTCTGCCCAGAGCAGTGTGCAATTTAAAGCTTATGAATTATTTCTGATATTTCTGGACTATCACTGATGGCAAGTAGCTGAAACAAAACAAAATCAGATTAAGGAGTGGATAGTGTATTTACAACAGCTTATAGAGCTAGTTGCATTAGCACTCTTTGCCAAGCAATGATTCCACTGGGGATATGTGATATGAGACCTTCCAGAAATTCCTTCTTTTTTTTTTTTTGGTGAAGATTTATTTTATTTATTTGAAAGAGTTTCAGAGAGAGGTAGAGGGAGAGAATGTGAGAAAGAGGTCTTTCATTCGCTGGTTCACTCCCTAAATTGCCACAACGGCCAGAGTTGAGCCAATCTTTTTTAAATATTTTTTTATTTGTTTATTTGACAGGTAGAGTTACAGACAGTGAGAGAGACAGAGAGAAGGGTCTTCCTTCTGTTGGTTCACTCTCCAAATGGCTGCAATGGCTGGAGCTACACTGATTCGAAGCCAGGAGCCACTTGCTTCCTCCTGGTCTCCAATGCAGGTGCAGGGGCCCAAGGACTTGGGCCATCCTCCTCTGCCTTCCCGGGCCACAGCAGAGAGCTGGACTGGAAGAGGAGCAGCGGGGACTAGAACCCGGTGCCTGTATGGGATGCCGGCGCAGCAGGCGGAGGATTAACCTAGCGTGCCACAGCGCCGGCCCCAGCTTGAACCAGTCTTAAGCCTGGAGCCAGGAGCTTCTTCAGGGTCTCCCACATGGGTGCAGGGGCCCAAGGAGTTGGGCCATCCTCCACTGCTTTCCCAGGTGCATTAGCAGAGAGCTGGATCAGAAGTGGAGCAGCCAGGACTCAAACTGGCACCCATGTGCAGGCTGAAGCTTTAACCCACTGAGCCAGCCCCCAGCTTTATTGAGGTATAATTGATATTTATATATATTCAAGATAACAGTGTGATGTTTTGATATATGCATACATTGCAAATTGCTGACTACAATCAAACTAATTAATATATCCATCACTGCACATAGTTACCTGTTTTTGTGGTGAGAATATTTAGGATAAGGTACATTCTCCATATCCATGGGTTCTGCATGGATTAAAAATATTTGGGAAAACTGTTGTGTCTGTATTGAACATTTACAACTTTTTCCCTTGTCATTATTCTCCAGCCAGTGTTATAAACAATCCAGAGATGATTTAAAGTACACAGGAGACTGTGCCTAGTTTATATGCAAGTATTAAGCCATTTTATATAAAGCACTTTGAGCATCCATGGATTTTAGTAACTCAGAGGGTCCTGGAACCAGTACCCCAAGGATGCCAAGGGACATCTATATACATCATTAACCATAGTCACCATGCTATGGTCTCCAGAATCTATTTACCTCAGAAATTCCTTTTTGAAAGCCACACTTAGGGTGACTTTGTGCTGTAAAATTTGTCATTTCTGTAAGAAAGAGTCCCTTAAAATGAAGAATATCTGAAAATGTAAGCAGTGAAACAAAGTAATGAAGTTTGAGCTAATCTGGTCTTTTTAGAAGGAATCACAGGTATCTTGTGTCCATGTGAGTGCTGTTGTTGATATCCAACACTCCCTTGAAGTGTTAAGGGAATTTGTGTGAAATGCATCACATTTCTTTTCTAGCAGAGCACTTCCAAATTGAGATATATTAGTGTAGAGTACACACTGGACATTGAAGACTTAGTATGAAAAAAAAACTTATTGACACTTTTAAAAATTGTATTTTTAAATCACAAAAACTGATTGCCTGTTGAAATAAAAATATTTTTGGTGTATTAGGTTAAATAACTATTACTTTTTTTAAAAGATTTATTTATTTATTTGAAAGAGTTAGAGGCAGAGAGAGAGATCTTCCATTCACTGGTTCACTCCCCTAAATGGCTGCAATGACTGGAGCTGGGCTGCTCCAAATCCAGGAGCCAGAATCTTCTTCCTGATCTTCCACATGGGTGCAGGGACCCAAGCAATGGGCCATCTTCTTCTACTGCTTTCCCAGGCCATAGCAGAAAGCTGGATCGGAAGTGGAGCAACTGAGTCTCGAACTGGCGCCTACATGGGATGCCAGCACTTTACTCACTATGCCACAGCGCCAGCCCCTAAATAACTATTATTAAAGCTGCCTTAAATTTATTACTGCAAAATGGCTACAAGACAGTTGAGAATTATGTAAATGGGTTTTGTTATATTTCTCTTGGACACCACTGTAAGTATATAAAATGGCTGCTAAGATTTTAACAATGTTTTCTGACTGGTACAATATGAAACATGGAGACAGAGTACGTAAACTACAATTATGATACAGAAGGAACAGAATAGATTATTTTGGTGTTTCTGAATTTGTCCTCATTTTTAAAAACTTCCAAGTATTGTTCCCATCAATTACCTAAAAGCAATGCAGGTTTTTTTTTTTTTTTTTTAAGGAGAGCGAGCTCTTCCCACCCACTGGTTCACTCCCCAAATGGCTGCAATGGCCAGAGCTGGGCTGATCCAAAGTCAGGAGCCAGGAGCTTCTTCTGGGTTTCCCATGTGGGTGCTGGGGCCCATGCACTTGGGCCAACTTCCACTTCTTTCCCAGACCATTAACAGGGAGCTGGATCCAAAGTGTAGTAGTGCTCATGCCACAGGCAGAGGCTTAACCTAGTGCCACAACTGGCCCCCGTACAGGATTTTAAACAACTGCTTCTGAGCCATCATTGAAACTTAAGTGCAGACAGAGCAGTTCTGCGTCAGGGCCAGCTGTAGGTGCTGCCCTGATGGGAAGAGCAGGTTGGAAAGGGTGCAGCACTGCGGAGGAGGGGTAGGGGACCCCAAGCCCTAGTATCGGAGAGGTCTCCTGAGAGGGCCTAGCTTAGCTGTGGAGTTTCCCCCTGTTTCTTGCTAGATGGTGCACATGTACTGTGTAAGGTAAATCTGACACAAGTGTGGTTGGTTTACTTGTGAATTTAGACTTGACTGGAAATGATTGGATTCATGAGGCAGCAGGGGCTTTTGGTGAATAAACAGAAGTTGAAGAGAAGCTGGAGCTGCTTAGGAGCTTGGTTTTATACTGAAGAAAGCTCACTAGAGTGGTGTGCAGGGATTCTTGCCTTTTGTAAGATTTATGGCTACTCATTTCCTTGTTCTTCAGAGGTCTTTTTCTCATTTGAATATACCCAGCTGAGAATGCAGCTGTTTGAGAAGTTTTCTGAAAAAGGTGTATGCAGTATTTAGCTTTAATATTTTAGAATACCTTTGTTTTCTGTTCTGTCATGTTTGTGTTGGGTGAAAAGCTCACTGAATTTTGGCTCACAATTCTTTTCTGATTTTGTAGAATTATTTGGCAACAGAAGTTACACATACAATGTAAAAATCTAATTTTTTAGATGTTTAGCAAAAACTTGGGAAATTTTTGGTAAATTGGTGATAATTTTGCAGTGTGTATATTGGGAAGGCTTGGGTTGAAAAGGAACATTTTCATTGGTTATAGATTTCATAGTCATAAAGCAATTTTGAGTTTACATTTGAGCATAATCAGATAATGAAGTGGTCAATAGAAACATAGGATGTAGATGGTCAAAATCAAGAGTACAACAGAATACACTTGAACAACATAACCTGAATGTAATTTGTATGGGGAACAGCTTTATCAGTAGTAATAGTTCTTAGTAGTATGTGAAATTGCTAGTATTAGCGTGTGCAGGAAGAAAATCTTTGTTAGTATATATTAGGATTTTTATGCTTGTGGGTGACTGTTGGCTTATTTTTTTTCCCCTTTCCTTTTAGAATATGGTTTCTAGTTTTAGGGTTTCTGAACTACAAGTTCTACTAGGCTTTGCTGGACGGAATAAAAGTGGGCGCAAGCATGACCTCCTGATGAGGGCGCTGCATTTATTGAAGAGTGGCTGCAGCCCTGCGGTTCAGATTAAAATCCGAGAATTGTACAGACGCCGATATCCACGGACTCTTGAAGGACTTTCTGATTTATCCGCAATCAAATCCTCGGTTTTCAATTTGGATGGTGGCTCCTCGCCTGCGGAGCCTGACTTGGCTGCGGCTGGAATCCACGCGTTGCCTTCCACTTCAGTTACTTCTCACTCACCGTCCTCTCCTGTTGGTTCTGTGCTGCTGCCAGACACTAAGCCTGCGTTTGAGATGCAGCAGCCATCTCCCCCAATTCCTCCTGTCCATCCTGATGTGCAGCTAAAAAACCTGCCCTTTTATGATGTCCTTGATGTTCTCATCAAGCCCACAAGTTTAGGTAAGTGTTGGAAAAATCAGTTACTTCTGGACAAATGAGCAAATAAGAAGCCTTCAATTATGGATTATGGACTTGCTGTGAATTTTATAAAGTGGAAGTGTTAATGTCACATGTTTAAATATACACATAAAAATATTGGCAGCTATGACTGCAACTGTTAGTTTGAATTCTTTTTCTAAATTTTTTTATTGTGGTAAAATACACATAAAATCTTAACTCTATCAAGTTAAAATTCATTAGTAGTAAATACATTCATAGTGTTGTATGGCTGATTCCTGCATCCATCGCCAGAATCCTTTGGTCTTGTGAAACTGAGAGTCTGTACCCATTGAACAATAACTCCCCATTTCCTCTTCCTCTCAGCTCAGCAACTACCATTCTACTTTCTGTTGCTGTGATTTTGACTTTTAGGTGCTTCATCTATTTCACTTAGCATAATATCCTCAAACTTCTTCTGTGATGTAGTTTATGTCAATTTCCTCCCTTTTATTATTATTTTTTAAAGATTTATTTGTTTGAAAGGCAGAGTTATAAAGAGGCAGAGAGAGAGAGGGAGATCTTCCATCTGCTGGTCCACTCCCCAAATGGCTGCAGTGACCGGAGCTGTGCCAATCCGAAGCCAGGAGCCTCCTCCGGGTCTCCCACCTGGGTGCAGGGGCCCAAGCACTTGGCCCATCCTCCACTGCTTTCCCAGGTCACAGCAGAGAGCTGGATTGGAAGTGGAGCAGCCAGGACTCAAACTACCGCCCATATGAGATGTTGGTGCCAGAAGCGAAGGCTTAGCCCACTAAGCCACAGCACCAGTCCCTATTTTTGTTTTTTTTAAAGGTTTTGTTATTTCTTTGGAAGGCAAAGTTAGAGGCTGGGGGTGGGTGGGTGGGGGATCTTCCATCCACAGGTTTGCTTCCCAAATGGCCGCAATGGCCAGAGCTAGGATGATCAGGAGCCAGGAGCTTCTTCTGGGTCTCCCACGTAGGTGCTGGGGCCTAAGTATTTCGCCCATTTTCTAATGTTTTCCCAGGCACTTAGCATGAAGCTGGATTGGAAGAAGAGGAGCAGCCAGGACTCAAACTGGCACCCATATAGGATGCTGGTGCTCCCTACGACTTAACACACCACACCACAGTGCTGGTCCAAGAATTTCCTTTCTTTTAAGGCTGAATAATACAGTTCTCTGTGCTGAAGTTTCACAGGAATAAATAGGAAATCCCCTAATCTAAAAACAAAGAAAACTCTCATCTCTATTATTCTTCCCTAAATAGTTCTCATTTGTCCTCACAATCTTTCTTCATTTTTTTCTTTAAGATAACTTTCTTTCTTTCTTTCTTCCTTTCTTCCTTTCTTCTTCCCCTTTGCTTTCCTTTCCTTTCTTTTTTTCTTTCTTTTTTTCTTCCTTTCTTTCTTTCTGACAGTGAGAGAGAGAGAGAGAGAGACAGAAAGTTTTTCCTTTTTCCATTGGTTCACTCCCCAAGTGGCTGCTGCAGCCGGCTGCTGCGCTGATCCGAAGCCAGGAGCCAGGTGTTTCCTCCTGGTGTCTCCCATGTAGGTGCAGGTCCCAAGGACCTGGGCCATCCTCCACTGCCTTCCCAGGCCACAGCAGAGAGCTGGACTGGAAGAGGAGCAACCGGGACAGAATCCGGTGCAAGATAATTTCTTTTAAATGTCAACTACTTTGGAATTTTCTGTTTTAAAACTTCACCTGTGTCTCTACAAAAGAATATATATGTGTGTGTGTTAGTTTTAAAGGAATGAACACCTGTGCAACTAGGTTCCACATTTAGACAGGAACATTGGGGCCAGCGCTGTGTCATGGCAGGTAAAACTGCCATCCTGCAGTGCCAGCATCTCATATGGTGCTGGTTCGAGTCCTGACTGCTCCACTTCTGATCCAGTTCCCTGGTAATGTGCCTGGGAAAGGTGTGGAAGATGGCCTGATTCCTTGGGCCCCTGCATCCACATGGGAGACCCAGAAGAAGCTCCAGGTTCCTGGCTTTGGATCAGTCCTGCTCCAGCAGCTGGGGCCATTTGGGGGTAAACCAGCAGATGGAAGACCTCTCCTTTCTCTGCCTCTGTCTCTATAACTCTGCCTTTCGTAATAAATAAATCTTTAAAAATAAATCTTCTAAAAAAGAAACAAGGAACATTACTCTGTCTTTAAAGCCCTCTCCTTGACTCTCTTTTACCTGAGCTAAATCATTACCATGCATTTTATGTTCCTTCCTTAGCTTGCTTTACTGTATAGGTATATATGTGAAAAAGGGGTAGGTTTGGTCAGCTTGTTTTTGGAATTTATATAATGGTATTCTCTATAAATCCTTCAGTAGCTGGCTGTCTCTTCACTATGTATGCAGCATAAAGTGCTGATAGGTCTAGCTGTTTAATGTTCTGTGAAATCCTTCTGAGTTTTGTGTATGAATGTTTGATTCCTTAGAATTTCTTCATTCTTAGATTACTAAAGTAACTAATCCTTGTAATTGAAAAACTAAACATTGCAGAACTATAACAGGGAAAGTCCCTAGGAATCTCATTTTTTAACCCACCAGTCATACCAATAGTTAACCATTTCTTTGCATATTGTATTTTTTCCTCTCATTCAAAAGACTTTTTTTTTTTTTTTTTTTTTTTTTGATAGGCAGAGTTAGAGAGAGAGACAGAGAGAAAGGTCTTCCTTCTGTTGTTTCATCCCCTAAGTGGCCGCTGCGGCTGGCACATTGCGCCGATCTGAAGCCAGGAGCCAGGAGCTTCCTCCTGGTCTCCCATGCAAGTGCAGGGACCCAAGCACTTGGGCCATCCTCCACTGCCCTCCCTGGCCACAGCAGAGAGCTGGCCTGGAAGAGGAGCAACTGGGACAGAATCCGGCGTCCCGACTGGGACTAGAACCTGGGGTGTCGGTGCTGCAGGCGGAGGATTAGCCAAGTGAGCCACAGCACTGGCCTCAAAAGACATTTTTGAAATGTAGAGTTTCTGTGCCACCTTGTAGCCTCTGAGGGTAACACCCTACCCCCCCACCTCCCGAGTTTTGTGCTGTGATAGTCTTTCCTGATGTTATTTCTTGGGCATATATTTGCAGATCATTTTAGCAGGCCTTGTCAGTTAGTAGTCATTATAAATGAATCTGAGTGTAATTTGAAATTTATAAGGTTATGCTAAAATTACTAAATGAAATTATCACTCTTTTACTCTTGCTGTGTGATACTATTTCAAAGCATAGTGGTATAAAACAGGTGTTTTATTATGCTCATGGATTCTCTGGATCAGGAATTTGGAAGGCAGAACGTGAATGGCTTCTCTATCCCAAGATGTCTGGGGTCTTAGCTGAGAAGACTTAAATGCTGGGGATGGCATGATAGGTCGGAGCTCTGATCACTGGGAGACATCTTTACTGACAGATCTGATGGCTGTGCTACCTACTGAATGGCTTGAGCTCAGTTTTTCTATTGGCTGGAATTCATTCCTACACGTGGTCTAGTTTGGTTTTCTTTCTAGCATGAGAAATAAGTGTTCTGACAGTAAGGAAGCAACACATGACACTTTTATGATCCGTCCTTGCATGTTGTGTAGCAGCCCCTTACACCATACGTTGTTGGTTAAGCAGTCACAAAGTGCCATTTGGACTGAAAGGGAGGGTGATGTGGACCCCACTACACAACTGGAAGGATGACATGATGGGCAAGGTACTGTTGTAGCTGTGTTGGAAATTCAGAATCTGCATTATGCAGCATTGTTGAAAAAGGAAAGGGTTTGAATAAACACATATGTATTGTCATTGATTTGTGTTAAATTTTCCCTTTCAGACACTCTTAACATGAAAGCATTCATGATATTATGCAGAATCGATTTTTTGATCCCAAAGTGTAGACATTAATGAGGACAAAATACTTGGCAAAACTTGCATGCTTTTACTTAACGTCCTGCTGTTCTTTTTCATGATCCATACCAAAATGACAGTTTAGCCAATGGACTTACCTTTTGGTGAATTTACTGTGCATGTGGCTGCTGTTCTAAAACTGACAACCTAGAAACCATCAGTAAAAACCAAAACAAATTGGGTTTTTTAGCATTTGCACAGTCTTCCGCTGCAAGTTTTCTGAAGGCCAGTTTGGTAAGGCATGATGAAACAGGTCTGCTGTCCCACAGGAACAGGGTGGTTATTTGAGATTTTGGTCTGGGTTGAAAATTTGGCAGCAAATAAATGATAGGTAAAGCCAAAAATATTCTAGAAAGATCTATTATGATATAAACTGCTGATAGTAAACTATAATTTCTTTGTTATACATGTATGCTTCATATGCTGATGATGGAGGCACTCCAGCTTCAAATGTAAAATCTATGTTTTATGGTAACATTTCTGGCTAGGTTGACTACAGTTATCTAAGGCAGAGCCTCTAAAACTGCTTTTTATTGTGGTCAGTTCACTGAGGGTGTTTTGCCCAACTTTGCAGTTTAGATTCTTGCTGTTTTTTGACACACTTAACAGTGATCCTGTCTTTAAGGAGATTTATGTTAATCAGGCTTAGAAGAATGAGGCAAGAAACACAGTTAGTGGGCAGGTAATTTCATTTATCTACCCCCTCCTTTTTTGCTGTTGTCATACTTTCACATCTACCTATGTTATAAATTCTGTCTTTGATTACCATTACTTTTTCTTTAAAGTTATCTTTTTAAGGAAATCACAAGAAGAAAACAATTTTTTTTGAAATTTTTTCTTATTATTTGACAGAGTTAGACAGTGAGAGAGAGAAAGATCTTCCTTCCGTTGGTTCACCCCCCAAGTGGCCACTACGGCTGGAACTACTCCGATCCGAAGCCAGGAGCCAGGTGCTACCTCCTGGTCTCCCATGCGGGTGCAGGGGCCCAAGCACTTGGGCCATCATCTTCCACTGCCTTCCCGGGCCACAGCAGAGAGCTGGATGGGAAGAGGAGCAACCGGGACTAGAACTTGGCGCCTATATAGGATGCAGGTGGAGAATTAGCCAAGTGAGCCACGGTGCCGGCCCCAAGAAGAAAAATAATTTTTTTTATGTTTGCCACTTAACTGTTTATAATGTACAGAGGGGGCACTTTGCCCTCCTGTGGGTATTGCAGTTCCAGTTAGGAAGTAGAAGATTTTATATTAGCTTGTTTTGTTTTTGTTTTAATGGACACTAGAACATCATTGACTAATTCATCAGCATTAATATCCTATAGTTATTTGTGACATAAGTGCAGTTTAGTTTAATGACTTTGCTGAGTAGTCTTTTGTCTTTTTTTTTTTAAGATTTATGTGTTTATTTATTTGAAAGGCAGAGTTACAGAGAGGCAGAGGCAGAGAGAAAGATCTTCCATCTGCTGGTTCACTCTCCAGATGATCACAATGGCTGGAGCTGGGCTGATCCGAAGCCAGGAGCCAGGAGCTTCTTTCGGGGAATCCATATAAGTGCAGGGGCCCAAGCACCTGGGCTCTCTTCTGCTTTCCTAGGCCATAGCAGAGACCTGGCTCAGAAGTGGAGCAGCTCGGACTCAAACTGGGTCTTATATGGGATGCTGACATTGCAGGCAGCGGCTTTACCTGCTGTGCCACAGCGCCGGCCCCTGAGTAGTCTTTTTTAATTAGGTAACCTTGTATATGAAAATAATTGCTCTCTACTAAACTGTTTCATTTGAAAGGCAGAGCAACAGAGGTATAGGTAGAGGTAGAAGTCTTCCATCTGTTAGTTCACGCCTGAAATTCCTGCAGTAGCCAGGGCTGAGCCAGTCTGAAACCAGGAGCCAGGAACTCTATCCTGGTTTCCCACATGGGTTGTAGGAACCATGTAAGTACCTGAGCCGCCATCTGCTGTCTCCCAGGGTGTGCATTAGTAGGAAGCTGCATCAGAAATGGAAGCAGGACTTGATCCTAGGTTCTCTGATATGGGATATAGGTATCCAAGCAGCTGCTTAACCTGCTGTGCCACAATGCCTGACTCAAGTATGTATCTTTAAAAAAAAATTATTTTGTTTGAAAGGCAGAGTGACAGAAAGATTTTCTATCTGCTGGTTCACTCCTTTGATGGAATGGCTGCAACAGCCAAGGCAGGGCCAAGAGCCAGGAACTCCATCCAGGTCATCCACATAGGTGGCAGGGACCCAAGTATTTGAACCATCTTCTGCCGATTTCCTAGGCACATTAGTAGGGAGCTGGATTAGAAGTGGAGAAGCTGGGACTTGAACTGGCGCTCTTCTGGTACCAGCATTGCAGGTGGCAGCTTAACCTACTGCATCACAGTGCTAACCCCAGCAATTATGTATTTTTATAACTCTAGCTACATAACAGGTTTTGAAATTTAAAATTTTCTTTTACATGTTCTGAATAAATATAAAGCAGTGAGAACAAAACCATGGCAAAGAAACAAAGACTTTGTCCTGGGAACTTGTACCTGACTTCTCAGATCTTTAGATGAGGCTTTACTTGAGGATGAAATGTAATATTGAGGCCGGCACCGTGGCTCAATAGGCTAATCCTCCACCTAGCGGCGCCGGCATACCAGGTTCTAGTCCCAGTCAGGGCGCCGGATTCTGTCCCAGTTGGCCCTCTTCCAGGCCAGCTCTCTGCTGTGGCCAGGGAGTGCAGTGGAGGATGGCCCAAGTGCTTGGGCCCTGCACCCCATGGGAGACCAGGAGAAGCACCTGGCTCCTGCCATCGGATCAGCGCGGTGCGCCGGCCACAGCGCACTGGCCGCGGCGGCCATTGGAGGGTGAACCAACGGAAAAGGAAGACCTTTCTCTCTCTCTCTCACTCTCACTGTCCACTCTGCCTGTCAAAAAAAGAAAAAAAAAAAAAAAGAAATGTAATATTGAAATGCTTTATTATATTTTGGCCAAATGAGAAAAGTTCATGGAAAAATTTAATTAAAAGATATAAATTTTACTTTTCTTTTTTCTATAAAGATTTATTCATTTATTTGAAAGTCAGAGTTACACAGAGAGGAGAGGCAGAGAGAGGGAGGGGTCTTCCATCCGATGGTTCACTCCCCAGTTGGCTGTGCCGATCTGAAGCCAGGAGCCAGGAGCTTCTTCCGGGTCTCCCACACCGGTGCAGGGGCCCAAGGACTTGGGTCGTCTTCTACTGCTTTCTCAGACCACAGCAGAGAGCTGGATTGGAAGTGGAGCAGTTGTGTCTCGAACCAGCACTCATGGGATGCTGGTGCTTCAGGCCAAGGCGTTAACCTGCTGCGCCACAGCACCAGCCCCTAAATTTTACTTTTCAACATATACTGTGTCAACTATAGGACACCTTGGTAAGTGATGTTAGCCATGTAATCCTTCTCTAAACAACTAAGGGTCCTGGGAATTTAACCACTTCAGTGCAGTCTGAAGAAAACTGTGAATGTTCTTTGAAGATTTTTTTTTTAAATAAAAAACATGTCAGAAGGAGCCAAATCAGGACTGTAAGGTGGATGCCTGATGACTTGTCATTGAACTTGTAAATATTTGCCCTTGTTTGCTGAGAGGAATGAACAGGAGAAAGAGTCTGTAGTAAAACTTTCTTGGGTGTTTTTCTGCTTAAGCTTTGGCTGACTTGCTCAAAAACCCTCTCATAGTAATCAGATGTTGTCATTAGTTGGCCCTCCAGAAAGTCAAACAAAAAACAAAACACAGAAACACAGGCCTGGACATCTGAAATAACTATTGCCATGCCCTTTGCTCTTGACCAATCAGTCCACTTTTGCTTTGACTGAATCACTTCCAACTCTTGATAGACATGGCTTTGACATCAGGATCATTCTCATAAAGCTGCATTTCCAGTTCTTCAAGGAAATGTTTTGGGATCTTGATCCTGCTTGTTTAAAATTTCCATTGGTGGGTTTGCGTTGCGGCTTAAGGGTTGAGCCGCTGCCTATGTTGCCTGCATGCCATATGGGCTGCTATTTGAGTCCCAGCTGCTCCACTTCCAATCCAGCTCTCTGCTGATGCACCTGGGAAAGCAGTGGAGGATGGTTCAAGTGCTTGGGCCCCTGCACCCACGTGGGAGACAAAGAGGAGGCTCTTGTCCTGGCCCAACCCTGGTTGTTGTGACTGTTTAGGGAATGAACCAGTAGAAGCAAGATCTCTATCTCCCCTTCTGTGTCTGTAACTCTGCTTTTCAAATAAATCTTTTTTTTTTTTTTTTTTTGTTCCGACAGGCAGAGTGAACAGTGGGAGAGAGAGCCAGAGAGAAAGGTCTTCCTTCCTTTTCCGTTGGTTCACCCCCAAATGGCCGCTGCGGCTGGCGCACCACACTGATCAGGAGCCAGGTGCTTCTCCTGGTCTCCCATGTGGGTGCAGGGCCCAAGCACTTGGGCCATCCTCCACTGCACTCCCGGGCCACAGCAGAGAGCTGGACTAGAAGAGGAGCAACCGGGACAGTATCAGGCGCCCGACCGGGACTAGAACCCGGGGTGCCAGCTCCGCAGGCGGATGATTAGCCCATTGAGCCGCAACGCCGGCCTCAAATAAATCTTAAAAAAATTTTTTTTCCATTGAAAGCCTACTCTTGTTTGTAACTGATCTGGCTGCAACAGTTTTGCTACCTATTGAGTAGAATGTTGGTTCAGCTCTGAAGGTTTCAGTCAGAAGTGTGTAAGCTAACCTAAGTCAGATGTCTATGGTGTTGGCTATTGTTTCTGCTGGTAACAGTCCTCTCTGTGTAGGGCACAAAAGGATTTTTTTTTCCCCTCTCTCACAAATTAATGTGGGTGGGCTGCTACTGCAGGTTTCATCTTCCCTACTTAAAACAAGTTAGCAGATTAACTGCTGATTTCATTTTTTTTAGAACATTTAAGAAATTAAGATTTATTTGAAAGAGCCAGAGAGAGAGAGTGTGAGAGAGTTCTTTCATCTGCTGGTTCACACCCCAAATGTCCCCAGTGGCTAGAGCTGAGTCCATCTGAAGCCAGGAGCTTATTTCGGGTCTCCCACGTGGATGCAGGGTCCCAAGGACTAGAGCTCTCTGCTGCTTTCCCATGCACCTATGCAGGGAGCTGGATTGGAAGTGGAGCAGCCAGGACTCAAACCGGCACCCATTTGGGATGCTGGCACTGCAAATAGTGGCTTTACCTGCTACACCATAGCGCCGGCCCCTAAACTGTTGATTTCTTTGGGGCCTATTTACATGAACTTTGCATAAAGCATCAGTGATTTCTCCAGTCTTATACCCAAGCTTCTTTTTAAATTTGTTTCATTTTGCTTTAGTTTTGACACAGTTCATGAATGTTCTGATAGTAACTCTTCCAAACTGATGTCTTGTCCTTCTTGTGACTTAAACTAGATCCTCTTGTCAGCCATTAACAAATCAGTACGAGTTTCTTTTAGTATAAAACAATTTGAAATCCAAACAGTTTTTTCATAGTAAGTATTTTCATGAAATTTTGCATGCTCTTGTATATTATAAATAGTGTTTTAGAATAAATAATGATTAAATGCTTAAAGATGCTTTTGGAGTGACTTTACTCATGATTTCACGATGAATGCAGTTCACTGCTTGATTTTCGAGTGTTTAAGCCTTAAACATTTTAGAATTTGGCAGATACTTCTTATCAGAAGTACTTTCTTATTTCCTTGTATTTGTTACTGAAATTATCTTTTTTCCTCCTCAGTTCAAAGCAGTATTCAACGATTTCAAGAGAAGTTTTTTATTTTTGCTTTGACACCTCAACAAGTTAGAGAGATATGCATATCCAGGTAAGAGGAATGTTGGGAATGTATTTCTTCTTGAATATCACAGCTTTAGTCTTCTGGTGCTGCCAGAACAAAATCTCGACTGGCTGGCTTCAACACGGAAACTGTTTCTCAGAATTCTGGAGGCGCTGGTCCAAAATCAAGTTGTTGGCAGATTTGGTTTCTTCTCAGGTCTTTGTTTCTTTCTTCGCATGGCTTTTCCTTTGTCTCAGTGCATCCCTGGTGTCTTTTCCTCTTCTTGGAAGGACATCACTCATGTTGGATTAGGAACCCATCCTTCTGGGCTTCATTTAACCTTCATTGACTCTTTCAAGGTGCTATTTCCAAACATAGTCACTTTGGGAGTTAGGGCTTCAGCATACAAATGTTGAAGTCAGTGTATGTTCAGTCCCTAACAGACTGTTTCTCCTTGAGTAAGAGAAATCCGTTTTGATTAAGGTTAGGCAAATATTTATGTATTAGGACAAAAAAATTTTTTAAAGATTTTATTTATTTATTTGAAAAGTAGAGTCACTGACAGTGAGAGGTAGAGACAGAGAAGTCTTCCATTCGCTGGTTCACTCCCCAAATGAAAAAAAAAATTTTTTTAAAGAATTATTTATTTGCAGGGCAGAATTAGAGAGAGACGGAGTAAGGTCTTCCGTCCACTGGTTTACTCCCTAAATGGCTACAATGGCCAGAGCGGGGCTGATCTAAGCCAGAAGCCTCTTCTGGATGTCCCGTGTGGGTACAGGGGCCCAAGCACTTGGGCCGTCCTCTGCTGCTTTTGCAGGCCATTAGCAGGGAGCTGGATTGGAAGTGGAGCAGCTGGGACTTGAACCACCTCCCATATGTGATGCTTGTGCCACAGATAGTGGCTTTACCCCCTATGCTACAGCACTGCCTCTATTAGAAAAACATGTAACTTTTGCATAAAACCTCAATCTTTTAAGTTACTGTTTGTCGTATTTGGAAATAATTTTTAAATTGTTTTTATTTTTTTTGAAAGGCAGAAAGAGATCTTCCATCCACTGGTTCGCTCCCTGAATGCCTGCAGTAGCTGGGGCTGAGCCACGTCTAAGATGGGAGTCAAAAACTCAGTCATGGTCACCCCTGTGGCTGTGCGGGACCCAAGTACTTGAGCCATCACCTGATGTCTCCCAGTGTACACATTAATGGGAATTTGGAATCAGAAGTGGGACTGGGCCTCTAACTCGGGCATTCCAATGTGGGATGTAAGTGTCCCAAGCAGCATCTAAACTCTTGTGTCAGCCACCTGCTGCTGGAAATAAGTTTTTAAATGAAAACTTTATTTCAAATATAGCAGATAAAAAGGAATTTGTGATAACCACCCGAAGATGGGGTGGCCATAACTTTATCATTTTAACCTGAGACATTTTTGAAAGTGTAACATTGAAGTAGTTACATTTGTAAATGGCAGATGAACTAAGAGACGTAAGAGCAAAGAAAAGGAAATCTGTAATGTATACTTCATTATTTAAAATATAGCTGTTGGTTGAATAATTGATTGGGTATACCCCAAAGGCCCGTCTGTTGAAGGCTTGGTCCCCGGAGTCGTATGTTACTGGATTAAGGATTGGTATTTGATACAGGTAAGGGTCTAGGAAGTAGGCCCAGTGGGAGGTCTTTAGGTTGTTGTGGACTTCTCTGAGAACTTGGTTCCTGTGAGACCAAGTGGGGCCCAGCTGTGCCCTCAGCTTCCTGGCTCACTATGTTATTCTTTTCCACACGTGGGCCACCACCATTGCCAGCCTCTATCCTTGAAGATGGAGGATTGATGAGGCTGCCCAGTCTTGGACTATGGACTCCAAAAGCAATCTGAAGTAAACCTCTCTCCTTCATAAGTGAACTCCATCAGACATTTTGGTTGTAGTAATGAGAAGCTGACTAAAAGTCGTCGTTGGTGTTAATGTTATTTATGTGACTCTTTAAAATTGCATTCTTACAAGATTGTGCTTAAGAAAGCTGAGATTCTTGGAGATGTAATGATTTTTTGGGACTGAGAGTTAAAATCAGAGTGAGGAGTTCAGCAAATGAGCGCTCTTTTCCTCCTTTCATCTATTCATTGGAACACTAGAGATGTTAGAGATTTTCAGAAATAAGGGCACTGTAACTTTGGGAAATTCTGTATTGAACAGTTATGTAAGTTATTTGTAACAGGACTTTTCAGAATCTGTTAATGTCCATATGTGTGGTGGGGCTCCCAAGGTGGTTGATCCAGGTTTATGGAACTTTTTAAACACCTAACATATTGAAGATACAATGTTACTATATGGAATACAGCTTAGATTCTTTTTTTTTTTTTCTTTTAAAGATTTATTTTCTGAAAGGCAGGACAGAGAGAGGCAGAACTATTCCCCTCAATGGTCCACTCCCCAAATGGCCACGGAGGTCAGGGCTGGGCCAGGAGCTCCTCCCAGGTCTCCCACATGGGTGCAGGGCCCCAGCACCCAGCCGTCTTCCACTGCTCTCCCAGGTGCAGGGAGCCGGGCTGGAGCGGCCGGGACTGGGCCCAGCGCTCTGCCAGGGACCTGGGGTCCGGCCTCACGTGTGGCGACCCAGGGGGCTTTCTTCAGTAAATGTTGTTTCTGGTTTCTTGATTAAACTTGTAAACCTAAAAATTTTTTTCTTCCCAAAACTAAGATTCCTGAGCCATGAGCCCAAGACTGGAATTGTGTTTTTCCATTTGATTCTCCTGAAAGAGCTTTTACTTTAATGCCAGGACCAACAGCTGAGGGGCGGGGGCACACTGGCAGCTGCCCACCCCGTGTGCCTGGGAGGGGACCGAGGGTCCGGGCCCACCCCATGCCCAGGTATCAAGGGGCCCCTCCCTGGGAGAAAGCTACAGATGGAAGCAGAAAAATAAACCCCCGCCCCTTCAGCCAGAGGTGGCCCCACTCTAGGGCCGGAGCTGGGGTGCCGCGGGGCCGCCGTCACTTCCCCGTGAGTTCCAGCACCTTCTTCACCATGAGGCCGATGCCGTCGTGGATGTGGTGCAGTGCGGCCTCACCCCTGAAGGCTGGGGTGGTGACCACCTTGTTCTTCCCATCCACATGAGCTTTGTGTGCAGAGTCAGGGAAAACACCGCAGGAGCCCAGCTCCCACACAGACGCAGGCCCCTCGGACCCCACTCCCCTCCTGCCCCGGCCTGAGCCAGACTGAGCCCAGCTCCCACACAGGTGCAGGTCCCTTGGCCTCCCACTCCACTCCTGTCCTGGTCCAAGCCAGACAGAGCCCAGCTCCCACACAGGCACAGGTGCAGGTCCCTCGGGCCCCCACCCACTCCCCTCCTGCCCCGGCCCAAGCCAGACCGAGCCCATAGAGCTTAGATTCTTTGGCTAATCACATTTTGTTAAAATTATTTATCAGCAA